>NC_063361.1:1888335-2018996 GCF_021869965.1 Rhincodon typus | reverse complement strand
CGAAACGTCAGCCTTCCTGCTCCTCTGATGCTGCTTGGCCTGCTGTGTTCATCCAGCTCTACACCTTGTTATACCAGAAAGATATGATATCTTTCAGCAGATGGACAAACTTCAGTCTCTTATGTCAGATACTAGGTTAGGATGGATCAGAGATCAAGAGGAACATTATCTTTCTTCTCCAAGTCTTAGAAGCATTGACAGTTTGTTAAATTGAGTCTAAGTGACTGATTGGGCCCCTGAACTCCATATATAGAATATAGAACAGTATAGCACAGGAACAGGCCCTTCAGCCCATCATGTTTATGCCAACCATGATGCCATTCTAAATTACTCCCATCTGCCTGCATGTGGTCTGTGTCCCTCTTCTCTCTGCTCGTGTCTGTCTGAATGAGCATTGCTATTATATCTGCTTCTACCACCTCCCCTGCCAGTACATTCCAGGCACCCAGCACTCTGCATTTAAAAAAAAAAACTTGTGTCACAGATCTCCTTTAAACTTGCCCCCTCTCCACCCTATCTATACCTCTCAGAATTTTATATATTTCTATCAGGTCACCCCTCAGCCTACAATGCTCTAGTGAAAACAATCTACATTTGTCCAATCTTTCCTTACAGCTCCAGTCCAGGCAACATCCTGGTTAACTTCCTCAGTGCTGTAGTTGGTGACCAGAACTGCACGTAATGCTCCAAACATGGCCTCACTAAAGTTTTATGGAGCTGCAGTGTGCCTTGCCAACTTTTGTACTTAGTGCCTCTTGCAATGAATGAAGGCAAGCACGCCATATCTAATTGCGTTGCCACTTTCAGGGAGCTATGGACTCGCACCCCCAAATTTCTCTGTATATCAATGCTCCTAAGTGTCATACAATTTACTGTATACTTTTGCATTTTGCCTGCCACAATGCAACCTCACACTTGTCTGGATTAAACTCCATCTGCCATTTTTCCGCCCAACTTTCCAACTGATCCATGTCCTGCTGTAATCTTTTCTCAACCTTCCTCACTATCTACAACTCCACTGATTTTCTTGTTGTCTGCAGACTTACTAATCAGATCACCCATATTTTCATCCAGATCATTTTATATAAATTACAAACAACAGATGTCCCAGCATTGATCCTTGCAGAACACCACTAGTCACAGACCGTCAGTCAGAAAAACACACCCCTCCATAATTACCCATTGTCTTCTATAGGACAGAGAGTTTCTAGATGTTTGGCAGATGGCTAATCAGTCTCTGTGCAACAGCCTGCATCAATCCAGAGATTCAGACTCTGTTTAATCACTTGACAGCAGCATATTCAGATGAATGAGTGGGGATCTCATAGACACTTATAAAATTCTAACAGGACTAGACTAGGTAGATGCAGGGACAATGTTCCCAAAGGTGGGTGTGTCCAGAATCAGGGATCACAGTCTGAGGATTTGGGGTAGACCATTTAGGACGGAGATGAGGAGACATTTCTTCATCCAAAGATTGATGAGTCTGTGGAATTCATTACTGCAGGAAGTAGTTGATGCCAAAACATTGAACGTATTCAAGAGGTGGCTAGATATAGCACTCAGGGCGAATGGGATCAAAGGTTATGGGGAGAAAGCAGGATTAGGCTATTGAGCTGGGTGATCAGCCGTGATCATGATGGATGGCTGAGCAGGCTCGAAGGAGCAGGAGGAGGCCATTTGGCCCTATCTTCTGTATTTCTGTATGATTGGCTGAAGGCTTCAGATGTCAAAGTGCATGGTCTCAGACCATTTATGCCAGCTACCAAGGACTACATCAGCATGAAATTCTTATGTTCAATTTATTACATAATATGTAAACTGTCACTCTCCTTTCCCTGCCCAACTCCCATTCTTCCTCCAAGAGCTTCCTTTGGCACATGTTTTGGTGCTTTATCCTTCTAGACCCAATTCTACCTACTTTAGAAAGAGTCATAGTTCCTGGCCTGTTCTAGAGATTTTTGAATGCGTGCTGACTGAGGTAGATCGGAATAAACAGTTCGTTCAGAGCACTGTGCAGCAGCAGCCCATCACAAACCTTTGGCCTTTCAGAGACAGATCCCAGCCCCACACTCTGGCTGAAGAAGCCGCCACAGGACCTGTTTGAAAACACCATTGCGTTCTCTGGATTTCTGACTTGCTGTGACATGGGAAAAGCCCCCCACAGTAGTTTGAGTGAGGCTGGGGATGAAACCAAGAGGGCCTTTGGGCTACACACTTTGCTGAATGTATTTTCTGTTTGTGTTTAAAGTTTTTGAGAAGATTTGTAGTTTGAGTTGTGGATGAGGTTGTAGACTTCTTCACAGAGTTGGTGTGTTTGATTGCAGACTTTTCATCACCCTGCTAGGTAGCATTGTCAGTGCACCTCTGATGAAGCGTTGGTGTTCGGTCCCGCTTATTATATACTCGGTTTGCTGGGGTGGTTGACATCACTTCCGGTTCTGTTTCTCAGTGGTTTGTTTATGGGTCCAGTTCAATGTATTCGTTGATGGAGTTCCGTTTGGAAATCCAGGCCTCCAGGAATTCGCTGGCATGTCTCTGTTTTACTTGTGCTATTCTGGATGCATTGTCCCAGTCGAATTCACGTCCTTCTTTGTCCATATGTATTGGGACCACTGAGAATTGGTTGTGCCTCTTGGTGGCTAATTGGTATTCGTGTATTCTCATTGTCAGTTTTCTTCTGGTTTGGCCTATGTAATGTTTTTCACAGTCCTTGCGTGATATTTGGATATTATGTTTGTTTTATTGGTTGTGAGTATGGGATCCTTTACATTTGTCAGTAGCTGTGTTGGTTGTTGGCTTGTGAGCTATTCTGATAACTAGGGGTCTGAGTAGTCTCTGATGCTCTGGGAGTGATTGTTTCTGGCACTGTATATTTAAACTGAAAAATAAAACATTTTAAATCCTGTGTTAATTGGATGTGTGTATTAATTGTTAGACATTTCTATGGAAGTGTTTGTCCTGTCTGAATACTTCAAGGCAGCAATATTCTGAGTCTGATTTTCTATTACATTTTTTTTGCCTTAACAGAAAGGATTTGATGTTTTCAATGCACTGGACCTCATGGAAAACAAAACCTTTTTAGAAAAGCTGAAATTTGGAATTGGAGATGGCAACCTGCAGTATTATCTATACAATTGGAAGTGCCCCAGCATGGCTGCTGAGAAGGTAACCCAGAACAAGCTGTTTGAATGTGCATTGCCTGATGCTCTCTGTATACTGACTGTCAGCTCTTTTTCAAAACAGGCTTCGTTGGAATCCAGGTCTGGATCTGCTGCTGCTGAAGTTGGGCCATTGGCTTGCTTTGAGTGATTCAGGGAATGTAGAACTGGAGAGAACAGTTCTAAAGTAGGGGCTTGAAGTTAAGGGGACAGGCAGAAAACAAGTTAAGGCCACGACCTTATTGAATAGTGACACATGCAAAGCGGCCTACTCTTGTGTCTTCTCAGTTGAGTTGCAAGTACACATCAGCAATTTGGCATACAGCAGAAGCCACACGATGATTGAATTATGTAGGGCAATTTTAGTGTTGAGTTGTGTTTAGAGAGGGCAGTATGTACAATAACCAATCCTTTAATCAGGTCAGGTCTGTTGGTTCCTTTATCTTCATTACTCTTGCCTAAGCTGAATATATTGCTAAGCATTGAGTTAACGTGGAACCAAACTCAGAATAGGATAGGACAGGAGTGACATGATGTGCAGATATTTTGATAATTTTTGCCTAAGCCAGCCACCAACTGGCCAGCATTTTCTAATTCATATTTACAGCTTGCTCTGATTATGCTGTTTGAGCTTACCATTACAATTGGATCCTAATCCACAATCACAACCATGGTCCTTCTCCCTACTTGACTCCTTTACAGCCTGGCCTGATCCTATCTCATTTCCTGCACACTCTTTTCAACAAGATTACACATATCTCTTCTCACCCTATCTCATTCCTTCCCCTCCTGTCGCTCCCTATTATGCCCAGAGTTGTCTGTCATTTCTTTTCCCAAGATAACTCTCACCTAGCTACGTCAGTTAATGTTTTGTCTCTCAGTAACACAGGATTTCTTCTCGGTCTCTTTTACACTATTCATTTGAGTGTCCTTACCCAATAACTAACTTCTCGCTTATATTTCCCTTCTGGGTGAACAGCTTTTCCTGACTGACTTGTTTTTAACTACAGTTCTGTGGGATTTGAAATCTTCATCAAAGTGAACCATTAACTGGAAGTAGTATTTATATTATCTGGTAATTGAATGCTAAAAGTAAATAATTACCTTTGCGATGATGACCAAGAAATAGTGTCATTCTTTAATGTAGTGGCAGAGACCACTGGCTGTCATTTCAGTTGTGAGGCACGTGGAGAGCGTGCAGTGTTGAGAACAGCCGTGCACGCGCACTCTCACAATGGGCAGGGTAATTGAGTTGATATGAGGGTGGCACTAAAACCAGTCACAGTGAAATGACAATGGTCATGAACTCAAATTGTCAATGCAGGAGTACAAGTCCCCCCCACCAACATTGAAATCTGAAATAAGCACTCCTGCACTCATAGCCAGCTAAGCAGTAGGCATTGTTGAAGGGGGAGGGCCTATGGTGTCTGAGAGCCAGGGCCATGCTCATGAACTGGCACCCCTGCTCCCACATCATCTATTTCACAGTCATCGTAGACCCCATCATTGCGCCTCATAGCTGTCCAAGGAGTATGCTGCAGAGCGCAACAAAATATCTGGGATCCATATAGAGATTTGGACAGCCAGATGTAAGGTGAAAAACTAGATTTTATGGACAAAACAGAACACAAAGTATTTGCACAACATTACTGTGGCCCCCCTGTGTACCCGCTGTATAATTTCCTTCCTTCTCCTCTCCCTCCTGCTGTGATGCACGGAGCTATCCTCTTCCAAAGATAGGGTGAAAGGAGCCTGCTGTGTAATAGAGCCTTTTGGCCCTGGAGGTTTGGATTGGTGACCTCTGGGACATGCTGAGAGTCTCCTTGACGGAGGCCAGTTGACCCTTCTCAGTCTGAACTTCCAGGGGTTAGAGGGGGCAGGTAAGGTGGAGGGCCCAGATACCTCTACTGTCTCCTGAGTAGAAACTGTCAAGGGGACTGTGCGTGGCTTCTCCTGGAGTTAGGTGCCACCTGGCTCCATACTGTCTCCATTTGAAAGGGGAACGGAGGGGTCGGTCTTACAGTGACTCCTGCTATCCGCCTCTCGCTATCATGGTGACTCCATGCTGTTCTTTCTTTGTAGGTTGGGCTTGTGTTGCAGTAAATTTGCCATCACCGGAGCTGGAAAAAGCCACCAATCAGCCATATCGGGGAAAGTCCGCTGACCCCTAGTCTGACACCGCTGAATTCAGAAGATTGCAAGAAATGGGAGGGAATGGAGCTCGTGGATTTCAAAGCGAGAGTTTACAGATTATACCATCCCATAGACATTTACTATCCTGCCCAACTCTGTCAAATCAAGATTATATGCATTATACATGATTTTAATAAATGGATTAGAACCTGTCTGATTGGAAAACGCAATGTTACAAGTATACAAAGATTGAAGGCTTCTTTATATCTCTGTTTGAGATATATTTGACCATGGGTTCTCTCATCCAAAAACATTGCATCAACTACAGTGTGTCTCATTTATTAAAACTCTAAGACTCCAATTGCTTTACATTTTAACTTGAGTACAGTTCTTTTCAGTGGATGATTTCCTAATTGTGGAGCATGTGGGCAGTCTCTCTTGTAAACAGACTTTAAACAGCCTTGAGCAGTATTTCTAATTCAGTGTGTTGTCTTTGCTGGGTGTTTCTAGGTTTTAGAATTGCAGGAATTTTCTCTGTACTTTGGGGAGTTTCTAAAGAGGATGCTGCACACTGCAACTGCAGATTTCCAAGAAGTCCTGCCTACACTCCTTAATTGGGTATTTAGAGTTAAATGTGTGAAGAGTAATGTGCAGGAGTGAGGGTAACACATTGTGTTAACATTCAAATTTTCTACCAGAAATTGCAAACACATAACATTTAATGTAAGTCAGCATTAACAACGGGAAACCAGATGTTTTGCAATATCCAACAGTCAACAATGCAATGGACAGGGGGTGTGTTTGTGTGTGTGTGTGTACACACATCTGTGTCAGTCCAGGACTGTGGTGCTCACGCTTTCTCTTCAGTTATGCGTAATCCTTCCATGCTCTGTCTGATGTGGATGGCAGCTATCATGTCGTTCTCTCAGTCACATGCTTGCTGTCTTTCTTTACTGTCTTTTTATTCATTCTTTTTCTCCTGCGATAACTATAAATTTCACAGATTAATGAGAATTAAATGTCATTGCATTGTGGTGAAATCTCTAAAGTGACTGATTTGAATGCTGTATTCACAATACAAATTTGCTTCTAAAATGCTTTGTATACAATCCAAAGATTAGCTGTGTCACTCCCTGTGTTGTAGGGGCAGGTACCTTTCTAAGTCTAAGTATGGTTGGAAATGGTAAAGTTTGGTGATCCTTAGTAGAACCTGGTCAGTGAACCATATTGGGACCTGCATTTTCCATGTGAGATCTGAGTCAGTTGGATTTCTTTCCTGTTTTCATTGGATCTAAACTGCTAAGATCCTGCTAACTGCTTGAAATGGCTTTAGTTTTTAACACTTTTCTATTTTTTTCAATGTAAACCACCTTCAGTTTTGTTTTCTGTAATTTATGACCATGAGTATAACATTCTATCACGCTCAGGGTCTGTGTTTTACATTGTTCCAGAAACTACCCTATATTGAACATGTACCTGCTGTAAAAGAGAAAGGCTCGACATAACTCACTAAACCAGCAGTGTGCCTCTATTCTGTTTCTAGCTGTATGATGAGCACTTGTCTACAAAAGTGTATCTCATCTCTTTCAACCCTCCCAATGTGACTAAAGACTATTTACATGTAGGACCTATCCTGTAATGATTTGATATTTGGTTAGCATTCCAACTGTAACCTAAGTGGAGTAGCTATGACACTTGATTAGTAATGTGAAAACTGGAACCAAAGAAGATGAATTTCTATAACAGAAGAGGAAAATATTGAAAATCTGAAATGAAAACCAAAAGTGTTGGAAATATGTAATAGGATAGACAGTATCTTTGAAGTGAGTAACAGTTAGCGGTTCACATTTAGCATTATCTGATATCATTGCATGAATTCCTACCAGTTTGAAAGCATGAATTCAGTTTTTAAATTCTAGAGAACTGGTTATTTATTTGAGATAAGAGCATTGTCAGTTAAGGCCAGCATTTATTGCCAGAGGGCACTTAAAAGTCAGCCACATTGCTGTGGATCTGGAGTCATGTGTGGACCAGACTGGGTCAGGTCAGCAGATTTTCATCCCAAAAGGACATAGGTGAACGAGGTGAGCTTTATTGACATTCAGTATGATTGCTATTAGGCCAGCTTTTAATTTCAGAATTTATTGAATTAAAATTTCACCATCTGCCATCGTGGGATTCCAGCTCATGGCCCCAGAACATTAGACTGGTGTTCTGGATTACTAGTCCAGTGACATCACCTCCCCTACTGGCATTAAAAAAATGACCATGGAGTCTCTTGTTGAGAACCGACTTAGTTCATTAATGTCCATTAGAGAAGGAAATCTGTCTTGACACAGTTGGCTCTACGTGTGACCTCAGTCCCCTCCCAATGCAGTTGGCTTTCGAATGGCTAGCAGTTAACTCAAGAAGGTGCTTTTTTTTTTTTTTTTAAGAGCCCCAGGTATGAGAGTAAATGTAAACCTTGCCTCTGCCGCTCCTATTCAATGACTTTAGAAACTGGGATTGGCCCCTTTTTCATTCATTGTTAGATACCAGATTCTGTTATGGTCTAAATGCAACAGAGTATACCTCAACCCATCTCGCTTTGTGATCGTGACCAATTCTGACTGGTCAGGTTCAGGCCTCGCTTCTTAATCAAAGCAGAGTTTATTAAGTATCACACCAAAATACAAAGTAAATACTTCACAACAGCAACAGTGATAGAGTGAGACTCTGCTTTGGCACTTCCATCGTTATGAATCTCATCATCTCTCTTTCTCCTGTGTTCTGTTGACCATCGTCTGTCATTTTCTAGATATACCAAGCTTGTTCTGAGTTCCCTTTTGTCATTAATTATCAATTGGAGTTGGTTAGATTCTCCGTTGTTGTCTTTACCAGTTAATAACAACATGGCTAATCTAATTCTAGCCTCAATTCCACATTCCAGTCTGTTCCCGCCATTCAATCTTAGATGTTTTAAATGACCCGGTCTCCTCCTGTACTTTGAGAAAAAATTCCACAGACTAGCAACCCCCAAGAGAAAAAGTTCCCTTTCTTAAGGTAACCCCCTCATTCTGGGGTTCTGGAGAAGGGCCATTGGACCCCAAATATTATTTGTTTACTTTGCACAGCTGCTGCCAGACCTGATGAATTTCTCTAGCAATTTTTTTGTTGCCTGTCCTAGGGATCAGTGAAATGACCTTTCTCTGATCCACTTCTAATGCAATTATAGCTTTATTTTTAAAGTAAGGTGACCACAGTACTTCACATGTGATCTAACACAAGACCCTATATAGTTATGGAACCTCCTTATTTTTATATTCAACTACTGTTGTAATAAATGCCAACATTCTAGTCGCCTTCGTAATCACTTGCTGCACCTGCAAACCTAGCTTTTGTAATTCATGTAGCAGGGCACCCAGATCCTTATGTAGTATACAGAATTACAACTTATATGCAGTTAAGTCATGTACTTCATTTCTGACTTATCAACTTGGACAATTTTTCCCATATAGTGGATACGTTTGCTCACTCCCAACCCCTAAATTCTTTTGTAGAATGTTATGTCCTCTTGACAACTTACTTCCCTACTCATTTTTGTGTCATCAGCAAACTTACTGCCATTTATTCAGTTTTTCATCAGTATTCTTCAACAGTGGATTTTGTCAAGGAAGATCAGCTCATCAGATAGCCTTTCCAACTTGGTTTGGTCAACTGTACCCTTAAACATAAAAAATATATGAATTAGGAACAGAGGTAAGCCATTTCACCTCCTTGAGCCAGCTCTTTCATTCAGTATGATCATGACTGGTCTGTTTGTGCTTTGAAATCTACAGTCTCATCTGATCATGATACCATTAATTTCCTTGCTAACAAATGTCTTTACCTACACCTTTAAAAATAAGCAGATCCACTTCCTTCTGAGGCAGAGTTCCAAAGTGTCTCAAGCCTCTTGAGAGAACAGAAAATCCCTTTGTCTCTAAAAAGATGACCCCTAGTTTTCCACTTTTGAGTGTTTGGGATCTTATGCACCTCAATCACCCTTCACTCCTATAAATGCCAGTGAAAACAAGCCCAGTTTGTACAACCTATCCTCATAAGCCAACTCATTCCTTCCAGGTAACAATCCAGAATCAAAACTGGTCTGAACCACTCCAATGCATTTTCACCCTTACTT
Organism: Rhincodon typus; assembly: GCF_021869965.1. Lineage (NCBI taxonomy): Eukaryota > Metazoa > Chordata > Chondrichthyes > Orectolobiformes > Rhincodontidae > Rhincodon > Rhincodon typus. Next base: position 2,009,543 of record NC_063361.1, on the reverse strand, counting down.
AACTGAGAACAATCTACACACAGTGTTCAAGATATAGTTTCAGTAATGCCTTGTATATCTGAAGCATAATATCCTTATTTTTATGTTCATTTTGTCTTGTAATAAAGGAAAACATTCCATTAGCTTTCTCAATTATTTGCTGTACCCGTATGCTAATCCTTTGTGAATTGCACACTAGAATACTCATATAACTCTGCACCTCAGAATTCCAAAGTCATTCTTCACTTATGTAGCACTGTACCTTTTTACTGTTGCTGCCAATGTTATCAATTTCACAACTTTCCCCGTCATACATCAGAATTTTACCCACACATCTTGTGTTCTCTTTACAACATACTTTCCTACCTATGTTTATGTCATATACAAGTTGACTACCATGCCTTCACTCCCTTTACCTAAATCAGTGATATAAATTGTTAAAAGTTGACTCTACAGCACTGACTTCTGTGGGATTCCACTTGTGATATTCTAATCTGTAATACATGTTATTACTTCAAAGAGCTCCAACAAATTGGTTAAGCATGATTTCTCTATGATGAAACTATGCTTACTCTTCCTGATTACCTTGAGAATTTCTAATAACGAAGAACAGCCTCATTAAGTTCTGAGGAAGGGTCACCGGACCCGAAACGTTAACTGTTTTCTCCTTCACAGATGCTGCCAGACCTGCTGAGCTTTTACAGCAACTTTGTTTTTGTTCTTGATTTACAGCATCCGCAGTTCTTTTGGTTTTTATTTAGCCTCATTAATAACTGAATTTAGCACTGTCCCCATGGCAACATAAAGCTAATTCTGTAGTTACCTTTTTTCTGCCTTCCTTATTTAATAAAGGGGTTATGTTTGGAACATATTTAAATGCAAAATTTCCAGAATTTAGTATATTTTGGAAAATTAACATCTACTACCTCATTAGTCACCTTTTTAAAAATGCTACATTGAAGTTCATCAGGACCCAGGATTACTCCATCATTTGCTCAGTACCACTTCCACCTCCCTGATTTACAGCTATTACTGGAAAGGTTTTGTATTCTCTACAGTGCAGACAGAAACAAATATTTGTTCATTTCATCCTTGTTATTTATTAATTCCTCACTCCCAGTCTCTAGAGGACCAACACTCACTTTATCAATCTTTTCCTTTTAAGATACCTACAGAAATTCTTGCTATCTATTTTCACATTTCTACGTAGCTTCCCCCTTTCAGTCATTCTATGCTTTCATAAGATAGCCCTGCTAGGGAAGACTTCCGAAAGCGATAGTATTCTCAACTGCAGCTGTAAAAGAGTTTGCAGGATCAACTCAAAAAGATTTTAGTCCTCTGATATTATTATATATTTATGTATGTCACTTGATGAGCGCATCTGTGTATTCATCCCTCCAATTCAACTTACCAACTGCTTTGACATCCACATGCTTTTAGACATTAATTATTTTAATATTTGCATCATAGATCTTCACTGGAGTACTATTATTAACTTTTTTTTTCCCCCTGAAGTCTATTAATGTCTTTCATTGACTCAGTTTAAGAGAAATACCACATCATTTTATAAACTCCACTAAACTCCCTATGGTTTCATTCATTATCCCCAGATCTACAAGCATGGTTTTATCAACATACTTTGTGCTCTGGTCAACAATCATCAATGCTGAGTTTGAAAGTAAAGGGACAAATTACAGTCCTAAGGAGATCTGGTATTCATTAGCATAGGATCTAAGGAGATCCCAGAAGCTATAGCCCATTGAGAAAGTGGTTAATAAAGCACACAGTATCCTAGACATTATTAAAAGAAGCATAGATTACAAGAGGCAAGAGTTAGATGTCTATAAGACAAACTTATACACCAGTTGAGGCTGTACTACACTTTAAGATAAGTGTGAAAGCATTGGAGAGGGTGCTGAAAAGATTTTTGAGAATGATTCCAGGAGTGAGAAACTTCAGTTATGAAGATAAATGAGAGAAATCAGGACTGTTGCAATTGGAGAGGAAAAGTCAACAGGCGGACCTGATAGAGGTGTTTAAATTTCTGATGGGCATGGACGTAGTAGATAAAGAAAAACAGTTCCTACTCATGGAACCTTGAAAATCAATAGGACAGATTTAAGGTAATTGCCAAAAGAAGCAGTGGTAACAAGGAAAATCCTTCTCATGTGGTGACTGCTTCGGATTTGGAATGCACTGTCTTAGATTGTCCTGAAAGCAGGTTCAATTGAGACATTCGAAAGGGAATTAGATTATTATTAGTAAAGGAAGATTACAAATGACATAGGCTGAATGACTGCTCTCTCTGCTGTAACAATTCCGTGATTTTTATCTAGTAACCTTTGATGAGACACCTTCTCAAAAGTCTTTCAGAAATCAAAATATACCTCATCTACTGACACCCCTTTGTCTAACCTGTCTATTATTTTCTCAAAAATGTCTAATCAATTACTCAAGCATAATTTTCTCATCCCAAAACATGTTGACTCTTCCTATTAAAGTCATAGATGTCTACAGCACAGATAAAGGCCCTTCAGCCCCTCGTGCCTGAGCTAGTCAAAAAGAGCCACCTAACTATTCTGATACAATTTCTCAGCAGCCTTGTATGCCTTGGCATTGTAAGTATACATCTAAATAACTTCTTAACTGTTATAAGGATTTCTGTCTCTCCCATCCTTACAGGCAGTGAGCTTCAGATTCCAACCAGTCTCAAGAGTTGGGAAGAAAAAATCTTTTGTCACATCTCTAAACATCCTGCCTTTTACCTCAAATCCATGCCCTCGGTCAATGATTCCTCCATCAAGGGGCGAAGTTTCTTCCTGTCTACCCTATCTGTGCCCCTCACTATTTTATACGTCTCAATCATGTCCTTTCTCAATTTCCTCTGTCCTAGGGAAAACAGCCCCAGTCTGTCCAATCTCTCTTCACAACTAAAACTCTCCAGTCCAGGTAACATCTGGTAAATCTCCTCTGCAACCTCTCCAGTGCTATCACATCCCTCTTATAATGTGAATTTCAGAATTGCAAGCTCGCTGTGCCCTAACAAACTTTTTTATACAGTTCCATTCTCCCTGCTGTTAAACTCTGTCTCAGATAATGAAAGCAAGTATCCCATGTGCCTTCTTAACCACTTTGTCTTTTTGTCCTGCTACCTTAAGTAACCAGTATGTATGAATACCAAGGTTCCTCTGAAGCTCAGTGCTTCCCAGGGTCTTACTGTTCATCATGTATTCTGTTACTTTGTTTGTCCTGCTCTAGTGCATCACCTCACACTTATTGGGATTGAATTCCATCTGCCACTGATCAAACTATCTCACCAGCCAATCAATATTCTCCTGTAAACTAAGACTGTTCTCCTCACTATTTACCACCCAGCAATTTTTAATCATACTGATCAACCTTCCTACGTTCAAGTCTAGACTATTTATATATGCCACAAGCATGAAAGGCCTCACCACTGACCCCTGTGGGATCCCACTAAATGCAGAGTTCCAGCCACAAAAGCACCCCTCAACCATCACCCTCTGCTTCCTGCCACTTAGCCAATTCTGCATCCAATTTGCCAAATTTCCTTGGATTCCATGAGCTCTTGCCTTTGCTATCAGTTTCCATGCAGACCTTATCAGAAACATCACTGAAGTCTGAGTAGACTACATTGAATGCATTGCCCTTACCTACATACCTGATCAGAGTATTAGGGCACAATTTTTCAAAATGTCTCCGTAATAATGCATTTTGATTTTTTCCTAAGATGGATTTTAGACTAACCGGCTTGTATTTCCTTGCTTATAGCTTTCTGTCTACTTTCTTGCTTGAATAAAAGTGTTACATTCATGACTTTCTACTGTGGCCTTTCCAAAACCTAAGCAATTTTGGAAGGTCACTGTTTTGCACCCCTTTTTCCCAGTCAGGGAGATCCTTTTCAGTACATGTCCACCTGTATGATAGGGCTGGTTATCCCCTATCTGGCACCAAATTCTCTCCAGCTTTGTAATTTTTGGAGTTCTGAGGAAGGGTCACTCGATCCAAAACACTAACTGTGATTTCTCGTCACAGATGCTGCAAGACCTGTTGAGCCTTTTCAGCAATTTATATTTTTGGTGTTTGGCATCGTTTATTCATTTGTCTTCTAGTTTGTTTACAGCCACTAAGAATTCCCAATCTCATGATCTTCTGCTCCTGGTGATATTCCTGGTTTGTATTATATTTCTTGTTCTTGTTAAATGATACCCTCTATCTTGCCTTCTGTGCCCTTCTGGTCTGCTAGTGTTTGACCTCCATCTCCTATCAACAGGATTTCTTTCAACATTCCATGATCTCTTTCTAGAGGCGTGTTCACTCCTAGACCTACTGTTTCAGCTTACATTGCAGTTTCTTGTCTTCCATCTTTGTACTTCGTGTTTTTGAGTCATGGGCTTAACAGTTTTTTCCTCATATTCTGTTTCCACTAGTTGGTATATCAAAGCTAGGGGTCACAATTTCAAGATTGTCGGCAAGAGAGCTTGGAGTGAGACGGGGAGAAATTTCTTTACCCAGGGAGTTGTTAGGATTTGGAATGCACAGCCTGGGAGAGGAGTAGAGGTGGATTCCATAGGAGGTTTCAAAAGAGAGCTGGATAAATATTTGACAGTCATGAATTTACAGGGCTGCAGAGGTAGGGTTGGAGAATGGGACTAGTTAGGTAGCTCTTTTAGTAGCGAGTACAGACATGATCTGTTGAATGGCCTCTTTCTCTATAGTACGATTCTGTGACTCTATGATCCTGTAAATTCATTCAGCTTTTACAGTGTCCTTCCCTACTCTGCTTCCCTGCATTTCCCTATTGACTATCTCCTTCTGGTACATATTTGATTTTCATACTTTTGACAGTTGTCCTTTGGTGCTAATGGCCTCATATTGACAATCAAAACCGATCTGTCCATCTTCAGACAGTTTATCAACTGCAGCAGTCTGAACTTCATAGCTCGAAACATTTGGGTTTGAAAGGTATCTAGCACCTCGTTATTTTCCATAACTTGTTACGGATCAGAAAGTTTGTGATCCATACTGTTTGATTTGAGATTCCCTTTAAAACTGAGTTCTTCTAGTATTCTGAATTTAGTATTTCTATGTAGTGTGAAAATTCATTTAACTTTTCCTGTAGTAACCAACATAGATGATAGCCTCAAAGTAAGGTTTATCAACGAGGGGAGGGGGACAAAGAGGGAGAGAGAGAGGATCCAGGAGCTATCATCTTCATGGGGTACACCAGGAGTTCCCTACATCACCCCAAAGGAAGAACAAAGATTGTTACCACCGAAGCTGCACAATGCCAAAGACAAAGACTCCACCACTTCAAAACAAATGCCCCCGCTCCTCCATTCGACAGAACAGCTTTGGGATTGGTGCTGCATTCTGGTCTGCCATAGTTGTATATTTCCTTTCTTTGTCCTATTGAATCATGAAAGATTTCATGGGTGCCACACCGTATCTAATCTGCTGCTTCTTAAAAATGTAATAAATGATCAGAAAATTCCTTACAAATTGTCAACTGTCTATATTAGGTAACTCATCACGAACTGCACACCAATCCCAAAATCAGTAGTGGCGTCAGAAGTCACAAAAGTTGAGGTTTAATTCATTTAAATCTGAGAAGTTAGGAAGCAGCAGTCCTAGCTTGTCGTTAAATGTGTGTGGAATAATTCTTAAGTGAAATCAGAAAGTGAAAATGGCTTTGGCATTTGATAGACAGCAGTTGATAAAAGGCTTATTTGTGAAACCAGCTGTAGCTGGAGTGGTGGAGGACTATGATGGGATTACGAATCTATTTTTGTTAGAATTTCCAATGAGGTTCAAAAGGGTAACAATAAGATTTTTTTTTAAAAGTCTGCAACAAACTGGCGTACCCCACCTACATGTGTGTCTTGCAGCTGCATAAAAATACTGGGAGTCTCAAGAACAAGTTACAAAGGAAAAGTGACAACCTACACACTCAATTAAGACAGGAGATAGAAACATGCAAAGAGGCGCACTGTAAAACGAAACAGATAGAGGAAATATCAGAACAATGTGCTGAGTTACAAACAGAGAATGCATGATTGATGGGAGAATTAGGGGATACAGGATGCTTTGAGAGAATTAATTCACTATAAGGTATTGCCTCTCCTGAAGCAGACTACATTCCTTATATAGCCAAAATTAGACAACTCCAGACAGAAATTAGCCAACAATAACCACTGAGAGCTGCATTCTCTCCGAGTAGAATAATCAACCTTGATAGCTGTTGGGAGAACAAGTACAAGAGTGGTTTCTCAGGTGTTGGTGGAACAGATACTTGAAAGCCCTCTCTTGTACATTGAAGCAAACTATGTGTGGTCGCAAGAGCCAAATGAAAACTGAGCTCGAGGAAGGTGAAGAGGGAACCACCCCACCCCCACCAGCCCCCCGAAATTGTGGTTATCAAGGAGTCCACAACTGCACACAGACCTCTGTCACCAGCTGAGTTTCAGGTCTTGAAGGAACATCTGCGTGTTACAGTAGGTATGGGTTTGGATATTCTCCTTCTTGGGGTGAAATGGGAAATGTTTAGAATCTCATACTTCCCCCGTGCATTAGTTATATCAAATAGTCACCCACTGAAAGTCCCAGTGTGTTTGCAGAGAGATTTCTTGGCTGTTACCAAAAGACCCAGCTAGAGGAGGTAGAGGGCCCAGATAGGGCTGTATTTTGGGATTTCCCAAGTCTCCAAAGCATCTTTCTGAAAGGGCTCCAGCCATCAGTCTGTAGGGCATTGGGTGTGTGCAACAGTGGTCTGGAATGATTCGATCTGTCATGCTAACACAGCCCAGGAGGCAGGTCTGTAATAGCCTTTGTAGGAGTTTGGGAAATGCTAAAGCAGCAGATGTTGACGGTCCCTTGTCCAGCCAGACTCTGGGCCACCTAAGAACTCTGTGCAAAGAAAGGGTACTCAAATTCACTGCTTCCACTGCAATCAGCTGGGTCATTACACCTGAGACTGCCTTAGTTATCAGGTCTTCCCACCTCCTCCCCCTCCCATTTACATGAGTCCTGACTCAGTCAAATAGCATGCAGAGAGACAGGAGGCAGCAATACTTGTCATGAGGACCAGACGGGGGCTCAGCGGGTCAAAACAGTAGTTACTCAAAACCCTATTTTATCAATCCAGTGTCTGTTCTGACTCCTCCAAGTCTCCCAGGGAGAGAGGGAGTTTTTACTTCAATACAATGACTGTGGGAGACCAATAGTTTGTACTGTTTTTAGTGCAGGCCTTCAGCAATTAGTGCTAGCTGACTTCCCACAACCATTATCCAGGACTCCTGTCCAGGCTCCACTAAAGTTTCATCACAAATCTTGACAGGGCTCAATACAGAGGTCTCATGCATCGAATTGAATGTTGATGGAACCACCAGGAACAAAGGGAGAGCCAGGTAAAAATGTGCAAACAGCAGGCAGTTGTGACTGTGTTATAACCCTCATTGAGATATAGACATAGAATCCCTACAGTGTGCAAACAGGCCCTTCGGCCCAACAAGTCCACACTGACCCTTGGAACATCCCACCTAATCTATACATCCCTGAACACTATGGCCAATCCACCTAATCTGCACATTTTTGGACTGTGGGCGGAAACCAGAGCAACCAGAGGAAACCCATGCAGACACAGGGAGAATATGCAAACTCCACACAGACAGTCACCTGAGGGTGGAGTTGAACCTGGGTCCCTGGTGCTGTGAGGCAGCAGTGCTAATCACTGAGCCACCATGCCGCATTGATTTCTCACTTTTTTTTATTTTTTTATCATTTTGATTTGGAGCTATGAGCTATGAGCTGAGAGCTGAAAGTGACTTCTGGAATGTGAGCAGCAGCTTATTTAGAAACAGAGAGAACATGCAAACTTGCTTTGGTTTTTGGAGGACCAGCCTGAGTGTTAATTACAGGTCGGCTCCTATTCAAAGTACTTTATAGACATTTCGATTCCAGACAGGCATTCTGCTCAAACAGATGGCAAATGTTTAAAAGTTAACAGGGGCCTCACAGGGAATTATGGTGCCCATCAGTCTAACAAAATGAATGGAAAATAAAACAGAAAAAGAAACCAAAGTTTGATCTGCAAGAAATTACAGAGAGTTGTGAACACAGCCCAGTCCATCACAAAAACCAGCCTTGCTTCCATTGAACAAAAACAAAGTTGCTGGAAAAGCTCAGCAGGTCTGGCAGCATCTGTGAAGGGAAAAATAGGGTTAACTTTTCGGGTCCTATGACCCTTCCCCAGAACTGATGGTGGCTGGGGAAACGTCAGTTTATATGCAGAAAAATGTGAGGGGGATGGGATAGGATAGAGCCTAAAGAAAGAGAAGAGCAGTTGGATAGACAAAGAATTGATAACGATCAGGCTGGGAGAGTGAATAGTTGTTAATGGGGGCTATTAGTGACTAATAACAGGGGGTGTGTAATGGCAGGCTATGTGGTAACAAGGCCTGGTGTGTGGGATAGGGGGCTGGGACATGGAAGAGTTTAGGCCCTAAAATTATTGAACTCGATATTGAGTCCAGAGGGCTGCAATGTCCCGAAGCGGAAAATGAGGTGTTGTTCTTCCAGCTTGCTTCCATTGACTCCATCTATTACTTCCCACTGCCTCGGGAATGCAGCCAACATAATCAGACACCTCTCCCATCCCTGTTATATTCTCTTCCATCTTCTTTTATTGGCCGGAAGGTACATGTGCTAACAGATTCAAGAACAGCTTCTTCCCTGCTGTTATCAGATTTATTAATGGACTCTCATATCTTAGAGTTGGTCTTTCTCTGTAGCTGTAACACTATATTCTGCATTCTGCTCTGTTATCCTGATGTACTTATGTAAGGTATGATTTGTCTGGATAGCATGCAAAACAATACTTTTCACTGTACCTTGGTACATGTGACAATAATAAATCAAATAAAATAAAATCAAACTGTATTTAAGCTATAGGGTGGAGGTTTGATTGTTCCCTGGTTGCCATCTCATTATTAACTTATTGAAAGTTCAGAGAATAGAATCTCAGTTATAAGTATTAAGTGATATATTCCTCAGAATCTACTGGAAACTATTAGCATTGATGGTTGTCTTCAGAAAACAAGCAAGGTACAAGCCCATGTCTTCGGCAATGTTACAGATCATGGATACTGATTAAGGGAATGGGCCAGTTACATCTCTGTGGGACTGTGTTTCAAATAACGACTGAAATCCATGAGTGGCAAAAATAGCCTCTTTATTGAACATTCGCAGTAGCACAGTTCGAGGCAGCGATGGAATCCCTCAGTACAGTTCTTACAGTAGCCTCTTTATACACAGTTCTTATAAATATTAAAATTCTATCACAATGGTGTTACAGCGTTTTGTTTATTGTACATAGAGGTTTGTGTGACATCTGTCCTGGGGAAGCAGGAGATTGTTTAAACATTTGCTAACATTCGAATTAGAGTGTCTGTCCAGACTGCTTGCATAATTAAGAGGTGTTTATCCTTTTATCTTTCAAGTTAGTAAATGTTAGTAAAAATATTAGACCTATATGATCAAAATAAGTTAGAAATTATACATAAAGGTAGAACATAGAACATAGAACATTACAGCGCAGTACAGGCCCTTCAGCCCTCGATGTTGCGCCGACCTGTGAAACCGATGTGAAGCCTATCTAACCTACACTATTCCATTATCATCCATATGTTTATCCAATGACCAGTTAAATGCCCTTAAAGTTGGTGAGTCTACTACTTTTGCAGGCAGGGCATTCCACGCCCTTACTACTCTCTGAGTAAAGAACCTACCTCTGACATCTGTCCTATATCTATCACCCCTCAATTTAAAGCTATGTCCCCTCATGCTAGCCATCACCATCCGAGGAAAAAGGCTCCCACTGTCCACCCTATCTAATCCTCTGATCATCTTGTATGTCTCTATTAAGTCACCTCTTAACCTTCTTCTCTCTAACGAAAACAGCCTCAAGTCCCTCAGCCTTTCCTCATAAGACCTTTGCTCCATGCCAGGCAACATCCTGGTAAATCTCCTCTGCACCCTTTCCAATGCTTCCACATCCTTCCCATAATGCGGTGACCAGAAATGTAAGCAATACTCCAAGTGCGGCCACACCAGAGTTTTGTACAGCTGCAACATGACCTCATGGCTCTGAAACTCAATCCCTCTACCAATAAAACCTAACATACCGTATGCCTTCTTAACAACGCTATCAACCTGGGTGGCAACTTTCAGTGATCTATGCACATGGACACCGAGATCTCTCTCCTCATCCACACTACCAAGAATCTTACCGTTAGCCCAGTACTCTGTATTCCTGTTACTCCTTTCAAAGTGAATCACCTCACACTTTTCCGCATTAAACTCCATTTGCCACCTCTCAGCCTAGCTCTACAGCTTATCTATGTCCCTCTGTGACCTGCAACATCCTTCCGCACTATCCACAACTCCACCGACTTTGGTGTCATCTGCAAATTTACTAACCCATCCTTCTACGCCCTCATCCAGGTCATTTATAAAAATGACAAACAGCAGTGGCCCCAAAACAGATCCTTGAGGTACACCACTAGTAACTGAACTCCAGAATGAACATTTCCCATCAACCACCACCCTCTGTCTTCTTACAGCTAGCCAATTTCTGATCCAAACTGCTAAATCACCCTCAATCCCATGCCTCCGTATTTTCTGCAATAGCCTACCATGGGGAACCTTATCAAACGCTTTACTGAAATCCATATACACCACATCAACCGCTTTACCCTCATCCACCTGTTTGATCACCTTCTAAAAGAACTCAATAAGGTTTGTGAGGCACGACCTACCCTTCACAAATCCGTGTTGACTATCCCTAATCAAATTATTCCTTTCTAGATGATTATAAATCCTATCTCTTATAATCCTTTCCAACACTTTACCCACAACCGAAGTAAGGCTTACTGGTCTATAATTACCAGGGTTGTCTCTACTCCCCTCCTTGAACAAGGGGACAAGGTATAAAGGATATTAAACTGATTACCACAGTTGCATTGTGAGATTTTGTTTGTTATTTGCCAGTGTGAGTTTCATTCATTCATGCAATTTCATAGAAGCACTGTTTTGATACTACAAAAATCGCAGTTTTATCAATGAATGAATGAAAACGCGTTATAGTAAACAGTGAGTTAGTAAAAGGTTATGGATGAGTGAATGGGAATGTGGTATTAGTAAATAAAGAGCGTTTGTGAGTGGGTTGGAAAAAAGACCAATAATACAATAACTTACAATCTCATTTTTTTTTTGATTTACGCCTTAACTGTATCTGTCTGTCTTTGTGTGAATGGGGGCTAGAATTAAAGAAGATTGTGGTTTAATCATAGATATTAATTAGATTATGTTTTATTTAATTTTACACTGCTAATGCTACAATTAATAAATTGTTAAATATTAAGTTTAAGCTTTAAACCTGGTGTCTGGTATTGGTTATTCACAAAGTCTGGTAATTCAATAGTCTGGTTAGGAATCATTGGGGTAAGTTTTGAGGGCTGTTGAGTATTTTAATTATACTATGTTGCAGACACGGATAGGGATTCTGATTTGATTTGGAGTCTGTCTCCATGTTGAAACAACTGCTATTGAAAAAAAGAGGCCAGACGGACTTAAACATTCCTGGGACAGTGTGGAAGATTGATGCTGGTGTGCGAGCATTGTCAAAAAAATGCTCATCCCTTTCTTCACTGAGGATAAAGAGCCCCTAGTGAAAATTGAAGTGTATTTGCAAAGAGATTCCATAATTGTTACAAAGAGGACACACTTTATATTCAAATCAAATCTTGGCTAAACCATCATGGATTCAAAATTGATTTCCAATAGAAGGTTGGATGAGAGTTTTCAATATTCCTGGGACAGTGTGGGAGATTGAAGCTGGTATGGGAGCATTGTCAAAAAAATGCTCATCCCTCTGCTCCTCGTTTATGCCATAGTGAGACAAAGTTGGAATGAAATGTCACTGGCGGCAGAGCTAGGACTGAAGCAGAAGAAGTGTGGTCAAGACCCATCAGCATAGTTAGAGGTCACAACTCTGAAATCCCTTTCTCCACTGAGGATAAAGAGCCCCCAATGAAAATTGAAATGTATTTGCAAAGAGATTCCATAATTGTTACAAAGACAGCACACTTTACATTCAAATCAAATCTTGGCTAAAACATCATGGATTCAAAATTGATTTCCGATAGAATTGGATGAGAGTTTTCAAGTGGTGCCAACTTTACTTTTCAATTTATTTTTTAAGAAAGTTAATGCGCTGTGAGAAATTTAATTTGTTCCCAAAGCATACAGATAAGCTGACGTTAAAACAAAGTGCATAAAATTACTTGACACCAACTGGGGCCCGTCCCCCTTTCAGACATGTGGAGAGAGTTGACTCTCCCTGCTGATAGTTTTTTTAAAAGCTTTCTCATACACTCTTGCTAGTTGCGTGGTTTCCAACTTTTGCACATTTTTAAGTTTACAGATATGATTAACCCATTGGGCTTCTAACCTGGGCCACAATGGATTTTGTTTTTTTTTTGTTATTTTAAACAGGCCTCAAGAGCCACCTGGTACCATAGCCAGGAGCCCAGGAGTCTTGCAGATTCACGAACCTTCCTACAGACATCAGATTTCAGATAAAGGATAAATTTCAGACACTCATCCTTGAACAGTCAGGCCACTTGTAATGTTCAGAAACAAAGTGTCTAAAAACAGGAGAACCCTGAACTGACAGCAAACCCTTGTTTCTCCAAAGGAAAGCAGCATTTAAGACCACCAAGCCTGGACAAAATTGCTTCTGAAAGTTAGAATTGATAAAATAACTTGATAACAGTTGCCGTTTCTAGCACTCAATTGGACATTTACATGAAAATTGAGGAGGCAAAAAAGATTTAAAATTTACAATTTGAATTTAAGTTAAGAGCCAGTGGAAACAGCCTAAGTGGTTTTAATTTGTATTATAAAAATGGGAAAGATTGTTTGGAAGAAATGATTGACCACTGATGAAAGCTGTCAGCCCAGCAATACTGTCAAGGCTGTCTACAAACAACCCATCAAGTTTGTTGTCGCTACATTTCAATGTGGGATATTTTTAAAAGAAAGAAACTTCAAGCATAATCTAGTAAGGTTACTTTTGATAAAATTGTATGTGTTTTTCAAGAAAAAACAAGCAAGCAGAATTTGGTAATGCTAGGAACCATACAGGATTTCTGTTTTAAAGAAAAACATCTGAGGAGGCACAGTGACTCAGTAACCTCACAGCACTAGGGACACTTGGGCAACTGTTTTTGTAGAGTTTGCACATTCTCCCTGTGTCTGTGTGGGTTAGATGAATTGGCCATGCTAAATTGCACATAGTGTGCAGAGTAGGTGAACTAGCTATGGGAAATGCAGGGTTACAGTGATGGGACTGGGGGGAGGTGGGTCTGGGTGGAATGTTCTTCAGAGAGTTGGTGTGGAATTGATGGGCTGGATGGCCTGCTTCTGTACTGTAGGGATTGTATGATCTGGTTAAAATGGTCAAGCAGAACGAAGAAATTCAAAAGCCAAGGGATTGTGTCTGATATGACTCATTTATAGTGTCAAACAGACTCCTTGGTTGACTGTTTAATAGTATCAGTTTTAATAATGTTAAAATATTATCTACAATGTATAATTAAAAAAGTAGGGAACCATACTTGTAATTTAGAACAGATAGGTTAGTTAAGAATTAGTTGTGAGAAGTCAATAAAGATATTTCCTTCTCAAAGGGAGGAATGTTGGCATTCAATTGGATTGCCATTTGGGTCCTCTTTAAAACTGAGTTCTTTTAGTTTGAAGGTAATGCTCAAAAACATTCAATATTGTGCAATTTAGTTTTAACAACACAATATACCCAAGAGCGATGAACTTAACTGCTGTCACATGGGCAAAAAAAAAGCACATGCACTTTTTTGGAGCACAGTGTTAACCATTTAAATTCTATTAATAGGTCTTACTTTGAACAATACAATTCAAACAAGCTTTTGCTGACTACAAAGGGAATGAGCACAAGTCTGACTTTGTATTTACAACATACAGGCCACAGCCAGTGAGACGTATCAGTAGCTGCCCCCATCTACTATTGGCCACTGCTTGCAGGTGAGAAAAACAAAGGAAAACATGTTTCATAATAACTGAGGATCACTTTTAGTATTTCCCATTTAGCACGAGACCTCATTTAACCGTGTTACAGCAATAAATATCCTTCTACAAACTTAAACAGAAACTTACCTGGCACCACGGTACCCTGTTATTAATGCAGCATTTGGGAAAACAAGAGGTTTTAATTCTTGGAAGGAATGAAAACTAACCTTCAAATGGAGGTGGGCAAGAGGACAGTGATCGTCCGGTCATTATGGGTGGTTGCCCATAGTCATTGGCTGAGAGGGTTTAGGCTGGTCTTTGACATGACAGAGAATGCTGAAGAACACAAACTCCACCACATCAGGGACCAGCATTCCACAATCTTTGAGAAAGGGTCACTCGACCCAAAAAGTTAACCTGCTGAGCTTCTTCCAGCAATTTCTCTTTTTGTTTCTGATTTACAGCATCTGTGGTTTTTTTCGGCTTTTCCACAATCCAAATTGCCATCACAGCTCCTCCATTCTACAGAATGGCCTCGGGATCGATCTGGTGTTCTCATCTACTACAGATTGTACATCTCCTTTCTTTGTCCATTTCAATAGTGTATCAAACCTAAGCTGCTGTTTCTTAAGAAATTTACTCAGTTATCCGAAAATTCCTTATAATTGGTTGACTGCCTGTATAAGGTGACTGTGATCATGAACCAATCTTGAATAGTTTACCCTCACAGTCTGATTCCCATCATAAACAAAAACAGAAATTGCTGGAGGAACTCAACAGCAACTGTGGAGAAGAAACAGAGGTTACATTTTGAGTCCAGTGACTTCTTCAGAAGTTTGTTTTATTATAGTCTCATTCCCAAGCATTTTTCCATCCTTACCAATAACCTTTTTGGGCTCTCTCCATTCTT
Source organism: Rhincodon typus (assembly GCF_021869965.1). Classification (NCBI taxonomy): domain Eukaryota; kingdom Metazoa; phylum Chordata; class Chondrichthyes; order Orectolobiformes; family Rhincodontidae; genus Rhincodon; species Rhincodon typus. Next base: position 1,994,530 of record NC_063361.1, on the reverse strand, counting down.
TAAGCTCCTCTTTCTTATAACAAACCATATCTCCCACATTGAAACTGTAGTACAAGGATGCAGAAGTCATGCTGCAGTTTTACAAAACCCCGGTTAGACCCCACTTGGAGTACTGTTAAGCAGATCTGGGCACCACATCTTAGGAAGGATATATTGGCCTTGGAGGGAGTACAAGATGTTGGCAAGAATTATACCTGGACTAAGTTAAGAGGAGAGATTATACAAATTAGGCCTGTTTTCTCTAGAATTTAGAATGTTAAGAGGTAATCTGATTGAAGACTTCAAGATATTGACAGGAAAAGACAGGGTAAATAAAGATAAACTATTTACACTGGTTAGGGATTCTAGAACTCAATGGCAGAGTCTGAATATTTGGGCTAGACTGTTCAGGAGAGATGTTAGGGGGAACACTTCTACACACAAAATGTTTGTAGATGCGGTAGATGTTTGGAACTCTCTTCCGCAAATAGCAGTGGATGTAAGATTAACAATCTGTAGATTTTACATTTTGAACCTTGATACATTTTTGTTAAGCAAATTATTTAAGGGATATGGGCCAAAGGCAGGCATATGGGGTTAGTTTACAGATCAGCCACAGTCTCATTGAATGACCAAACAGGCTTAAGGGGATGAATGCCCTACTCCTATTATTATGTTTATGATGACCTTACCAATAAGATTTCAATCAGTGTAGAGTCTTTCCCCTGATTCCCATTGTCTTCAGTTTTGTTACGGCTTCTTGATGCCACACTCAGTTGAATGTAGCCTTGATGTCAAGGGCTGTCCCTCTCACCTCACCTCTGGAATTCAGCTCGTTTGTCCATGTTTGAACCAAGGCTGTAATGAGTTCAGGAGCTAAGTGGCCCTGGCAGAACCCAAACTGGGCGTCACTGAGCAGGTTATTTCTGAGCAGGTGCTGCTTCATAGCACTGATGATGACACCTTCCATCACTTTACTATGATCTCAAGTGGACTGATGGGGTGGTAATTGTCTGGGTTGGATTTGTCCTTCTTTTTATGTACAGGCCATAATTGGGCAATTTTTCACATTGTCGGGTAGATGCCAGTGTTGTAAACGCACTGGAACAGTTTGGCTAGGGGAGTGGCAAGTTCTGGAGTATAAGTGTTCACTGCTATTGCTGGAATGTTGTCAGGGCCTGTAGCCTTTGCAGTATCCATTGCTTGCAATGATTTCTTGACATCATGTGGAGTGAATCAAATTGGCTGAAGACTGGTATCTGTGATGCTGGGGACAACTGGAGGAGGTTGAAATGGATCATCCACTTGGCATTTCTAGCTGAAGATTGCTGCAAATGCTTCAGCCTTAACATTTGCATTGATGGGTCCCCATCATTGAGGATTGAGATGTTTGTGATCTGCCTTGTTAATGAGTTTATTGTCTACCACATTTGCAAATGGATGTGGCAGGACTGCAGAGCTTAGATCTGATCCGTTGATTATGGAATGCTTAGCTCTGTCACTTGTTGCTTATGCTGTTTGGCTTGCAAGTAGTCCTGCGTGGTCACTTCACCAGGTTGGTACCTCATTTTTAGGTATGCCTGGTGCTGCTCCTGTTACCCTCCTACTCTCTTCACTGAACCAGGGTTGATCCCCTAGCTTAATGGTTAATAGTTGAGTGGAGGATATGCCAAGCCACGTGGTTGCAGATTGATTTACAGTACAAATCTGCTGCTGTTAATGGCCCACAGCGTTACATTGTGTCTTGTGTAGTCTGTTCCACCACAGTGCATGTGGTTTTAATTTCTTACATTGTGACTAAACTGAGATCTGTATATACTGGTAACCGTGCCACTGCTGGACCATTGGTATCAATCGGGTAGATTTCAGGAAGTCAGGATGAGTTTGTGTGTTTGCTCTATAGAGTGATCCTGCCAATGTGCAGAATTGGTGATCTGTTATTCACTGTGAGATGGTCTCTTGTAGGCTGCTCCATGGAGTGCCACTTACTGAGATGCACATTTTTAAATCAGTGTAGTGGTAATATGTTGGCCTTAGATCCTGTGTCGATTTGAGCTTTCAATGTGTCATCCTGCTTTATCAGGATATATAATAATAATGGTGGGAAACGTTTCTGATCACAGACCATCGACATGGTGTGTGAGGTTAACAGGATGGAAACATTGGTCATTTCCGAAATTTTTCTTTCATTTGATGATTCTGAATGTCACTGACTTGTTTGTTAACCCTTTCCTCACTGCCAGTATTGTGGTCTTTTGGTAGTCACCGGTGTCTTCCCCGAGAGTCTGGCTTGGCCTTTGGAGCCAAGTTTGCTGCACATACCCAATGTCTCTTAGTGCCACATCCTTTACAGATATCAGGAAAAGGTGAACAGTGTTTGGTTGGATATAACAAACTGCATCTGTTACTACTTACATTTCTGAAGAAGGGTCTAGGCCCGAAACGTCAGCCTTCCTGCTCCTCTGATGCTGCTTGGCCTGCTGTGTTCATCCAGCTCTACACCTTGTTATTTCTGCGTCTGTTACTAATCTTCTTTGGTTTGGTGCGCTTTGCTGACTGGAGCAATAATATTGGCTGCAACTCAAAGATATAATTATTGTCAGCTGCCACTAAAGCTTTGCTCTTGATTCCATTCCCAAGTGATGCGTTTGGTGTGGAGATAGCTCATTGAATCTCTGTGGAGTCCCTCTTTGGAAAAGTCACATTCATACATGTTGCCACATTATCTTCATTATGGTCAATAGACTCTTGGGATTGCTGTCTGTACGACATGAGTTGGAGTCTGTTAACCCTGAACCAAAACAAAGAATTCAGGCTACTGGAAATCTGAAACAAAACCAGAAATTGCAGGATTTACTCAACAGGTCTGGCAGCATCTGTGGGGAGAGAAACAGGTTTAATGTTTCAAGTCGCCTCTGGTGGGTCCTCTGTGGGTTCATTAAATTTCACCCTGAGTGGGGCTGGTGCTGGGCAGCCTCTTTCCCTTTGGACAATGATTGAATGTTCGTGCCCATGGAAAAGGAGGAAGAGGATTAGGTGGTAAGGAAACAAACCCTTCTGTAGATGGATGGTTGAGAGCACTACTGAGGACAGACAACAACATTGCTCAGTGTTTCTGCCTCTCCAATCTGTCCATCAAGGCAGGATGCTCACCAGGCATCTGGGTCACATCTTCCTCACGTGGTAAGGATCTGGAGATCTATCTGGACCCTCTTTTCCCTACGTGTGCCACCTTGTCCTGCATGAGGGAAAGAGAGAAAGTGGGAATGTGATGGAAGTATGGTGTCCCTGCAAAGTACTGAGCCTATGCAGTAGCGCCCCCATTCTGACAGTCGGGCATCTTTTGCCCAACAGACAGGAAGAAGACCACTTTTCTGACAGGGTCAACCTAGAGCAGATACTCCAATGAGGCATCATTAAAGGGAACAACATTTTGATGCTTGGTTGACATCATAAGACCATAAGATATAGGAGTAAAATTAGGCCATTCAGTCCATCAAGTCTGCTCCACCTTTCAATCTTGGATGGCACCGTGGCAGAGTGGTTAGCACCACTGCCTCAAAGTACCAAAGACCCATGTTCGATTCCACCCTTGGGTGACTTTCTGTGTGGAGTCTGTGTGCATTTCCTCCGGGTGGTCCAGTTTTCTCCCACAGTCCAAAAATATGCAGGTTAGGGCCTTTCTAAAAATTGCCCTGTAATGTCCAGGACCGTGCAGGTTAGGTGAGCTAGCCATGGTTAAAAACCATGGTTACAGGGATGGGGTGGGTCTGGGTGGGATGCTCTTCAGAGAGTCAGTGCAGACATGATGAGCCAAATGGCCTCTTTCTGCAGTGTAGGGATTCTATGGTACTTCCCCTAGCTGTTGGGAGATGGGCTGATGGGAGAAAGGACAGCAGACTGCTCTCTAAATCTTGCCATGCAGCAAACAAAATGTTGCCCAGCTGGTTTTTAAATCTGGTTTCAGAACCTTTGAACCCAGAATGTATGGCCGAGATGAGAACTTGCATCCACTATCTGTCTCTAATTTGCAGTTTAAATTTCCTTTCGAACCCAACTGCATACAAAGTGATCAGAAAAGCAGATGATCGCATGTGAAAATTCTCCATGGGCCGTGGTGGATGTGATGCCCTCTAAGATGCCCACCAACACACTTTAACTCCAAGCGGAAAATCCCAACTGACAACATCCATTTTTAAATTCTAAAAGCTTTCTGGAGTTATGTGAAATTGACTCACATGTTCCAATAGTAAGAAATACACATCACCACATTCAAGTACATCCAATCACAGGCAACTTCGAGGAACCATGTTAAAACCGCCCATGACACTGTATTTAGCAACTAGAATTTCCACAAGCCAATGAAAGTCCTACTCCACAGTGCAGTAGCAGTCACAATGCTCCTGTACTGTAGTGGGACATGGACTGGGTGTGAGCGGCAAATAAGAATGCAACAGAAATTCCACCAGGAATGACTCCACCACATCCGCTACAAATCTTTCAAAATTGTGACAACTTGTCCTTTAAGCTGCATCATTTTTTGAGGCTTAATGCTGAGGCAGAATCAAATCCTACTCTCTGATCCCACTGCCTCATGGACATCCTGCTCCTCTTACCCAAAGGTCTATGGGTCAATATTTTGCTATTTCACGCATATGAAGGTCCATAGCAGAAATTCATGACGTTGGGTAGAAGTTATCCTCAAATCAACAGAAAAGCTGATAAATTCTCTGTAAACTTCATCCAAAACTCTGTTTCCCTCCTCCTGGCTCACACCAAGTCCCCATTCACTCATGACTCCTATGCTTATTGACCTACACTGGCTCAAGCAATGCCTCAACATTAAAATTCTCATTCTTGGTTTTAAATCTTTCCATGGGCCTTCCCACTCTTTATCTCAGAAATTTTCTCCAGTCTTGCATCCATCTTAAGACCTCTGCACCCTTCCAATGTTGAATCTTTCAAGCCTTCCCAATTCTAATCTGAGGCTGTGTTGTGTTGGCTGTAAGTTCTGGATTTCTCAGCTGTGTGTCGTCCTCTTTCTTCCCCTTTAAGGCACTCCTTAAAATCCATCTTTTTGACTGAGTCTGTGGGTATAACTTAAAATCTCTTCCTCTGGCCCCTTGTCAAATTTTATTGTTGACATAGCTGTGAAGTGCTTTGGAATAGTTTAGGACATGAAAGGTGCTGTACAAATCCAAAGTGTTGGTCTTGACTATAATGGAAACCTGAAGGCAGAAATATGTCTGCAATTTGGAACAAGTGGAAGTGAGTAACAGTACTGAAGCAAGGTGGAGTGCACCATTTTAATGGATTGGAAACAATAGGCAGTACTATAGTATGGCAAGTAGTAAGCTAGTGATAGCTGTAGGGAGAACTGTAATGAAGATATTGAAGGCAACAATAGAGGTGAAAGAAAGTGCCATGACAGAGTTGAAAGCCTGTGAGCAGTATTGTAATGGAGAATGGAAGGCAGCCCTGTACTGAAGAGATTGTACATACTGCTGTAAATGGCAGGATGGAAGACAAGACTCCATTGAGAGCTGGAAGGTGATTCTGTAGTGCAGAATTGAATGCAGTAGACAATATTGTAATGGAAAACAGTATAGTAATAGAAGGAATAAAGGGCATACAGAAATGGGAAGAAACGTAACAGAGAGATGGAAGATAACACGCACTATTATAATGGATGAATGGCAGGATTACCTCAGGTGTGGACCAGGTTAGAAGGATGGTTATTCTGAACGTTTTATTTCGTTATTTTTCTAATATTTTCCCTAAGAATTTGTACTTAAGAACCTGTACCTAGGCACCTTTGTACCTAAGTTGGTGCCTTAAGTGGCAACTTGTGAACTTTTCGCGGTACTCATTTCAGTACATGTGACAATAAAGCTACTTCTAATTCTAATTCTAATAGATAAATTGTAGGCTCAGTTGTGATTGAGAAGTGGAAGACACCACGCTAATGGAGAGTTGGAAGCATATTGTAGATATGGAAACAATATTGTAACAGATAGAAGGCAGAACTATATAAAACAATGGAAGTTAATAGGTATTATGCTGGAGAAATGGAAATCAACAGGAAATTTTGTAACTGGTAGAAATTAGTATTGAGATTCAGAAATGGTAGGATGCTTATATGGAATTATAATAGGTAGATATTGGCAGTACTATAATGGGAGAAACTGCAATGATGAGATTGGTGGTATTACTGTAACAGAAAGATGGAAGAGAAAAATGTAACAAAGAGATGGAAGGCTATACATGCTATATAAATTATGTAAGTTGAGAGGCAGCATGCAGAATCTGATGGTTGGATGACAGTAAACAGAACTGTAACAAATTGAAGGCTATAGAGAGCATTGTAAGAGTGAGATGGAAGGCAGCAAAGATAGGAAGCAAAGCTGTAATTGACCACACATGGAAAGCATTAGTGAGGTAGATGGGGCCAGGATAGTATTGGAGAAAAGGTAATACTAACAAAATTCTTGAAGAATAGTTGGTAGACAGATGAAGACAATGGACAACACTTGAATGGAAAAACATAAAGTGGTCCAACAACAAGAAATGAAGAAGTGTAATAGAAAGTCTGACAGTCATATTAGAGTGAAGGAATGTAGGCTGCATGGGAATGGAGAGATGGGAAGTGTTTTTGATGTTGATTGAATGTATTAGGCATTACTGCAAGTGTCATGGAAAGCTGGATTATAAGTAATTTCAATGACTTGCAAAGTTCATCAAAGGGGAAGGAAGTCCATTGAATCAAGAATTAACTAATTCATCTGAAACAATAAGAACGTACAAGGTACATAGATACATCTGTAAGATTCAAGGTTACAAAACTAGTTTCAATATATCATACCACAGTGTTGTGTTAGATGTCTGGACATTGTTATATATGGTGAGTGGTGGATGCAGGTCATTCAAGTAGCAGATGAGATTTCTTTGGGTCTCAGATCACCTGAAAAAAACACAGAAACTGCAGAGGATCATCAGATGTCAGTTGGTTCTACAGTTTGAAAAGTGGAACAGGGTTAATTGAACTCGATCTTCTACACATTCACCAGGATATCACAGTGAATCAGAGCACAATTTTTAATAAACTAGCAACACAAAACCAGTGTTTGGATTTTGTACATTTGACTAACAAGCCAGTTTACTTTTCATTCTTTTTCTTTATTTGAACAGTTGATGCAAATTGATAATGTTTCTGCTCATTGCGAAATTCCTGTTTGAAAACGTTGAATAGTTTTTGCCTGGAACAGTCAATTCCAAATAATTTCTGAAGGCAATCCTGCTTAGCTTAGAAACCAGAATTACATTCGTAGTCATTAGCTGGGATTTTTTAAATGGACACTGACATTGTAATCAGTATCCAAGAGTGACATAATATTAGCTAACAACTTAAATCAGCAAGGAGACATAAAGAAGAGGTTAAACAGAATTGAATATTTATAATATCCTCAGGACTACTTTATAGTTTTTAAGGCCAGAGATACCTAGGATATAAAACAGAGGACTGTGAGTAGACCTTGTGACCCCTTGAGTCTACATCAGCAGTCAATATGATTATGACTGATAGGATCATGGAGTGTGGTAGACTTCTTTCCCTACAAGATATTAGTGAGCCAGGTGGGTTTTTGCTGCCAGTAATAATAGTTTTGTTGTCACTATCACTGAGAACAGATTTATATTCCAGATTTATGAATTGAATTTAAGTTCCACCAGCAGCCTTTATGGGATTCATACCCACATCCCAGTAGCAGTGACCTGGGCCTCTAGTTTACTTATTGAATGATCACTGATTCTTCCTTTCAGTCTTTTTACTGAAAAGTGGAAGTTGGACACCATTTAAATGTACCCGGAGATTATTTTTCTGCGACTTTAGAACAAACGGGACACTAGTGGCACGAGACTGTGGGCTGAATCTATGTATTTTTGGCTGATTGCAATTTGTGTCAAGTTTTTTGAAGGGATTTCTCACTATATCTCACCAAATTCACTTCATTAACAACTTATCCCGCCCTTACATATCTCTCATATCCAATTCCAGCCCCACCTTTGCATACATTGTTCCTGGAACAAATTCGCCATTCAGCAGGTATTCTGGAATTCACTGACATCTTTTGGGCTCACGCCATCTTTAAAAGCCCATGGTGCAGTGGAAAAACACTATCAGTTTGGACTGCCCTGCATGGCTCCTGACATTTGCAATTTTGGGATATTGGTACCGTGCTTTCTGGGCAGAGAATTGGAGGTACTGCTGGATGAGATGATGCAGATCTGAGATTTCCTCCTTTCCCAAGATCAGCAAAGGCCACAGCATAAGAGCATGCCAGCCTGGTGTGAAGTTACCACGTGGGCTAAAGCAGTCCCAGCCATCTGGAGGAACAGCCAGCTCTGGACAAAGAAGGTTAATATCCTTCTCCATTTTGCCAGGACAAGTCTCACAATCTTCTCTCTGATATCTCATACTCACTCTATCTCTGCTGTTGTACCCACCTCCCACCAAGGATTATGACCTTCCACTCTCACTATTACCTGCAAAATTTGCTTTTACTTGTTCTAACCAACTCAAACCCCTGACACTACTCATTCTGCTCTGTGTTATCTACTCACTTGCTCAGGACACCTCCCTGTCTGCACCTGAAGTAACTACTGTGCATCCCACTTGCATCTCCTGTCTCTCACCCATTCCAGGAAGAAAACAGCCTACAATACGGCAGATTGAGTCAAGACAAGTGGTGTGCTGCCTGACACTCAGCTTCCTATTGAGTATGTGGGAGCATCCTGACTCTGACTGCTCCAAGTAGCTGACTGACAGTGTGTAACCCTTGCACCAGTATCAGAGGGTGTTCTTGGCTTTTGTGCCAGAATCCTCTGAGCAAAAGCTACCTTCTTTGTCTTGACAGCCATGACAATTGTTGCTTTATGCCTGCATTAAACAGCAAGACTGTAACTTTCCTACTCCATGCCCTTTGCAATAAGGGCAGCATTCCATTTGCCTTTCTAACTATCTGCTATATCTATTTGCTAATGTTTTATGATTCAGGTACAAAGATGCCCAGATCCCCCAATTCTGCAGCCTCTCATCATTTAAACAATAATATATATTATTCTGCCTTTCTATTTTTCCTGCTAAACTGGACAACTTCATTATTTCCATATTATGTTCAATTGCTTTTTTTGTGTCCACTTACTTAACCCTATCGCTGTATCCCTTTGTATATTCCTTGTATCCATAAAACCATAAGACCCAGGAGTAGGCTATTCGGCCCATTGAGGCTGCTTCATCATTCAATAAAATCATAGCTGTTCTGAAAATCCTCAACATCATTTTTTCCCTCACAATTTGTTTTCCTACTTATCTTATCCCATCATAAAATTTGGCTACAATACATTTGGTCCCAAAGTCAAAAATATAGATTGTGTATAAATGTGGGCCCAACAGTGATTCCTGTGGCACTCCAGTTTGCCAACCCCAAATGACACTTTTACCACAACTCTGTATTCTATTAGTTAGCCAATCTTCTATCCATGCTAATATACGACCCCCACCATCATGGGATCTTACATATAGAGGAACATTTTAGATATCATCTTATCAAATGTCTTTTTAGAAATCCAAATACCCTACATCCACTAGCTCCAGTTTATCCAATCTGATTGTTACTCCCTCAAAGAACTGCAAAGAACTTGTCAAAAATTATTTCCTTTCACAAAATCACATTGACTCTGCCTGATTATATTATAATTCTATATATGTCTTACTGCTACTCCATTAATACTAAATTCTAGTGTTTCCCTACTGGTGTAGAATTTTCTACTTTCTACCTCCCTTCTTTCTCGAATACCAGTGTTACTCTTGCTATTTTCTAATCTGTAGAGAACTTGCTAAAATCTAATGTATTTTGCAGGGTTATAACCAATTCATCACTACCTTTGCAGCCACTTTATTTGTATCCCTGGGATGCAAAACATCAGGTTCATGGGACTTGTCAGTCTTTAGTCCTATTACTTTTCCCATATTTGTTCTCTCCTGATTGTGATTACTTTTAGATCCTCACTCCATTTCTCCTGCTGCTTTACAGCTATTTTTGGAATGCTTTCTGTGTCTCTGCTGAGGACACAAATACAAAATATTCATTTAAAACCTCTGCTATTTCTTTGTTAGTCATTAATAATTTCTTTGCCTCATCCTCTAAAGGATCGATGCTTACTTTAATTATTCTTTTCCTTTCCAGAACGAGTTTTAACAGTCTGATTTTATATTCTAGTTTCTCCCCTTTTTAAAAAATAATCACCCTTGGCTGCTTTCTAAAATTGGTTCAATCTTCTGGCCAAGCATTAATATTCATAGCTTTGTATGTCTTTTCTTTCAATTTGATGCCAATCTGATTGTTACTTCCTCAAAGAACTGCAATAAAATTGTCAAAGACTATTTACTTTCACAAAACCACATTGACTCTGCCTGATTATATTATGAATTTATAAATGTCTCACTGCTACCTTTTTACACGTCTTTGGTTATCTTTGGTTAGCCACAATAGTGCATTCTTCTGGTAAACTTTTTCCTTCACAGTGGAATATTTCTTGTTTGAGAGTTAGGAAACATTTCCTGTAATGTCCACTTTGGCCAACTTCACACCAAAGCTTTTATTTAACACATTATTTTCTGACTAAAATGCTCATTTTCAAATTGCATTTGAAATCCTGTCAGGTTATGATCACTCTTGCCTAGAGATTCCTTTACTAAGAGGTCATTTATTAATCCTGTGTCAATACACATTACTAGATCTAAAATAGCCTATTCCCTGTTGTGTCCTAGAATGTTTTGTTCTAAAAGACAAGCAGTCTTAAATTCACTATGAAATCCACAGATCCTTTGCCAATCTGATTCACTCAGTGTAGATGAAGATTAACATCTTCTAAGATTGCCCATATTTTAAGTCACTACTATTTTTTGACCTGTATTCCAGTTTACCATTTGGGGTTGGGGTGGCTAGAAACCACCCCCACCAGTGAATTCTGACTTTAGCTATTTCTCTTCTCCACCCAAACTGATTTTAAACTTTGATCGCCTAAGCCAAGTTCACCTCTCACAAGCGCATCACCCTCATTCTTAATCAACAAAGCTCCCCTTTCCTTCCTGTTCTTCAGAAATGTCAAGCACTCTTGAATATTCAGGACCCACACCATTTTGTCATCTTGTCTGTATAATGGCAATCATTTCCTACCATTTAGCCGTATGCTGTAGCAGTTCATACATCTTGTTACAAAGGCTGTGAGCATTCAGATACAGAGCCATTAACTGAGTTTTTTAATATACTATCCTTCTCTGACCTGATGCAGTCATATGTTTGTGTGTTGTCTCCTCCTGTTACGCTCTGGTTATCATTACCCTTACCCTACACTATTTCCTAGTCCTTTCTATTTAACTTTCTAAATGTCCCCTCATTCAAACCCTCATGGACCCCTCTGCCAACACCCTCATTCCCACAATTTTGTTCAAAACACTTTCTGCAGTCCAGGTTATAGATTCACCTAGACCTTGCTGTGGTACAGGTGCAGATAAATGTGGAGAAAATCTTTTTTATTCCTATGCTAACAAAAATGCCAAGAGAATCATACAGAGTGATAGGGGAACAGTTGCTTGGAGACCCATTTGTACAAAGCAGTCAAAATGAAACAAGATATTGAATAGAGATAAAGGCTGAAAGATCAGAAGCAAATCTAATAGCTGATCATGTGCCCACAGTGAACATACGCCAACATCTTTGTGAATAGGTACAGCTAAAAGTAATCAAACAATATAAGACAACTCAGTACATTCTTGGAGTGGTCATGAGTCACACAGCCATGTGGCTGCTTCAGGCCTGGAACATAAGAACATAAGAACTAGGAGCAGGAGTAGGCCATCTGGCCCCTCGAGCCTGCTCCGCCATTTAATAAGATCATGGCTGATCTTTTTGAGACTCAGCTCCACCCTTAATTCCTTTACTGTTCAAAAATTTATCTAGCCTTGCCTTAAAAACATTCAGCGAGGTAGCTTCAACCGCTTCACTGGGCAGGGAATTCCACAGATTCACAACCCTTTGGGTGAAGAAGTTCCTCCTGACCTCAGTCCTACATCTGCTTCCCTTTATTTTGAGGCAATGCCCTCTCGTCCTAGGTTCACCTGCTAGTGGAAACAACCTCCCTGCCTCCACCTTATCTATTCCCTTCATAATCTTATATGTTTCTATAAGATCTCCCCTCAGCCTTTCCCTTCATTGTCAAAATGCACAGAAAGATAGGTAGCCTAGGGAGATGGAAATGATGTCTCTAAGCCTAGGAACCAGTTTAAGCAGTTCTCATGTCACCTTATCATTTAGTATCATACTGCAGCATAGTTAATTAAAAATCAATATTGTCATTAATCAATGTAAATAAATCTTGTTTGTATAAAATCCATGTAGGCCCAAGTGGGAGCTGTTTCATTGTCATCAATCTAACAATCCTTTGTAACGAGTTAACACAGGGAATTTGCCAACTATCAGCAGTGTTAAAAAACATTGTTAGATATTTTACATGTGTATAAACAAACAATGGTTAAGAGTGAATAAAAGAAGCAGCTTTTCGGATGGGTAACAGAAAGCTGGATCAAAATGTAGGGTTTTTTAATAGTGGTTTCAGTTGCTGGCTAAAGGGAAACTCCAGTAAAGAAACACAATAATACACAGAATTATTGGCCTTACTGGACCTCCATGTCAATATGTATGAGATGAGTTGGACCTATTTGTCTCTGTCATGATTAGAATGAGGGCAGGGTAGATTGCACGATGTGTTCCCTGATTGGGGCTGTTAATCTGTTAATCTGGTCCAATCAGGGAGCCCTGGCTGACAGATATAAACAGGAGTGTCAGAGGTTCTGCTCACTCTGAGACCGGGCTCTGAGGAAGCCGAACCAGTGACAAGCACTCTCCATGTGTAAATAAAGAATGAGTTGGTGACTGGATATTGGCCTCTATGGAATTATTTCAAATGGGCTGTGAGACCTGTCCTAAATCTATCCCAGTGGTAGTCCCAAACAGACTAAGCCACACTGTAAAAAAAAAATAAACAGGAGATTCAAAGAGCCTTCTCATTCTAGGCACTGGCTTTGAGCAAGGGAGTCAGAGTCCTTGTCCTGAGTGGAGTTGCAAAAAAGAAAAAAAGAAAAAAAAAATTCTTGCACAACGGTGTGCTTTTACCGAGTCATACACAGCTACAGGTGAGGTGGGGAAAATATAAAGCACAACGGCTGGGACCTCTTTGGGTGCAGTGGGTAGTGTGGGGGAAAAAAAACAATGAATGCACAGGAGATTCAGAGATCCTCCTCATTCTCTGAGCAAGCTAGTCAGAGTCCCTGTTCTGAGAGGAATTGCTGTAATTTCGACCCTGTTTGTGACTGCCTGCTGCTGTTGCCTAGACCCTGCCTTGGCCGCGTGGCACATGGACTGGTCCTGCTGCCTGGGCCTGTTGTCTGTTAATGCTTGCACCCCTCATTAAAAAGACTTTAATGAGACACTTGCTGGCACTGCAGGGGGCCCCACTTGGAACATTCCCCAGCACTGCCCTTCTCCCTGTTTTCTGGAGACACATCTCAGTCATTGTGACAGAGTCCAGCTGGCTCTGGACCGCTGGAAGGATTTTGAACTGGTGTACTGGTCACCCTCACTCCCTGGCAGTTCATAGCACGCCCAGTTTGGTCTGGAATGACTGGCGGCAATTCAAGACACTCCCGGATAGATTTGTGAAGAAGGCAAGGGACCTGTGTGCCCACCCTCCCTCCCCCAGTGGTTGCATCGTGCTGCTGACATGAAGACTACTAATACAGCCAGCTTCAACATCAACAGCAGCAAGGGGTCACAATGCAGATTCTAGAACTTCTCGGTCCTTCAGGTCAGGAAGTATGTGGTGTCCTTCCTGCGGAAAACCCATAGCACCCCGGGAGATGAAGGTAGCAAGCTCCTGGAGTGACGGGGAGGGGTCTACATGAGTTACCCCACCCACCATTCCGGCGCTTGGGCGGGGTGGGGGGGGATGGTCTGCGCGCTATCTTGTTGGTTCCACATTTTCAGCTGGAGATTTTAGTGGTTAAGGAGCCTGTGCCAGGCTGTTTGCTTCACCGGATGGTGTGGCTGGGGAGGTGTTGCGCTTCACTTTGCGAATGTATACACTCCCTCGGTCAGGCCAAAGCAAATGCACTTCTTTGGCGAAGTATCCGCAGACCATGCCTCCATTGATGAAGGCCAGTGTGTTGTCCTTGGGGTGGGGTGGGGGTGGGGGTGCGTGATTTTAACTGGATCCTCGATGACAGGGAACACAGTGGTGCCTGGTCAGGTTTGGCTTAGGGGAGGATGTTGGGCGACTTGGTGAAATCCTTTGACCTGGTGGACATCTGGCAAAATCTCCGTCCTGTCTCCATCGCCTTTATGTTCGTAAGTCCTGGGGTCGGAGCTTCCAGGATCAACCTCCTGTACACGTCACAGGCGTACACCTCCCGTGTTCCGGTGGCCTCCATACAGCAGGTGCCATGCACAGACCATCACCTGGTGTGGGTGGAGCTGTTTCCATTCAGCGCCTGACTGGGCCTTTAACAACCTGCTGCTGGAGGACGACCTGTTCCAGGACTCACTCTGTTGGTTCTGAACCAGCTGGAGAAGGAAGTAGGGGGCTTGCCCTCCTTGAGACTCTGGTAGGACGTTGGCAAGACTCATGTCCGCGTCTTCCATCTGGAGCACGGGAGGGGGTCAGTGAGGCGGAAATCCAGGATTGGGGAGTTGGAGAAGGAGGTGCTTGACCTGGAGTCACGTCTCGGTCAGCCCGATGCGGACCCAGCCCTGTTGGTGGGTAGGGGGATGTTGTGGGGCTATAAGGAGAGGTGGTGGTCGTGCTCCAAGACCTGCGGCTTGTTGGGTCACAGGGCGTGGATGTGAGGGTGCAGTTCCGTCTCCTCCAGGACCTGGACCACACGCCCCATCCCACACTCGCTGGTAAAAGGCGTGGCATTTGTCAGCAGCTCCTTGTGCTGTTGCCCAATACCAGGTCCCTCGCCTCTGATCCAGAGGGCATCAGGGCCCAGGCTCACACCTATTACTAGGCTCTGTTCGCTCCCGATCTGTTTGGGGAGGATGTTCACAGGGAGCTGTGGGAGGATCTGCAGCAGCTTACCCCCAGGAGGATGCTGAAGGCTCGAGGGGTAAGTCCCTGGGACTGGATGGGCTGATTGAGTTCTTCAGGGTGTTCTGGGATATCCTGGGGGGTGATATGTGAGGTCCTGGGGAGAGCCTTACAGCCAGATAGCTGCCCCTATCTTGGTGCAGGGTGTTGGGGTGGGAGGAGGAGGGGCGGAGGGGGAGAAGACCCTTCGTTCTGTGAAGAACTGGTGCCCGGACTCCCCCCTCAGCACGGATCACAAAATCTTCACCAGGGCATTGGCTTCTCGCCTGGTGTCTGTGATGGCCCACATGATCCACCCAGACCAGTCATACACGGTCCTGGGGACTGGAGGATTCACAACAACATCCACTTTGTCCGGGAGCGGATCCATTTCTGTCAGCGAACTGGTCTGCTGAGCACCTTCCTGTCTCTCGATCAGGAGAAGGCGTGCAGGCATGTGGGTTTGGGACACAGTTTGTTGCCTGGATCCTACTTTTGTATGCAACCACAGAGTGTCTGGTTAGTGGTAACGTGTCACTGATGGTGCCCCTTCCCTTAGGGAGAGGAGTGAATCAGTGCTGCCCCTTGCCTGGCCAGCTATATTCCCTGTGCCTGGAGCCTTTCTTGTGCCTCTTGTGTAGGAGGTTGTCGGGGCTGGTTCTGCATGGGTCTGGCATGGGCGTGGTCCTCTTAGCCTATGATGACGTGCTGCTCAATTTCACCAACTCAGCTGACCTGGGGAGGATGTGTGAGTGCCAGGCGGTGTACTCAGTGGCGTCTTCCTCCAGATCAACTGGGCTAAATGTTCCGGACTCCTGGTCAGTCCGTGGTGGGTGGACTCTCTGCCAGAGGAGTTACGGGGGTTCAGTTGGAGCACCCACCCATCTCCTCTATCTGGGGCTCTACCTTAGCCTGACGCAGGGATCCTGGCCGGGGGCGAATTGGCAGGAGCTGGAGGCCAAAGTGTCGGCTCGCCTAGGCCGCTGTCTTACAGCATCTGGTGGCCTCCATGTTGTGGGACCAGCTGGTCCCTTTGGTCCCTCCTCCTGGTTTTGTTGCCGACATCCAGAGAACGTTGGTTCACTTCTTCTGGGACAAAAAGCCGCACTGGGTCACGGCACAGGTTCTGAATCTCCCTATTGCTCACTGGTGTGCATTTGCACCCAGGTGGTGACTTTCCACCTTCGGACCCTGCAGTGATACCTTTACATCGAGCTTCCTCCCTGATGGTGTGCCTTGGCAATGTATTTTTTCTGCCAGGTGCGTGACCTCAACTACAACACACAGCTCGCCTGTTCAGTGACCGCGAGGGTTTGGAGGTCACCTTTAGTACGCTGCCTGTCCTTTATCAGGACCTGATCAATGCCTGGGACATGGTCGACCCGCACCGGGCCTACGCTCCATCAGGAGTAGCGGCTATCGTCAGAGAGCCATTGTTCAGGAATCTGCACCTCCACAATCGTGACTTTGAGTGGCTGTCGGAGGGGAGGGCCGTGGCTGTGGGGGTGACCAGTGTCAGGGATGTGCTGGGTGGTGGGGGCCTGGGCTGGATGCTGCCACAGGAATTGGCTCACAGGGTGGTGGTGGGCGACCAGTTCAAGGCCATTCAACACCTTAAAACAGCAGTGCTCAGACCTGACGTTGTGCCCCAGGTGGAAGATGCTCAGGTGTGCGATGGGAACCCGTCTGTGCGTACCTCTTCCTGGATGGAATTTCACATTTGGCCCCAGGATCCCTTACTTCCCCCGGGCACCTGTGCCCCACAACCTGAGTCGCCTCTGGAATGTGTTGTGTGTCTTTCAGGGAGGCAATATGGCAGGCTATGTACAGACTACTGCTGCACACCATCCACCTCTTCTCCCTCAACCTTGCGTGCCCATTTACCATCGGGCAGTGGGGATCCCCAATGGAGGGTTCTCTACGTGGAGGTCCTCCCTCTTTCCCTCGGGGATCTGGGGGTGAGTGTTGTAACCGCAGATTGTGGTGGTTCACAGACTCCCAGCCCAACTGTCTGTTTTGTGGCACTGTGGAGTCCATGGACCATGTGGATATTGGGTGTGGGCGCTTGCACTCCCTTTTCAGTTATCTCAAAGACCTCCTTTTGTGTTTTTGTTTCGTCTTCAGCCCCAGACACCTGATCTTTGGGCGCCCTGTGCAGAGGGGTGTGGGCAGGTCTGAGGATCTCCTCATGGCGCTGCTCCTGGGCCTGGCCAGGCTGGCTGTGAACAGGTCCAGGCAGCAGGCCATGGAGGGGCTCATATCTACCGACTGCCTGCCCCTCTTCTGCAGTTATGTTCAAGCCTGGGTGTTCTTGGAGAGGGAGCACACGATGTCCACCAACACTCTTGATCCCACCTCATGCAATCAGCGGCCTCCATTTTTTGCAGCAGCAGCGGGAGCGGTGAGAGCGAGGACCAGGGGGCTGCCGGGAGGTAAGTTTCCCATTTAAAATCTTACCTCGTGCAATCAGTGGCCTCCATTTTTTACAGCAGCAGCAGCGGGAGCAGCGGGAGCGGTGAGAGCGAGGACCAGGGGGCTGCCGGGAGGGAAGTTCTTCGTTTCGGCAGTGGAGCTGAGTGGGAGCAGTCAAATTGCACTCTCGGAAGTTAAGTGAACTGATATATTTGGGCAGTGGCGATGCTGAGGAAGTCATGGATAGCACGTTCAGCAAATTGGTCACACCACAGATTAGGATTGCTGAAGGAGAAAGGGAATGGGTGACCAAAAGGCAGAAAAAAAAGCAGGAAGGCAGTGCAGGTGTCCCCTGTGGTCATCTCCCTCCAAAACAGGTATACCGTTTTGGATACTGTTGGGGGAGATGGCTCACCAGGGGAAGGCAGCAGTAGCCAGGTTCATGACACCGTGGCTGGCTCTGCTGTACAGAAGGGCGGGAAAAAGAGTGGAAGGGCTATAGTCATAGGGGATTCGATTGTAAGTGGAGTAGATAGGCGGTTCTGTGGTCGAAAACGAGACTCTTGAATGGTATGTTGCCTCCTAGGTGCACGGGTCAGGGATGTCTCAGATCGATTGCAGGACATTCTGAAGGGGGAGGGTAAACAGGCAGCTGTCGTGGTGCATATAGGCACCAATGATATATGTAATAAATGGGATGAGGTCCTACAAGCAGAATTTAGGGAGTTAGGAGCCAAGTTAAAAAGTAGGACCTCAGAGGTAGTAATCTCAGGATTGCTACCAGTGCCACGTGCTAGTCAGAGCAGAAATGAAAGAATAGGCAGGATAAATGAGTGGCTTGAGAGATGGTGCAGGAGGGAGGGGTTCAGATTTTTGGGATATTGGGACCTGTTCTGGGGGAGGTGGGACTATTACAAATTGGATGGTCTACACCTGGGCAGGACTGGAACCAATGTCTTAGGGGGTGCTTTTGCTAACGCTGTTGGGGAGGGTTTAAACTAATGTGGCAGGGGGATGGGAACCAAATGAGGAGGTTAGTGGACAGTAAGGAGGTAGTAACTAAAGCCTGTAAGGAACTAGATAATGAAGTCAGTGAGACTAAGGGGAAGCGGAGGCAGAGAGCAGATGATGAACGCAAAGGAACAGGTGGTCTGAGGTGCATTTGTTTTAATGCGAGAAGTGTAGTAGGTAAGGCAGATGAATTTAGGGCTTGGATTAGTACCTGGGAAGATGATGTTATTGCTATTACTGAGACTTGGTTGAGGGAAGGGCAAGATTGGCAACTAAATATCCCAGGATATAGATGCTTCAGGCGGGATAGAGAGGGAGGTAACAGGGGTGGAGGAGTTGCATCACTGGTCAAAGAGGATATCACAGCTGTGCTGAAGGAGGGCACTGTGGAGGACTCAAGCAGTGAGGCAATATGGGCAGAGCTCAGAAATAGGAAGGGTGCGGTAACGATGTTGGGGCTGTACTACAGGCCTCCCAACAGCGAGCGTGAGATAGAGGTACAAATATGTAGACAGATTATGGAAAGATGTAGGAGCAACAGGGTGGTGGTGATGGGAGATTTTAATTTTCCCAACATTGACTGGGGTTCATTTAGTATTAGGGGTTTAGATGGAGCAGAATTTGTAAGGAGCATCCAGGAGGGTTTTCTAGAGCAGTATGTAAATAGTCCAACTCAGGAAGGGGCCATACTGGACCTGGTGTTGAGGAATGAGCCCAGCCAGGTGGTTGAAGTTTCAGTAGGGGATTGCTTTGGGAATAGTGATCACAATTCCGTAAGTTTTAGAATACTGATGGACAAAGACGAGAGTGGTCCTAAAGGAAGAGTGCTGAACTGGGGGAAGGCCAACTGTAGCAACATTTGGCAGGAGCTGGGGAATGTGGATTGGGAGCAGCTGTTTGAGGGCAAATCCACATTTGATATGTGGGAAGCTTTTAAAGAGAGGTTGATTAGAGTGCAGGACAGACAAGTCCCTGTGAAAACGAGGAATAGAAAGGGCAAGATTAGGGAACCATGGTTGACAGGTGAAATTGTGAGACTAGCAAAGAGGAAGAAGGAAGCATACATAAGGTCTAGGCGACTGAAAACAAACAAAGCTTTGGAAGAATATCGGGGAAGTAGGACCAATCTGAAACGAGGAATTAAGAGGGCTAAAAGGGTTCATGAAATATCTTTAGCAAACAGGGTTAAGGAAAATTCCAAAGCCTTTTATTCATACATAAGGAGCAAGAGGGTAACTAGAGAAAGGGTTGGCCCACTCAAGGACAAAGGAGGGAAGTTATGCGAGGATTCAGAGAAAATGAGTGAGATTCTTAATGAGTACTTTGTGTCAGTATTCACTGAGGAGAGGGACATGACGGATGTTGAGGTTAGGGATAGATGTTTGATTACTCTAGGTCAAGTCGACATAGGGAGGGGGGAAGTGTTAGGTATTCTAAAAGGCATTAGGGTGGACAAGTCCCCAGGTCCGGATGGGATCTATCCCAGGTTACTGAGGGAAGCGAGAGAGGAAATAGCTGGGGCCTTAACAGATATCTTTGCAGCATCCTTGAGCATGGGTGAGGTCCCGGAGGACTGGAGAATTGCTAACGTTGTCCCCTTGTTCAAGAAGGGTAGCAAGGATAATCCAGGTAATTATAGACCGGTGAGCCTGACGTCAGTGGTGGGGAAGCTGCTGGAGAAGACACTGAGGGATAGGATCTATTTACATTTGGAAGAAAATGGGCTTATTAGTGATAGGCAGCATGGTTTTGTGCAGGGAAGGTCATATCTTACCAACTTGATAGAATTCTTTGAGGAAGTGACAAAGTTGATAGATGAGGGAAGGGCTGTGGATGTTATATACATGGACTTCAGTAAGGCGTTTGATAAGGTTCCCCATGTAAGCTGATGGAGAAAGTGAAGTCGCATGAGGTCCAGGATGTACTAGCTAGATGGATAGAGAACTGGCTGGGCAACAGGAGACAGAGAGTTGTAGTGGAAGGGAGTTTCTCGAAATGGAGAACTGTGACCAGTGGTGTTCCACAGGGATCCGTGTTGAGACCACTGTTGTTTGTGATATACATAAATGATTTGGACGAAGGTATAGATGGTCTGATTAGCAAGTTTGCAGATGACACTAAGATTGTGCAGTAGCAGATAGTGAAGGGACTGTCGGAGAATGCAGCAGTATATAGATAGATTGGAGAGTTGGGCGGAGAAATGGCAGATGGAGTTCAATCCAGGCAAATGCGAGGTGATGCATTTTGGAAGATCCAATTCAAGAGCGAACTATGTGGTAAATGGAAAAGCCCTGGGGAAAATTGATGCACAGAGAGATCTGGGTGTTCAGGTCCATTGTACCCTGAAGGTGGCAACGCAGGTCGATAGAAGGCATACGGCATGCCTTCATTCATCGGACGGGGCATTGAGTACAAGAGTTGGCAGGTCATGTTACTGTTGTATAGGACTTCGGTTCGACCACATTTGGAATACTGTGTACAGTTCTGGTCACCACATTACCAAAAGGATGTGGATGCTTTGGAGAGGGTGCAGAGGAGGTTCACCAGGATGTTGCCTGGTATGGAGGGTGCTAACTATGAAGAGAGGTTGAGTAGATTAGGATTATTTACATTAGAAAGATGGAGGTTGAGGGGGGACCTGATTGAGGTCTACAAAATCATGAGAGGTATAGACAGGGTGGATAGCGAGAAGCTTTCTCCCCAGAGTGGCGGACTCAATTACTAGGGGTCACGATTTCAAGGTGAGAGGGGAAAAGTCTAAGAGAGATATGCGTGGAAAGTTCTTTATGCAGAGGGTGGTGGGTGCCTGGAATGCGTTGCCAGCGGAGGTGGTAGGGTGGTAGAGGCAGGCACGATAGCATCATTTAAGATGTATCTAGACAGATACATGAATGGGCAGGGAGCAGAGGGATACAGATCCTTGGAAAATAGGCGACAGGTTTAGATAGAGGATCTGGATTGGTGCAGGCTTGGAGGGCCGAAGGGCCTGTTCCTGTACTGTAATTTTCTTTGATCTTTGTTCTTTGATGCTTTTAGGGAGAGGTGGACACCGTGGGGTGTGGAGAGATTTATTTCTTCCTCCAATTTTATTTTGATTTAGTGGCGTCCTTCTCTCCCTACTCTCCCCCTCACTTCCCTCACATAAGCATTGCCCCTACCAGGCTTTGCTTGTTTATGTTTCACTTGGCACAGAGGTGCTTTTCTGATGGTGGAAAATATAAAGTTTGAGCACAGTGTTGTCTTTCTACTGTGTCACTGCACATTCACACACAGCCACAAGTGATGAAAAAGGGGAAAAAGAACAGGTGATTTGGTGACAGGATACCGGCCTTCTTTGAGTTATTTCAGTCTTATTCACAAGTTTTACTGGCTTTACTGACTGGGCTCAGCCCCAAACTCTGGAATTCCCTCCCCACACTCTTCCATCCTTTTCCTCATTTAAAACATTCTTTATTCAAGCTTTTGATCATCTGACCTCATACAATCCTCAGGATAATATGGAGTTTGAACAGCTGCTGAATTTGCAGAGAGTTGTTGGTCCAGATGGACTTACAGAGATAGAGGCAGAAACAGATGGCTAAAGAGAATCATAACCAGTGGATGAGAGTTTTAACTTGGCAATGCTGGTGTACAGTGAGAACAGGGACTATGGGGAAAGGTTCATCCAGGATACAGAGAGCAGCATTATGGATGTACACGTTTACGTAGAATGTGAGTGAAACGTTGGCTGGGTAGCATTATAATACAATAAATCTTCACTTAATATTGGTTTAGTCAGGTTGATATGTTGTAACATTGTAATTAAATAGTGAGCAGAACTTGTACCCTCCTCCATCGAGAGTTTGCTAATGGGGAAAAATCAATCAAGCAGGAGAGTAGGGAATGGAGATTCTGCCATCTTCTGGTCTCCACCCCGATTATGCCCAGAGAGGATGGGCAGTGGACAGCCTTCAACTCCCGTGACCAATTCACATTGGAGTGGGGGTGGGAGGGGACGCTGCAGGGTGGGACATTGGCCCCTCACTACCAGCGTTTTGAGTCATATCGTATGAGGTAAGGCTTAGCCCAGAGAATTACCCCTTTCCATGTTACTGACCACCCCTCTGCCCTGCCAACACTCACCTGTGGCATGGGATCTAATGACGATCCAAGATCCTGGCTGAATAGTGTAGAGGCATCAGCTATTGCCACCCTTCCCTGATTGGCTGACAGGGTCTCTGAGCAAGCCTTCTGCACCTGGGGTCCTTGATTCAGGGAGGGCATCTGCTGTGACCTGTCAACTGCCAGAAGGGAACAACATGTGATGGGTCTTCATGAAAATGGCATCAACTCCACAACATACCATCCAGATAGATTTTCAAAGTCAACATGTTCGGCATTTTGTTGTTTGCCAGACAGTTCCTGATTCATAGCTTGTATATCTAGCTAGAGGGTAAATTTGATTAACAGCCCATAGTTCTGATTATAAATCTCATTCCTCAGTCTCTGCTGGTAAATGGTAATATTGGAGATCCATGCAAGTGGAGATATTTTTAATCAACCTATTCAGACATGTGACACCATTTTTGCAACTGTTAGGACTTGAATACAGAGCTTCTGGCTCAGAGCTGGGGCCACTGCCATTGTACTGCCTGAGCTCTATTTCCATACACTCATTCTCAAGTCCAGGACTCTACAATGGCTTAGTAAATCACAGCCACAGTGTGTGTAGCTGATGTGAAAGGTTGAAAATAGGAAAAGGAAAATGGGGCAGCATGGTGGCTTAGTGGTTAGCTCTGTTGCCTCACAGCACCAGGGACTCAGGTTCGATTCGACTCTCGGGCGACTGTCTGTGTGGAGTTTGCACATTCTCCCCGTGTCTGCATGGGTTTCCTCCGGGTGCTCCGATTTCCTCCCACAGTCCAAAGATGTGCAGGCTAGGTGGATTGCCCATGTTAAATTGCCTGTAGTGTTTAGCGATGTGTGGATTAGGGGGATGGGTCTGGGTGGGATGCTCTGAGTGTCAGTGTGGACTTGTTGGGCCAAAGGGCCTGTTTCCACACTGTAGGGATTCTGTAATGATGATGATCTGTGAATGGGCCATTTGGCCCACTTTCCCCCCCTTACCTTTTGATCCATTTAGCCCTAGAGCTATATCTAACTTGTTCTTCAAAACATTCAATGTTTTAGCCTCAGCAACTTTCTGTGGCAGAGAATTCCATAGGCTCACCACTGCCTGGATGAAAAAAATTCTCCTCACCTCAGCCTGAAATGGTTTGCCCTATATCCTTAGACTGTGACCCCCTGGTTCTGGACTGACCTGTCTTTGGAGACATCTTTCCCATGTTTAACCTGTCTAGACTTGTTGGTATTTTATAGGTTTCTATGAGACCCACGCACATCCTGCCCCGCATACACATACTTCTAAACTCCGATGAATAGTTCTAACTGATTCAGTCTCTGTTCATACATCTGTCCTGCCATCCCATGAATCAATCTGGTAAACCTTTCCTGTAGTCCCCATAACGCTAAAACATCCTTCCTCAGGTAAGGAGACCAAAAGTGCACACAATACTCCAGGTGTGGCCTCACAAAGGTTGTGTATAATTGCAGCAAGACATCCCTGCTCTTGCACTTGAACCCTCCCACTATGAAGGCCAACATACCATTTGTCTTCTCCACCGCCTGCTGCACCTGCATGCTTAGTTTCACCAACTGGTGCACAAGGACACCCAGGTCTCATTGCACCTCCCCCTTCTCCCAATCTAGCACCATTCAGATAAAAATCTGCCCTCCTGTCTTTGCTACTAAAGTGGAGAACCTCACATTTACCCACATTATATTGCATCTGCCATGCATTTACCCACTCACTCAACCTGTCCCAATCACACTGAAGTATGTCTGCATCCTCTTCACAGTTCACCCTCCCACCCAGTTTTAAGTAATCTGAAAACGTAGAGCTATTACATTTAGTTCCCTCATCTAAATCATTTATATATATATAGTGAATTGCTGGAGTCCACATACTGACCCCTATTGGTCATTATTTGCCACTTAGAAAATGATCACTTTATGCCTACAGTTTGTTTCATTTCTGCTAACTTGTTCTCTATCCATGTCAGGACACTACCCAAATACTTTATTTTTAAATACTAATCTTTTATGTGAGATCTTATTGAATGCATTCCAAAAATCCAATAAGTCCAATGTGCACTGAAGGGTGTGATTGAATGTTACTTTGAATGACATTTATTCATTATTCATTTTGTTCTAAAATGATTATATGATCAACTTTATGAATTTCCCATGTCACTAACTTCTGTTGGAGGTATTTCCAGTTTGATTTCAGCCAAACAGCCCCATACCCAGACAGACACACACACACGCGCACCACCCCACACATACGCACACAGAGCTCTATAAGCACACAAACAGACAACCCCACACACAGGGCTACACACACACACACACATACACACACCTCCAAATACACACACAGAGCCCTAAAACACAAACAGAGCCATACACTCACAGCCACACACAGCCCCTACCACATACACACACAGCTGTCTCCCCCTCACACAGACACACAAACACATATACACACACGCACACACACACACATACTGATCTTGGCATATCAATCAACACACCACATTGTTAGCCAATTGAAAATTAAGCTGACTCTTCCTGGCTTGATTGGATAATTCCTAATTATCTGTGAAACAGAAAATTAAAGAACTATGGATGCTGAAAATCAGAACAAAATTAGAAATTGCGAGCAAAACTCAGCCCCACAGCATCTGTGGAGAGAAACCAGAGTTAACATTTCGGATCCAGTGACCCTTCTTCAGAACGACCCTCAGTTCTGAAGAAGGGTCACTGGACCCGAAACATTAACTCTGCTTTCTCTCCACAGGGACTGCCAGACCTGCTGAGTTTTGCCAGCAATTTCTGATTTTGTACCTCTGAAACAGATCTTTCCTTATCCTGTTGAAAGGTGGAGAATGTTGCTGCAAGATGTGGAAGTTTCAGTAGCAGATAGAGAGGGAGATTACCACAAAGCCCAGAAGGCTAGATGAGAAAACCAC
Organism: Rhincodon typus; assembly: GCF_021869965.1. Lineage (NCBI taxonomy): Eukaryota > Metazoa > Chordata > Chondrichthyes > Orectolobiformes > Rhincodontidae > Rhincodon > Rhincodon typus. The sequence continues at coordinate 1,968,875 of NC_063361.1, read as the reverse complement.
ATCAAGAAAATAATATCAAGAAAAAGAGCAGAACTTTCTCAAGCATGGTGCCCGTCAGAGTAAAAAATCATGACCACAGGTGCAGAAAATCATAAAAGAAATCCACAGGAAATGGTATCAGGCAATAATCAGACAGGAAGATAAATATCGATATTTGCCGTATTGCCCTTCATCAAATATGTTTCCAGTTTACATCTTTTTAAAGTAGTGTGAGCTAAGAAACAGGTCATTAGTCTGGCAAAAAGAACATAGGAATCGCTGAAAAAGTTTAATTCACCTTCCACAATGCAGGTAGCTACACGATAGACTGATGATGCAATTGCTGGCTAATTATTGCAATAATCTTTTCTCTGCTAGTCTAAACACAGGGAGGGAGGGATGGTCCAAGGAGAAACCGCTAGGGCCATGGATCCAAAGTCACCTGCTCATCCCAAGAATCATGGCCAGAATTTGTTTCATTTTAGACGAACAGTGGAGATGGGTGAAAAAGCTGGTGGTGGGGAGGGGAGTGGTTTGGGGCGTGTGGCTGCAAATTTGCATTTTTCTCAGCTTATTAAATTTTCACAAGTGGGTAAAATTCCACATGTTTGGGGTGGGTGGGCGGGCGGGGGTTGCTTTGCCCCACTTGGGACCTTCCAGGCCCCATATTCAAAAAGCGCTCGGTTCACTGCAAGCATCAGTCAGGCAGCCTCTGCTCATCACCCCCACCCAAACCCACCTCTGGAGATGTCAGAGACCATGTATAAGGTGGCTTTACTGTTCAGCAACACTTCTCCAGAGGTCCTCCTACAGTGCGTCCAGGAGGGAAAGATGTTTCTTTGCCCAATAAATGACAAAGAGAGCAACCAAAGGCAGTCTGGACAGAGGAGGCTACAGAGATCAGCAGCTGAAAACAAACCACCACCAGTACCATCAGAGGGTAGGAACATTGAAATAGGCCAGTCAGCCCCTCAAACCTGTTCTGCCATTTAGTAAAATCCTAGCTTATCTGTGGTCTAACTCCAAATTCCTGCCTTTAGTTCATATCCTTTTAATTTTTGTTGAGCAGAATCTATCTCAGGTTTAAAATTAATAACTGATTCAGTGTGCTTGTGGAAGAAAGTTCCAAACATTTGCCAGCCTTTATGTATTGAAATGCTTCCTAACGTCTCTCCTGAACAGCCTGGCCCTCATTCTCAGACTATGCCCCCTTAATTCTAGAATCCCCAAACAGTGCAAGTAGTTTACCTTTATCTATTCTGTCTTTTCCTGTTCATATCATAGAATTCCTACAGTGTGGAAATAGGACATTTGGCCCAACACCTCTCCAAAGAGCACCCCACCCAGAACCATCCGCCTACGCTTTCCCTGTAACCCTGCATTTCCCATGGGTAACACACCTAACCTACACATCCCTGGACAGTATGGGCAATTCACCTAACCTGCACATCTTTGGACTGTGGGAGGAAACCAGAGCACCCAGCGGAAGCCCATGCAGACACGGGGAGAATGTGCAAACTCCACACTCAGTTGCCCAAAAGTGGAAGTGAACATGGGTCCCTGGCGCTGTGAGGCAGCAGTGCTAACCACTGAGCCACTGTGCCGTATCTTGAAGATTTTGATCAAATCATCCCTTAACCTTCTATATTCTAGACAAAACAGGTCTAATTTATATAAACAGTCCTCACAACTAACCTATGTTGTAATCCAAGGCCAATATATCCTTCCTAAAGTGCAGTGCGTAGATCTGCTCTCAGTACACCAAGTGAGGTCTAACCAGCCTTTTTTGTATAACTGCAACATAACTTCTACATCCTTACACTTCAGTCCACGAAGATCAGCATTCACTAGCTTTCTTGATTATTTTCAGCACCTGTTTGTGCCATTTTTTAGATCTATCACCTAAACCCTCAAGTCTCTTTGGACATCCTCTGTATTTAACTTCATGCCATTTAGAAAATATCCTGATCTTTGCTTTTCTGATCCAAAATGAATAATCTCATACTTGCTTACATTGAACACATTCTGCCACAGTTTTGCCCATTCATTTAGTCAATCAATATCCATTTGTAATTTGATGCTATCATCCACACTATTTACAGTGTCACCTACCTTTGTGTCATCAGCAAATTTGGAGATAAGACTTCCTATGCCATTAACAAATCATTAGTAAAAATCATTTGAATAATCGAGGCCCGAACACAGATCCTGTGGGACACTACTGGTCACATTTTACTAATTTGAGTATACTATCACTACTTTCTGTCACCTGCCATTCAACCAAATTCTTGATCATGTCAGTAATTTGCCCTCAGTTCCAGTACCTTAACAGTTAGTTAACAGTCTCTTGTGTGGGATTTTATCAAATGCCTTCTGGTAGTCCATATAAGCAACATTCGTAGACATTCCCCTGTCTACTACCTCAGTCATGTCTTCCAAAAAAAATTCATTGGGGCTCGTCACAATTATCAGGGCGTGAAGCGATTGTAAGGCTGTCAGTGTACAGGACTATCTTTCAGGGGTTGGGGTGCCAGGCATCTCCATCAGATACCTTGTGTACAAACAATATCTGTCACTTCATTGCATTACCAATTCATTGGTTGCGACAGACCTTTCTCTGTAGGATGTTGGCTGCAGAGTTAACCTGGAAGCTGTGAACAACCCACATTTCCATCAACCCTTCCTGGTTCACCTGACCTCCACCTCACCCTGCTTAGGTTTGACCCCAACTGATGTAATGTTACAAACATAACACAATTGACTGACACCAACCAGGAACAGGTGGGAGGGATAAATGATTGCAATGATGCTGAGGTGGCCAAGTTCCAGCTCTGGACAGCAAACTGTACAAGTCCCTCTCAGCTGACAGCAAGAAGGGGGAGAGTACGTTCGCCGCCATCCAGGAGGAGATCCTGGAAGCAATAGGCTTCAATGATGGAAATCCATTCTCCTGAGTAGAGAATACCCCACAGGACGGAGGGAAGCCCTGCAGACATTCACAGACAGGCTGTGGCCTCTGTACGTGAACGCTAGTGGAGGGCACCTGGACCAGGATGACCTCCAGGGGGTGTGACAGAGCCTGCTGGCTCTGCATCCTGGTGCCCAACAGCCTACTGAGGTTGTGAACCAAGGCGAAGCTCTGGTTTGACCCCAAAGACTCCCAAACCACCACAGAGACAGTGGTGAGGCAACTGTCTCCAGCATTTGGGAACGGCTCGGGGGAGGAGGAAGGGCCTCCCGGGGGTATGATACACGAGCTGAAGGTCCACCCAGGGTAGGAGAGAATGATACCGGGGGGAGGTAGCCCTCCTGATAAGAAGTGTGACTGCTTTGGGTGTGGGAGGAGTGGGCATTGGTGGAAGAATTGCTCCAACCAATGGAAGAAGGATGAGGGGAGGCATCTTTCTCTTGTCTGGCCGGGAACCGAGGTGGAGGGGGGGAGGGCCCCCCTAACTCCTTCAAGGAATTTATAGAAGTGTTCTTGGCAGCACTCAAAGGGTCAGGGTCACAGCAGCCAACGCACAAGCCCACCTACACCAGATGGTGGTAAGGCCACAGTGGAGGCCACAGGTCAAGCAGTGGCCCCAGACTGGGGAGTGCCCCTAGGGGAGGCCACAGGTCAAGCAGTGGCCCCAGACTGGGGAGTGCCCTAGGGGAGGCCACAGGTCAAGCAGCAGGCACAGATGGTGAAGAGGTCTCGGGGAGGCCACGGTTCCACAGGCCACAGAGCCAGGATCAGTCAAGAGTCCCTCAGGCAAGGCCAGACGCCTAGAGTCTGAGACTCGGGATGGTGCGGAGGACCCCATGGTTCCTAGGCTACCAACCGCCCAGGGGCAGGAGCAAGGGTAGGATATGAAGTTATTGACTAAAGTCTAAGATTAGGTTAGAGGTGTACATAATGTTACAGCGATTACACTAAAGTTTAAACTGAAGCTCACTTACCGAAATGGTGCCCAAGGGAGACAGGGCAGTTACACAAAACCTTACTCTGGGAGATGTTCCAAAGGTTCCACAAACTAGAATCTGAGAGACACAAATCAAGCAGACATATACACCAAGTACATTAGGGAACACTAATCCAAGGGGCAATCAGTTGGAGAGCATGGTATCAAGACCGCAGACCCCAACAGCACACGGTATACTATGGGCCAGAAGTGTAGTGTGTGTGAAAATTGTGTTCCTGGGGGGACATTTGGGGATGTACATTGTTTTCCTGTGTAAAGTCAAATTGTAAAATGAATTTAACATTTGAACCTGGTGTTGTCTATAGCAATATGTGCTGTATACTTCTTGTTTTGTCTTTCCTTAATCCTGCCTTGTGTTTTCCTTTCAGCGGATAATGCATTGTCTTTCAAGGGAGGAAATGTGTGTGTTGGGATTAGGTAATTTGGGGAACTGGCCTAAACTATTGCTTACCAAAATGAAACTCTAAGATGCAGAGTATCAAAGAGGGTATATTTAGGATGAGCAAAAATCCCCATCATCCAAAATACTAGACAAGTTTTTTGAAGAAGTAATGAAGAGGATTAATGAGGGCAGGGCGGTGAAGGTGATCTGTATGGACTTCAGCATGGTGTTTGACAAGGTTCCTCACGGTAGACTGGTTAGCAAGGTTAGATCACATGGAATACAGGGAGAACTAGCCATTTGGATACAAAATTGGCTCAAGGTAGAAGACAGAGGATGGTGGTGGAAGGCTTTTTTTTAGACTGAAGGCCTTGACCAACAGTGTGTCGTGAGGATTGGTGCTGATCCACTGTTTTTGCCATTTATATAAATGATTTGGATGTGAATATAGGAGGTATGGTTAGTAAGTTTACAGATGACACCAAAATTGGTGCTGTAGCACACAGTGAAGAAGGTTATCTCAGAGTACAATGGGACTTTGATCAGATGGGCCAATGAGCTGAACAGAGGCAGATGGAGTTTAATTTAATAAATGTGAGGTGCTGTATTTTGGGAAGGCAAATCAGGACAGGACTTATACATTTAATGGCTAGGTCCTGGGGAGTGTTGCTGAACAAAAAGACCTTGGAGTGCAGGTTCATTGCTCATTGAAAGTGGAGTCGCAGGTAGACAGGGTAGTGAAGAAGGCATTTTGTACACTTGCCTTTGTAGGAAAATAGGAGTTGGGATGTCATGTCACAGCTGTACAGGACATTGGTTAGGCCACTTTTGGAATTTAAAAAGCATCTGGATGGGCATATGAATAGGAAGGATTTAGAAGGATGTAGGCCAAACGCTGGCAAGTGGGACTATATTAATTCAGAATATCTGGTCAGCCTGGATGAGTTGGACCAAAGGGTCTGTTTTCCGTGCTGTTCAGCTTTATGTGCTTTGGTTCTATAACCTAAAAACGTGGCACTGCTGTGGTGGAAGATCCCAGACTTGAAAAACTCCGCTTTTTCTCTCTCCACACACGCTACCTTATTTTCTGTTTCCATTTGAAACAGTCTCTCAGTCTTGGAGCTGTTGAACTGTCCGTTATCAGCACCCCCATCCCCCCACAAACCCCGCCCTACCTGAGCTATAACAAAGCACTTTCCAACTTCACGTCCTGAACAATTATGGTTTAATTTGACAGCTACGCCTGTCCAATTCACAAGCCCCCAGCACAGGAAACAGCTCCTTTCTAAAGCAAATAAAGAATTCTACTGCATAGATAAAACGTCATTTTTATTTGACAGATGTGTTTATGTTCAGGTAAACAGTACAACTTGTGCTGACATTCTATTGAATCCTGGAACATTATAGCACAGGTAGGAGCTGCACAGTCCATCATGTCTTATGTTGGCTGAAAAGGAGCTACCCAACCAAATTCTAAACTTGACTTTGTAAATGATGGAAAACTAGAAACAGTGAAAGTTCATAGAGATTTTGAGGTCCTTGTAAATTGATCTTTAAAATGTCACAAACAGGTACAGAAATGATCAAAAGGCTAATGCAATGCTGGCCTTTAAATCTAGGGAATGAAAACACAAGGGGTTTGAAGGTTATACAAAGTCCTGCTTAGACCACACCTGGAGTCACTGAACAGTTCAGGGCACTACACTTTACAAAGGACATATGGGGTTCATGAGGGAAGAGATTGGATTTACCAGAATCATAATCAACATTTTGGAATCTAAAGTACAAGTAGTGATTATACAAAAGTTGTTATACAAACACTGAGCTTCCAATTCCTGAATAAAAGGGAAAAATGTTATTGTTGCGAACCGGGAGAGTTTTCCAACTCTGCATCATTGATGTAAAAATTATTTTATAAAAATACAGTACCCGTCATTCTAATCTACTAATGTACACTTAATTTAAAACATTAACTCTGTCATGTTAACCTTTTACATTACTTCTATACACCGGGCCCACTGACACAAAGGCAACAATATCATTTTAATTCCAGTCTCCAATCTTCATGTGTATTCTCCCCTGGACTCGCTACGGTTGGCACTGGGCAAGGAGGGACAGAGTGGGTCACAGTAATAGTTCATGCCACACAGACAGACTGTGAGTGGGTTGCTCACTCCACACTATAAATTCTTAATCCTTATCCGGATAAAGAGAGTTGCTGGTGACAGAGAGGCAGAGTCTTTGGACAACAGGTGGATGTGTCGATAACCTGTGGGTACAAACAGAAACTCACGTTAACTGGGCTACAAATTGCAGAGGAGCAGCAACAGTGCCTGGTTATCTCCTGAGCCCTATCCACATAGACCACTTTCCATGTTAATAATCTTCATGGTAACTTTGCTGCATTAGCCGCACCTCAGCTAGATGTTAACCAATTGCAAAAGTTAAGGTGAAGCTGTTAATTTGCCCAACTTCCCACTCTGGGCAGGAGTCTCTCAGAATGGGAAATTGGTCTCCAAGACCTGATGGAGACTCTGTGACTCAACAAATAGTCCCACACAGGCACAGAATGGGGTGAGAGAGCATTCCTGCTAATTTGTGCTGCGCTGTTGTAGAAAGTTTTTTATTCTGGCATTCCAACCACCTTGGTGCTTTTCCCGGAGGCTCATTACCGGGAAGCTGGGCGTCACTGGGATGTAATGGACGAAGAGGGATAGCACATGATGTGATGGGGTTTTCTATATGTTAGCCCATGTAACAGGTACAGAAATTAAAGTTCTTATTAGACAGCTATCAGGAAGTTTATTAACAACCGATTGTGTACAATAATATGACATCTCAGACTTATATAGTCTGAGTACTATGCTTATTTAGATTATTATTTATTAGTGAACTGGCTGACTGTCTAATTACTATAGAACAGAGTAAGTCGGAGACCTCTTATACTGAAGTGTCACATGGTGTGATATCATCTAGTGGTAAATATGCATTACGATGTACATAGATACATTATTTCAATGCAGTAAGATGACACTTTGGTAGATAGACCATGATCATAACTTGGTTGTGTAGCTTCATTCTGTAATGGGCTGTTGATGGATATATATCATGTTCCTTCAGTGTTTGGCTGTTGCGTGTTATGATACTTTCAGGTCACCACCCTATATAACAGATGTTAGACCGTGCACAATTCAGACCAATTGTCAATTTTAGTGTATGATTGTTTATACCAAACCAAAAAACCTGACGGAAAGTCACTGGAATCTCAATCCATGCTCAAATATCTGCTTTCTATCCTTACTATGCAGCCTTACGTTCTTTTAAGAATTGCCAATAGAGAAAAGGATCTTGTTGCCAGGCAGAGCTTCTCTATTTTTGTTTCTCTCCTTTTTGCTGTTTTAATGGTTGCTGCTTATTTTTCTTCAAAAATAAATAGCTTTGTCCTGCAGATTGAAGTATTGACACCATTAGGGCCAGAGTCAGTGGTAGACAGGGACATCGTTGGGCACAGGAATAATGTTGGGAGTGGGGAGGGCGTAACGTCAGGGGGAGAAGGCACTGAGGGAGAACAAAGGGCAGTGCGGGGGCAAAGGGCAGTTAAGGGGGTAAAGTGATGCTTACCTTCTTTCACACTGGTGAATGGGAGTGTAAACTGTCCGATGAAGTCATTGCTGGAGGCTGTGTCATAATCTTCAACAACAAACCGGATGACAGCAAGCTCGGGAACACTGATGGTAAATTGGAGCACTTCGTTCCAGACCGGATTAAATCCTGTAATCCAGCGAAAACAGAGAGACACTGTTAACCTGTCTGATGGAGTTTCAGCAGTTAACCTCACACTAAAAATCAAAATGGGCAGTGAAATTACAAGGGAATCCTCCTGTTCGTATTGAAAATTACAGCAGAACAGAAATGAGCCCTCTCAAGACAATGTGCCTCTTGTAGGTCGAACAATTCATCACAGTGCAGGAGGAAATCCTGACTGTATCACCCATGGGTTTACCAACAGCAGTGGGCACTTCAGCCATATTTAATGTCGGAAGAACACAGCAAGATTCAAGCTGGGGTTCTGATGGTCTGTACAGCTCATGGCCAATCACTAACTGAGTTGAGGTGCACATTTTATTTCCCCTGCGTCGATGCAATTCTTAATGTTTCCATACAAAACACCAAATGTGTCTGTCAGCTATTCAACTGCAGCAATTCAGTACAAAACAGGAAGTAGCAACAGCAGTATTGAGATACTTAGACACACCATTGACAGCATAACTGTCTTTAAAAGCTTACCGTTATTTTCAATATAGCGGGTCTTTTGCATGCTGCTATCATCAGGAACTCCGTGCACCTCCACACGCACCAGAGGATCCACTATGGAATTCTTTTTATCCTTATTCACTTTGGGGAGCTGTTGAGCTGTAATAATCTGCAAAAGAGATGTCAGTCTGAGAACTTCGGGCTCTACCACATTGCGTAGTTCACCAGAGATAGGAACCTGAGAGTGTGGTGGATCAAGAGAGCAAGGCACAAATTCGGCTGGAGGCACTGGAGGCATGAATGAGAATGTGTGAGAGAGAGAGAGACAGAGACACAGAGGGACAGAAAATAAAAAAGGAAAAGAAAGAATAGGAAAGAAAGATAAGGATCAGAAACAGGAGAGGCTGTCAGAGAAAGAATGAGCAACATAGCATTAATATGTTTGCAGAAGGGGTTCATCACGATGCGATAATAGAAAGCAAGGCCTTGTTAAAGGGCTAGCAATAACCTTTCAGAATGAAGAATGCTACTGTCTATTGGGTGATTGAGGACCTGATCTCGGAGTAAGTGGATGGCCCTTTAATAATCTTCACTTTTAGGAGGCAGGGTATGGTCCTTTTAAGAACCTTGCCTTTAAAGGCAATTCCAAGAAAAAGGCTTTCTCTGTCGCTCTGAATAAAAGTCACTAATTTTTCTATCACTTAGAGTATATATTCTGTCAACTGTTACAAAATCTCAAGTATCAGCCTAATTTGATTAAAGTTAGATTTTATCATTGATTTCACTTGTACCACATGCAGGCAGCTCAGAGTTTAAGGAAACTAATATTGATCTAAGCTCACATTGATGATCAGTTGTTTCCTGTCGAGACCTGCTCCCGAAAGCGGCCATGAAGGATCAAACCGAATGGATGCGTCCCTCATGAAACTGGGCTTCAGGATGTAGCCAGACCGACCATTCTGTCGGAACTTCCCTTTGTTTAGATCCATCTCCATTCCAGGTTTCTGGAAATTCAGTGCCACTGCAAGAAATAGGCAAAAAAAAAGGTCCTTTGTTAGGATAGAGCACACTAAAGAGAGAGGTGCTGTTAAAACTTTTCTTCTTGCACTGAACTGAACAATGCAAAAATACCAAATCTCAGGGAACAACAATTTAAATTACATGCAAAGAGAATGCTGGTTCTTTACCAAGTTAGAGAGAGACAGAGAGATAATAACTGATAAAAGGGGAGATATTGGAACAGCTGGCTGTACTTATGGTTATCTAAAGCAGATTTGCTCTAATGGTGTAGTGTTAGTGCCCTTACATCTAAACCAGAAGCCCAGGTTCAAGCCCTATCCGCTCCAGGGGCATGTAAAAATGTCGCTGAAAAGACTGATTAGAAAATATCTACCAGGACCAGATTGGATTCATCCACTGAGACCAAGAGAAGTAAAGATGGAAAAAAATAAACAAGATAAAATCCATCAAGAGATTGAAGAAAGAAGGAAAGTCACAGATACAGCAGTCAGAATGCTCCAATCCTTCCGAAGCACAGGGATGATGCCAGAGGATTAAAGAATTGTTAAAGTTACACACATTTTTAAAAATATAGGATGTAAAGAGGAACTCAGCAGCTACAGAGCTGACAATGTCATCTCAGCATTGGTTAGATTTCAGAATTGATAATCTAAGACCAAATTAAGAGTTATTTGGACAAGTGTGGATTAAATTAAGGAAAGCCAGAATGGGTTTATTAAAACGCGAACAGCGTCCAACTAATGCAATTGTTATCTCAAAAAAAAAGAGTTGATGAGGGCAATGCGATTAATTGTGCTTGACATGGATATGATAAAGCGACACACATGGGCTAACCTTTCTGACAAGCTCGTGGAATAAAACGGAGAGTAGCAGCATGGATATGATGCCAGCCAAGAGACAGGAAACAGAGCACAAGTTAACAAATGTTTGTCAGCTTTCGGGAAGGCATGCAGTGGCAATTTGCACCATTCACTATTGGTACCACTGCTTTATTGATATTTGTTAATGGCTTGGATTGTGTACGGCACAATTTCAACATTCGAGACTGGCAGAGGATCTTGCATGGATTATGAACTATAAGGACGTAGACAGGCTGGTGGATTGGACAGACACATAGGTAGGAAAAGCAAGGAGAGGTAACAAGGGAAAAGACAGAATTCCAAAGGGATTTCAGGAACATGTTGGGGTACACATAATCTTATAAAATGGCAATGCAGGTTGAGAAAGCAGTTAAAAGGGCATATGGTATCCTGGACTTTATAAACCAGATTATTGATTGCAAAACCAACCAAGTTGTGATGAACCATTATAAAACACAAACTTAACTCAGTTGGAGTACTGGATCTTATTCTGGGCACAACACTTCAGGAAAGATCTGAAAGGCTTACACCAAAGTGGAGAAAAAATTCACAAGACTGGTTGCAGGGATGAGGAATTTCAGTTATGTAGGCAGATTGGAGAGGGTGAAGCTGTTCTTAGTCAAGGGAGGTTGCCAGGACATTAGGTGGTGATTCCAAAGTTATGAAGGGTCTGGACAAGGTGGATTCCAAGAAACTGTCTCCTTCAGTAGAAGGTTCAAGAAGCAATGAACACAAATTCAGGTGGTTGGTGAAAAAGCCAAAGATCACATAAGGGATTTTTTTATGCAATTAGTGGTTTGGACCTTGGATGCAGTGCACTGAGAGGAGCATGATAGAGGCAGATCCTACTGCAGCTTTCTAAAGGAAATTGGAGAAGTATCTGAAGAAAAATAAATTGTAATTATGAGATAAAGGCAGAGAGAGAGAGAGAGAGAGAGATGGGACCAGGCACAGAGAAAAAGGCTTCTTTCTGAGATTCTACACTACAGGTGAATGACATGGACAATTGCAGGAGCCTCTCACCTAGCTGACAACCACCGTTCCACATCTCCTGAGGATTGAAGTTGGAAGAATGTATCCGTGAGCCCAATGGATAGACCTTGGACAGCTGCAATGTGTTGTGAAGGACAAAAGTTGGCCCTGAAAGGAGAAGAAAATCCAAACAATTCTTAGATACCCATTGGACAAGATAAACATGTTATCATCCCGAATTGAGGAATAGCTTCAGCTTTTGTAACCTGGCACAGTTTCAACACTTATAATGCATTGTGGGGAAATGTGACTAATGCAGAGTATGTAGCTTTAATTATTAAATATATTTTCTGACATAACACACCCAGCTTTGATGTTTGTTCAAACTGCAGCACACATCTGCAATTTGGGTGCAGGGGTCAGCTCTGGAAGTGAGAGCTTTGGCAGTAAATCACCAAGTCTGGCAGCTCACTGGTCAGTTTCTGCAATACCAACAGAAAGTCCACTAGAATATTGACCAGACCTGTGGAGAGTCAAGAACAACAGGGGCCAGCAGTATATGATAACCACGGAGCATTCTAATGGGGAATTCAGACGATACTTGTGAGAATGTGGCACAGAGAGTGGTTGAGATTAATTGTGCAACTGCATTTAACAGGAAGCTGGATGTGGCAAAACAGAGGTATAGTTCAAAAGAAGAGTTCCATTGGACTTGAAACGTTAACTCTGTTTCTCTCTCACACAGATGCTGCAAGACCTGCTGATTTACAACGTGCCCACGCTTCTCTCAGTAAACAGTGGTGGACAGATTGGAAAGAGAAATCTCATGGAAGAAGTTGGGTATAAGAGATGGCAGAGTGAGTGAGTTCAACTGATGAGGGAGCAGACAGGCTAGGCAGGCAGACCCATGGATAGGGTGGGGAAAGTAACACCATTTGCTTCATGCTCTTTTATTTCACCAATCGTTGGAAAGTTAAATCATTATACACTTAATGGTAAGGTCCTGGGGAGTGTTGCTGAACAAAGAGACCTTGGAGTGCTGGTTCATATGTCTTGAAAGTGGCGTCACAGGTAGACAGGTTAGTGAAGAAGGCGTTTGGTATGCTTGCCTTTATTGGTCAGTACACTGAGTATATGAGTTGGGAGATCATGTTGCGGCTATATAGGACATTGGTAAGGCCACTTTTGGAATACTCAACGTAATGCTGGTGTACCTGCTGTAGAAAGGATGTGAAACTTGAAAGGGTTCAGAAAAGATTTACAAGGATGTTGCCAGGGCTGGAGGATTTGAGCTATAGGGAGAGGCTGAATAGGCTGGGGCTATTTTCCCTGGAGCGGAGGCTGAGAGGTGACCTTATAGAGGTTTGTAAAATCATGAGGAGCATGGATAGGGTGAATAGATGAGGTCTTTTCCCCGGGATGGGGGACGCCAAAGCTAACAGTATAGGTTTAAGGCGAGAGGGGGCAAGATTTTAAAGGGACCTAAGGAGCAACTTTTTCACATAGAAGGTGGTGCGCGTATAGAGTGAGAAGGTGGAGCCTGGTACGATTACAACATTTAAAAGGCATCTGGATGGGTATATGAATAGGATAGGTTTAGAAGAATCTGGGCAAAGGGGACTAGATTAATTTAGGATATCTGGGGTCATGGACAAGTTGGACTGAAGGGTCTGTTTCTGTGCTGTACATCTCTATGACTCTAAGTCAAAATGCATAAAGTGGGAGCAAGACATTCTCTGGGAAGTAGCTATTCTGAGCGGCCAGATTCCTGTCCAAACATTTGACGTGCATTTTTGCAAAAAAGTTTTATCCTGGGGACTGGTTAAAAAAAAAAACATGAATTGGCTGCGACAGAAGAACTGAGTCCAAGGGGTTAGGGAATTTGGCACATTGCTGGTCAGAAACACCCATGCAGTTCAGAAAATTGTGTGCCAATTACAATTGGGGGACACCCATGTGGATTTCAGAAACTCCACGTCTCCTAACATAACTCCAAACGTAGCTGGCAAGAGCCCCATGGCATTTTTGAGAGACCCTTTCCAGTTGAATATGTCAACACAAATGCTTTCTCTCCTTTGTAACCTCTGACTGTAGTAGGTGCCATTTTCCATGAATACTTGGTGCTTGGTTGGATACAGATACTGCTGTTTGGCTGGTCACCTGGAGGTTGTTGTGTGAATCACTGTCCAGTACTGCACAGGCCATCTGTATACCCACACTGAATGGAGCAGGCTCCACACCACTCCCTCCTCCAATATACTACATTACATTTAGCCTGTTTCAACATCACTTTAAGAGAGAATATGTTAATGAATAATTAACTGGAATGTAGAGCATGTGACCAGCTGCTATGGCATCGTGTAAGAGAACTCTGGGCGGCATGGTGACTCAGTGGTTAGCACTGCAGCCTCACAGCGCCAGGGACCCGGGTTCAATTCCACCCTCGGGTGACTGTCTGTGTGGAGTTTGCTCATTCTTCCTGTGTCTGCATGGGTTTCCTCCGGGTGCTCCGGTTTCCTCCCACAGTCCAAAGATGTGCAGGCTAGGTAGACTGGCCATGCTAAATTGTCTGTAGTGCTCAGGTATGTGTAGATTAGGTGGGGTATAGGGGGATGGGTCTGGGTGGGATACTCTGAGGGTTGGTGTGGACGTGTTGGGCCGAAGGGCCTGTTTCCACACTGTAGGGATTCTACGATTCCATGAAAAAACTACAGCTGTCCTTCTCTGTTATAAGAGCTGCTGAATCTTTATAGCACATCTATCTGCTGAGGAATCCTGTAATATATCCGCAAATAAACAGGTCCTTAGTTTAGTCTATCATCCTTGGAAAGTTTGGCAACAAACAAACATAGAACCACAACTAAATCCATTCTGACGCAAAGCTACTGGGGGGAGTCATGGCAGGTTAATATGATCATTATTCCCAGAATCACTCAGAATCATAGAATCATAGAACCCCCAGAGTGTGGAAACAGACCACTCGGCCCATTGAGTCCACACCGACCATCCAAAGAGCAACCCAATCAAACCCAAATCCCCATACACTATAACCCAGCATTTCCTATGGCCAGTGTACCGGGAGGAAGAGACAGAGGAATCGAGCTGCTGAAAGGGGTTCTGCGTGATGATAATTCACTCTTCAATCTTCTGCAGCCCTGCTCCTCGACCTAACCCCACATTTAAATTTCAAGTTAGGCAGTTCCGATATTTGACACCCATCCACAATCCTTTGTCGCCAGAGCAGCTAATTATAATATTTATACCTTGCTCCTTACATGTCGTCAGCTCCTTAAGACCCCTGTTGAAAAATGTAATAGGATTTACTAGTTCAGACTTGACATCCCCCAGGAAAGTGTAACAGGAGGGCTCACCATTCTCAGCAATCAGTTTCCTGGCCTTGGTTTCAGAGAATGAGGATGTCTCGTGCGCTGCTTGCCTACTCCAAGTCTGCTCAAAACTCTGGAAGGGAGTGCTTTGGCAGTAAATCACCAAATCCGACAGCTCACTGGTCAGTTTCTGCAATACCAAAAAGAAAGTTCACTGGAATATTGACCAGGCCTGCGGAGAGTCAAGAACAACAAGGCCCAGCAGTATATGATAACCGCTGAGCATTCCAATGGGGAATTCAGAAGAAATTTGTGAGAATGTGGTACAGGGAATGTTTGAGATGAATTGTGTAACTTCATTTAACAGGAAGCTGGATGTGGCAAGACAGAGGTATAGTTCCAAAGAAGAGGTCCATTGGACTTGAAATGTTAACTCTGTTTCTCTCTCCACAGATGCTGCAAGACCTGCTGAGTTTCTCCAGCATTTTCTCTTCTTTATTTTAGATTTGCAGCATCTGCAGTATTTTACTTTTCGGTGGTACAATGTCATTGGTCTAGTAACCCAGACGCCCAGGTTAATGCTCTGGACTCAAATCCCATAATAATGGCTGGTGGAATTTAATTAATTCGAATATTAATTCATTAATAAATTAACAAGTTTTGGGGAATTGCCTCCTTCTGCACCAAAGCAATTCTGTAAAGCTAGTTTCACAGAGGGTCACCATGAATCCATCATTACCTGCTGTAAAAACCATCTCGCTCATTAATATGCTTTAGGGGAGGAAATCTGCCTTTTATTAACCTGCTCTTGCCTCCATGTGACTCCAGACCCACAACAATGTGATTGATTCTCAAATGCCCTCTGAAATGGCCCAGCAAACCATTCAGTTCAAGGCCAATTAGGAATGGGCAACAAATTCTCAACTTGCCAACATTCAGTGATAGAATAAAACAAGAGAGAAAGGAATAGAAAATTATCTCAATGGGCAAGGTTACAAAACATTAGGGGGGCTGATATGGAATTTAAGTATCACCACAGACCATTGGACCCAATGGCCTGTTTCTCTGTTGCAACCTAATGTTTACAAGTTGTGACCCAGTCAATGATACAGAAATGAAAATTTGGGATCTGGATATGATTTGAAGATCATGTGCTTTTACCAACACCCCACCCCAACTCCCATTGCCCAGCCCCGAATTAAGATGTTCTCGTGTTCCATTCTCTTTCTGAGTTTCGTCAGCCAAACTCTATCAACTGGGAAAGAAAATCTACAGATTTGTCTCTGCTGTTTATTCCAGAGTCAGCAATTCTACACAAGACTGTACGATTCCAGTGGAGAGGAAGTGAAACCTTACTGTCCCATAGAAGTGTTATACCACAGAAAGAGGCTATTCAGCGCATCATGTCCATTCCCACTTACCAGCACCTGGTCCATAGACTCGCAGTTTACATCGCTTTGGGGCAGATCCAGGTTCCTTTTAAATGAGTTGAGGGTTTCTGTCTGAACCAGCAAATTGGCCAGTGAATTCCAGACATCCAGCAACCCTCTGGGTGAAAATGTTGTTTCTCATGGCCCCTCTAATTCTTCTCCCAAATACCTTAAGTCTGTACCCCTCGAAACTGATCCCTCTCTAGTTGTGTATCCCATATTTTTTCTCAACAGTCTACCATGTGGGACCTTGTCAAATGCTTTACCAAATTCCATATAGACAATTTCTGATGACTATCCCTGATTAACTTGTGCCTCTCTAAGTAACAGTTAATCCTATCTCACATCGTTGATTGCAGTAATTTGCCCACCATTAAGGTCAGAGTGACCGACCTATAATTATTTGGCCTAATCCTTGCATCCTTTTTGAATAATGGTACAATGTTTGCAGACCTCCAAACTTCTGGTACCTTACCCGTGTCCACTGACAATTGGAAAATGTGTCCTCAGATCATCTGCTATCTCTTGCCTGCATTTGTTAAACAGCCTTAGATAAAACCATCTGGTCCTCGTGATTTATCCACCTTCAAGGTGGTCAATACCTCCAGTCATAGAGTTTTATAAAACATGGAAAGTGGCCATTTTTTTCATTATATTTATTTTGTATAATATTTCACACTCCTCCTCTTCAACTAGAATGCCTATGTCATTTCCTCTCCTTTGTGAGGACAGACACAAAAGACTCACTTAGAACTTTTTCCACATCTTTGACACTACACACACTTTATTGTACATCTCTGGTGGGCCCAACTCTTTCCTTCATTATCCTTTTGCTCCTAATGAACTAATAAAACATAATTTTTAATTTTAACCAGCTAATATTTTCACATATCCTTTCTTTGCTTCTCTAAATTCTTTTTTCATTCTACCCTTGTACTTTCCATATTCCAACTTCCTAAGATGTTACCTTTTTTGAGATTGTCACAAGCTCTACTTTTCAGCTTGATTTCACTCTGTACGCTTTTATTAACCATGAAACTCTAGATTCTGTTGTATGACCCCTCTTATTTATCAGGACACTCTGCCTGTAGAATCTTAGTTTGAAATCCTTCCACGGTATTTCCTTCCAGATGCTGTAAATGGTTGACTTTTGACAAATAATTTCTCAGCTTTGTAATGTTTGCCTTCCCTCAAATTAGGACTTTTACTCCTGTTCCAACTTTCACTCTTTCCATTATGATACTAAATCTAACTGCATTATGATCATGATCTCCAAAATGAATATCCATTGCCACTTCATCCAGAAGTGTCTTCAGAATTGTGCCTCTCTTCTTTGGCTTGTATGTGCTGGCTTAAAGATATTCACTTGAATTCGAGGCTCTTATTTGCCTTTCATACAGTTTATATCCCAGTTGATATTAAGGGAATTCAAGTCCCCAAACATTATTGTCCTATCGCTTTTACATTCAAGATTAGTCTACCTATTTTCACTTCTAACTCTCTGCACTATGTAGCACACGCCCAGTAGGGTGCGTGCACCCTTGTTTCCGAGTTCAATCCATATGGCCTCGTATGCTTCAGTTAGTGTGACATTCCTGCCACAAATATGATTGACTATTTTAACAATAATGCTACTCCCCAACTTGTTTTAATCCCCTTCTCTATCCTGTCTAAAAAGTCTACAGCCAGAGATGTGAGCTGCTCTCTTTGTCCAACTTTAAGTTAAATTTCTAACACAGCAATGATATCATGCTGCCATGTGTCTATCTGCACCTTCAACTCATTGGCTTTACTCATTATACTCCTTGCATTCATATACACACATTTTAATACAGACAATTTTCTGTGCTGTACATTTTTAAAATATCCACTTCATCTGTCTTTCAGAATCACTCATTAAAGTTTCTGCCTTCCATTCCCTGTTCTGAATTTGTCCTCAGGTTCCCTTCTCTCCATCAATGTAGTTTAGTCCCTCCCCAGCAGCAGCAAATCTCCCTGAGAGGATATGTATCCTGGTTCCTGTTCAAGTGGAGACCATCTGCCTTCTACAGGTCCTACCTTCACCAGGACTGGTCCTTCAGTCTCAGAATGTCTCTGATTCCTACCCTCCTACACCAGTTTTCCAGCCATGTGTTCAATCACTCAAATCTCCTATTTCTGTGCTCACAAGCACATAGGACTGGGAGTAATCCGGAAGTTCCTGCTTTCGAGGTCCTGCCTTTCTGTCTCCTACTTAGCTCCCTGAAATGTGCTTTCATGGCCTTATTCCGTTCCTAGCTACGTCATTGGTGCTAGCGTGGACTGAAAGCTCATCACCCTCCCCTAGAAGAATGTCTTGCAGTTGCTTGATGATGTCTTGCACTAAGTCGATAATGTACTAGCCTGGAGTCACATTGATGGCTGAAGAAATGTCTGTCTGATTCCCTGACAATGGAATCCTCTGTCATTACTGCTGTGACTATTCTTCCTCCACCCCCCCAGTCAGCTGAGTTGCCCATGATGCCCCACCCCGCTGACTTGGCTACACTCTCCTGAAGAACCACCAGTAACCAAAACGGAATACCAATCAGCAAGCACGACAGACTTGGGCAATTCCTGCTCAAGTTCCAAAACCCAGAGCGCAAACTTGTATAGCCCAGGACCACAGCAATCCTCCCAGTGACCGGCCAAGGTTCATGTAGGTGGCTCCTTTTAAATAGCAAATCACAGTTCTCTAACGTATTTGGGATTATAATGGCCATTTTACGACAGAGTGGTTAGACTGATCAAGCATACAGTCCACAGCAAAGGGCAGAAGATGTCTTGGCAAGGTCAGTTTCAAATATTCTGTGCGTCCAAGGGGAGCAGGCATTCATCTGTCAGTTTGGTCTTTTACCCTTCTGGGGCAGCACTGTGGTATAATGGTGAGCACTGTGCTCACAGTGCCAACTCATTGAGCCAGGGACCCTTCAATTAAATTCCAGCCTCGGGTCCACTTGTGTCCCACAGTGTAAAACGGAGCAAAGCCCAAAACCCAAAGCTATCCCAAACAAAGCGAGAAATTTCCTGGTGGAACTCAGCTTGCATGGGTCTGGGGAGCTGGAAAGCACCTGGAAAATATCCTGAAAACAAACCAAAAGACAGGAGGAAAATAAAGGGAAATGGGAACACAATATAAAAGGCTAGTTGGAGGACCAGTGTGTTTACCAGGAGCTTCACTTTGCATCTAACTATCGAGCAATCCAGCATTGGGAATAGCATTCCAAATTGCACCAACAGCCCTATCTCAGACAGATAAAGCATTGGCGTCTGGTGACCTGGTTTCTCCCAAAATTGGGTGGGGTACGTGTGCTTTCCCAAAAGGATATCTTGGGATTCTCATGGAAAACAGAAGGAGCACAGTTAATGCAATTTTGCTGAATAACGTCTAGTGCCACTTGCAAACTGTTTCACTTTCTCGTAGAGACAGGTCAGACTTAGATAGCTTAGGTAGAAGATTATAATCACTATGTGAGCTTCCTTTTATAGAACAGTGCCACCTGGCTATGCCTGGAGTGGGGAATGGTTCTGAAACATTGTGGTCCATCACAAGCAGCACAGTAGGAGACAGACACTTTCAGCAGGATAGGATTGATGGACATCCAACACTGACCAGGGGGGTTGGGAGCCAGTCAAACAACTTGGCTAGGCTACAGTCAGCAAGGATAGGAGAGAATTGGGGGTGCATTGGGCCACAAAGAATGCAAGGTAGGCAATAGGCAGCTGATATTATGTTTTATTAAAATTGGAAATAAAATTGAAAACAATTTCCGAATGAGTGGAGGCACAGAGGCAAGATCCTGATTTATCCTACTCTTTGAAAGGAAACAGGAAGCTCAAAGGCAGCCAAAAGAATAAAAAGTTTAACGCTGGATGAAACTGAAGGTAACAGAAATCAAAGCTATGACTTTCTCAAAACAGGAAAATAAAATGTCAGACAAAGTTCTGAGATGTTTCAGAAAGCAGGGGCAAGGGGCTTTGAAGGTGCCAACAAATGGCAGAAGCAATTATGGCAGCTCCTATCTGCTGACTTACTGTGAGGAAAGCCCTTTGAGAGTTCACCTCAGACAGAAATGAAAGTCCAGCAATACCTCTACTTTAAAATTCGCACCCTAGTGTTCAAGTCCTTCCATGGCCACATCTGCCCCTACCTCTGTAAGCTCCACCAGCCCACCAACCCCACAGCCCTCCAGGGTTTGGGTTATGTAACCATAGGATACCTTGGTTCCTCTACATCTGGCCTCTTGCACAATCCCCAGTGTTAGCTGTTCCATCACTGATGGCTGTGTTGTTGGCTGGTTAGGCTATAGGTTGTGTGATTTCCTCCCTAAATCCCTCCTCCTCACTTCTCTCAAATACGCTTAAAAAGCTAACAATTAGAACAAGCCTTTTGCACCGACCTAATATCCCTCTATATGGTTTAATGTAAAATAGTTCGATACATTCAAGAGAAGTGGGCCTCACTAGCTGGATTGCCCATTTCCTAATTGCCCTGCAGTAGGTACTGGTAAGCTACCTTCTTGAACCGCAGCAACCCATGTGCTGTGGGCAGATATAAATATGCAATCAAGGAACAGAGGTAGGCTCTTCGGCCCCTTGATCCTGCCATTTCATAAGAAAATGGCCGATCTGATGTAAACTCAAATGGGTACACCCACAGTGCTATTAGGAAGACAGCACTAGGATTTTGACCCAGGGATAGTGAAGCAACAGTGATATTGTTCCCAGTTACGATGGTGCATGGCTTGGAGGGGAACCTGCACATGGAGTTCCCATATATCCGCTGCCCTTATCTACTAGGTGATAGAGGCTGGTGGTTGGAAGGTGCTGTCTAAGGAGCCTTGGTGAGTTGCTGCAATGCATCGTGCAGAAGGTATACACTGCTGTTACTGTATGTCAGTGATACAGAGAGTAAAATTTGATGGTGGTAGATGAAGTGTCAATCAAGCAGACTCCTCAACCTCAACGTTCTGTGGCAATTTCATTTATTAGGTAAGGTGCCATAGTCTTCTTTCAAGACAGAAACAATTGGCAATGTACAATTTGAGTGACTGAGGAGTAAGGACCATATGAACTAACACAGCCAGGACAGGAACAGAACCCATGCTCTGCATAACTCTCTGGTCATCTAGCCAACCCCACAAGCCCCTAACCTACACTACAGGCACTACTATAAGTTGTTGTAAATAAGTTGTTGTTGTGAACCTTACAGACCAAATTTAAGATCTAAAAATTCTCCTTCCATTTCTCTAAGTCTCTTCATGTAGCTGCACTTGCGGGTAGACATCTTTCACCCTTCCCCACTCCTTACTGCAACCTCATTACCCGTTTACCTTTTTGTTTCTCTTTTCATTTTTCACATTCTCTTCTTCATATTCATCTGTGATTTCCTCCAGCTGTTCTGGCGTGGACCCAGAACTCTGCAGTTTCTTCCCCCTTATTAGAATCTTTCTCTTCAGTCGCTGCCAATGAGATGATATTCAAGGATTGCATCAAACCTCAAAGCAACTTGTCATTTAGGACAAGTTCAGATTTAAAGAAACATACATTTGTTTTAACGTGAAAGATGTCTCTAATTCAGCAATGGCAGGCTTATTTCAATGCACTTTGAAGCTGGGCTTCCACATTTTAAATCCTCTTAGAATGACAATGATGGAAAATAAATCATATGATGTTCATCCCTCATCTGCCTGTTGTTGAATTTATCAGTTTGGGTTGGTATGTAGCACTCTCATCTTGGAATTAGAAGCCTGAGAGTTCAGATTTCTCTCCAGTGACTTGAACAATACTCCAGTGTAGAGGCTGAGGGAGAGCTGCAAGTCTATGGTGCTACCTCCTGGGAGAGGGACTAGGACGAGGATTTAGTTGGGTCCCTAAGGTGGGGGCAATAGTTCCCTTCGGACTATTCTGAAAAGCACTAGCATTCTCCCCAGACCCCAGCCAATACTTAGTCACACCCCCCACCACCATCCCCCAAAAGCAGTTATTCAACACTTATCCACTCTTTGACAAACCGTGTACAAAATTACCTGCCTACTTCACAACAGTGACGACATGTCAAAAGTATTTCATTTGGATGTGAATTATTTCAAGCTGTCCTGATGATGTGAAAGTGATATGCAGATGAAAGCTCAATGGCACAGAGAATATGGCATAGTGTCTCAGGGCAACAAGATCAAGATACAGTTTGTTGGGATCCTCTCAAATCCTCACCTTCAGAGGGTGGTGGGTGCTGTCAAATATATTTAAGGCTGAGACAGAGAGAGTTTTTGTCTCTCAGGCAATTAGTCGAATGTGTCCTTTTTTGTCCATGTGTATTAGGACCAGTGAGAATTGGTCGTGTCTCTTGGTGGCTAGTTGGTGTTCGTGTATTCTTATTGTCAGTTTTCTTCTGGTTTGGCCTATGTAATGCTTCTCACAGTCCTTGCACGGTATTTTGTTTATTACGTGAGTTTTATCGGTTGTGGGTATGGGATCCTTTATGTTCGTCAGTAGCTGTTGCAGGGTGGTTGTTGGTTTGTGGGCTACCCTGGTACCTAGGGGTCTAACACACAGACAGAGGAAACAAATTTGACTGGGACAACACATCTATAATAGCACAAGCCAAACAGAGACATGCCAAGGAATTCCTGAAGACCTGGCATTCCAACCAGAACTCCATCACCAAACACATCGAACTTGTCCTGATATACAAACCGCTGAAAAACAGAACCGGAAGTAATGCCAACCACCCCAGCAAACCGAGGCATATAAATAACAAGTGGGACAGAACGCCGACACTTCACCAGAGGCGTAAAGATGATGTTAACCTAGCAGCGGGACGAAGTGTCTGCAATCAAACACACTAGCTCGGCGAGCATGTCGACAACCTCTCTGATGACGTTTCTTTGAGGCCAGATAACAATAATCTGGTATGCATTGGGGGAGACAGTAGTGCAGTAATGTTACAGGACTAGTGCTCAATGCTTTTGGTACATACGGTTGAATCCAATCACAGGAGCTGGTAAAATTTAAATTTAGTTCCCATCACTAGTTGCCCATGGGAAGGCAACAGTAAGGTATATTCAAAATTAGCTACAATAGCCACAATAATCACAGAATCCCCAGAGTTTGGACACAGTGATTGGACCCATCAAGTCCACACTAACTCTCCCATGAGGATGCTATCCAGACCTACCCCCTACCCTATCCCTGAAACCCTGTATTTCCCACGGCTAACCCACCCAGCCTACACATCCCTGGACACTGTGGGCAATTTAGCACGGCCAATCCACCTAACCTGCACATCTTTTGACTCTAGGAGAAAATTGGAGCATCTGGAGGAAACTCACGCAGACACGGGGAGAATGAGCAAACTCCACACAGACAGTTGCCTGAGGGTGAAAGTGAACCCGGGTCACTGGCACTGTGAGGCAGCAGTGCTGGCAGAGCCACCATGCCACCCTGTGACAACTATTATTGAATATTATAAATACTCACCTGGTTCACTAATGTCCTTTAGTGAGTGACTCTAGACCCACAGCAATGTCGTTGGCTCTCGATTGTCCTTTGAAATGGCCCTAGCAAGCTACACAGTTTGAAGCCAATTACGGATGGGCAAGAAATGCTAGCCTTGCCAGTGATGGTCATATCCCATGAAAGAATAAATTACTTACTTTAGTGTACAACTGCATTTAACCTGAAATATGACTCTGATGCCAAGTATAAGAATAGAATCCCTACAGTGTGGAAACAGGCCCACACCACCCCTCCAAAGAGCATCCCAACCAGACCCATTTCCCCTGTCAAACCCACCTAATCTAAACACCCCCTGGACACTATGGGCAGTTTAGTATGGCCAATCCACTTAGCCTGCACGTTTTTGGACGGTGGGAGGAAACTGGAGCACCCGGAGGAAACCCACGCAGACATGGGGAGAATCTCTGTGTGGAGTTTGCACAGTTGCCCAAGGCTGGAATCGAACCTGGGTCCCTAGCGCTGTGAGGCAGCACTGCTAACCACTGAGCCACCGTGCCACCCACTTCCATGATAGTGCCCAATATTGTCAAGAGCTGGATAGGAATCTATAACAATCACTTCTTTGCCATATATCTGCAAATACAGCTTCTGTATTAAGACATTACACAGTGAGATATGACAAAGTGAATGGTCACACAGTTACCTCGGGTGACGGAAGTTCACTCAGGACTTTGCCATCGAATGGTGCAGTTACCAGCATTTCACCGAGGATTTCCTTTAAATGCCGGGCCATGACTGTCTGCTGCTCCACTCCACAGTGATTCTCCAGGGACAGAATGACTGGATACGGAGAGACCTGGGGAGATAATTCAAGAGGATCCCATACATCAGCCAACCATAGGCAACTCCACAAAACATTTAATAAGTAACAAATGCAGAAGATTTTTTTAAAAATTAAGCAGGTCTGGCAGCAACTGTGGAGAGAAAGCAAAGTCAACAAAGTGACCCTGCTATGGAAACATAGAAGATAGCAGCAGGAGCAGGCCATTCGAGTCTGCTCTGCCATTCTTAATGATCATGGCTGATTGTCTAACTCAATAGCCTAATCCTGTTTTCTCCCCATAACCTTTGATCCCACTCACCCCAAGTGCTGTATCTAGTTATCTCTTGAATACATTCAATGTTTTGGCATCAACTACTTCCTGTGGTAATGAATTCCACAGGCTCACCACTATGGAATATTTGACATTTCTTTAACATTTAATAAGTACTGTGTGTGTACAGTCTGATTATACACCTTGTCTGAATGTACAGCACAATCCTTACACCACAGCATATAATTATACAGTACAGCCTGGAATTATTTGCCATGTGTATTTTGTGCTGGTGTAGTATATGATTATGATGGTGCAGCAGTCTGTATTCCAGCAAGACAAAGCATTTTCAGAAAAGGTGAGAATCATAGAATCCCTACAGTGTGGAAACAGGGCCTTCGGCCCAACAAGTCCACACCGAACCTCAGAGCATCCCACCCGGACCCATCCCCTATAACCCACCTAATCTACACCTCCCTGAACACTACGGGCAATTTAACATGGCCAATCTACCTAGCCTGCACATCTTTGGACCGTGGGAGGAAACCAGAGCACCCGGAGAAAACCCACGCAGACATGGGGAGAATGTGCAAACTCCACACAGACAGTCTCTACTGGCACAATACAAACTGATGTTTGGTGAACTATTTCAGAATGGATCCACCAAATCCAGTTGCGAATCACAAAAATGGTGTCAATTGTGTCAAAAGCAGGAATTTGTACTTTAAGGACATGAAAACTGGTCTGGATTTTTACTCCTTAGACAGATTCACAAATGCCCCTGCTAGCAACTCCTGCCTTGGGGAGGAAGGCCCCAAACAGTAGGATCTTCATTCTGTGCTTGCGGGGGTTGGGGGGGGTGTGGTTTGTGTGGCTTGTGAGAAGTTAGGCCCAGCACCCTTCCCTTCCCATATCCCAGACTCCCATCAGAGGCAGCCACAGGGCTAGCTGAATGCTGGGCTGGTTGTTTAAATGGTCCACCCCAGGGGTCTACATGAAATTACCCCTCGTGCCCTTCACGGTAACCTACATCATGTCACCCAATCCCGATGCCAACTCATGATCCGCTACTCCTCTCCGCAGCTCCTTATAGTCCCCTTTCACCTCAGAATGCTTAGAACAACACTCGCAACTGGGCATCCATGAGGGACTGTGGGCCATCATCACTTGCTCTCCAATACAATCATGGCCCAGCATATTCCCCATTCAACCATTACAATCAAGCCACGGAATCAACTCTGGTTCAATGGAGGATGCATGCCAGGAACAGCATCATGCATACCTAAAAATAAGGTATCAACCTGAAGAAGCTACCAAACAGGATTACTTGCCAAACAGCATAAGCAGCAAGTCATAGACTGAGCTAAGTGAACCCAAAACTAACAGATCAGATTGACTGAGCAGTCCCCTGCCACACCCAGGCATGAATAGTGGTGGGCAGTTAAACAACTCACTGGTGGTGTAGGCTCCACAAAAAGAGAAGAATCATCCTCAATGATGGGGGAAGACCAATGCATCAGTGATAAGGCTGAAGCATTCGCAGCAATATTCAGCCAGGTGATCCATCTCAGCCTCCACCAGTGGTCCCCAACATTACAATTGCCAGTCTTCAGCCAATTCTACGTGATATCAAGAAATGGTTGGAGACAGTGGATCTGCAAAAGCTACAAGTCATGACAACATTCCGGCAATAGAACTGAAGACTTGGGCTCCAGAATTTGCCGCTCCCTGGCCAAGCTGTTCCAGTACAACTAAAATTCAGAATTAAAATTAGATTTGTCACATGTACTCAAATGAGTACAGTGAAAAGTGTACAAGTCACTGCTTATGACGTCATCTTAGGTACAAAGGTCCCCAGGCACAGGTTTTTCAGGTACAGTTCTTCGAAAAATAGAGAAGTAAAAAGTCCAGCATTGTAGATTTTAGGAATAAATTATAAAATGGAGAAAAAAGTTCAGAACAACAGTCTTCCAACACAGTCCATGCTGGCGCCCAGCCTCCAGTCCACACTAGACCTTGACTCCGGACTGCGCTGGGGTTCATGAGGTCAGGAGATCGGTCTGGAATCACCAAGACTGTAAGACCACGCTGAGGCCATGCCAGGCTGAGATACCGCCACGTACCGCCAGAAGACCACACGTCAGCCTGACAGACTGCCACGCTGGGTGGAGAGACCGTCATGCCAGGCCAGAGGACAACTTGCCAGGCCGCTATGTCAGGCCAAGAGGACGCCCCGTTGGATCTGCGCTGAGGCTGGGAGTTCGGAAGCGGTCGCTAACCTGAATCTCTTCCTGGCAAAAGGCTCCGGGCTTGTAAATCTAGGACTTGCAAGCCTCACAGTTTGAGGTGTTTAATAAGTATTTATAAACCCTCCACATCCAACCAATGGCTCCAGTGCTCCATCTGCACTTCCACATCCTCACCACCTGCATATGAGACAAAACAGTTACAACACTGGCATCTACGACAGTGTGGTAAATTGTCCAAGTATTTCCTGTACAAAAGCAGGATAAATCCTACCTGGCCAATTACAGCCCCACCAGTCTACTCTCAATCATCAATAAAGTGATGGAAGGTGTCGTTAACAGTGCTATCAAGCTGCATCTGTTTAGCAATAACCTGCTCAGTGACGCCCAGTTTGGGTTCCACCAGGGCCACTCAGCTCCTGATCTCATTTCAGCCTTGGTTCAAACATGGACAAAACAGCAGAACTCTAGAGGTGAGGTGAGAGGGACAGCCCTTGACAACAAGACCATATATTACCCCGTATGGCATCAGGAGCCTTAGCAAAACTGGAAGCAATGGGTATCAGAGAGAAAACTCTCCACTGGTTGGAGTCATAACTGGCACGTAGGAAGATGGTTGTGGTTGTTGGAGGTCAGTCAGCTAGCTCCAGGACATCTCTAGAGAAAGTCCTCACGGAAGTGTCTTTTGCCCAACTATCTGCAGTTGCTTCATCAATGACCTTCCCTTCAGCATAAGGTCAGAAGTGGGTAAGTTCACTGATGATTGCAGAATATTCAGCACCACCCACAAATCTTCAGTTCTGAAGCAGTCCATGTTAAAATGCAGCAAAACCTGGACAATATCTAGGTTTGGGCTGACAAATAACTCTAAGGTTTTGGAGTAGATCTGTAGCTCGGGTTGTAGGTGTTGAGGTTGGTTGGCTTGCCGAGCTGGTTTCTTGATTCGCAGACGTTTCGTTACCATGCTTGGTAACATCCTCAGTGCAGCCTCCAATGAATCGTCGGTGTGTTTTCCCACCTGGATTTTAAACTCTGGGGTCCGTTGAGATGGATTGCCTCACTTCCGGTTTTCCTTCGTAGTGGAATGTATATGGGGTCGAGTTCAATGTGTTTATTAATAGCATGCTTCGTGGAGTGCCATGCTTCCAGGAATTCTCATGCTTGTCTCTGCCTAGCCTGTCCCAGGATCTTGGTGTTGTCCCAGTTGAAGTCGTGGTTCTCCTTGTCCATGTGGATTGAGATGAGTGAGTATTGGTCGTGTCTTTTTGCAAATAACATTCACACAAGTGCCAGTCAATGACCATCTCCAACCAGACAGATACTAACCATTGGACGTTGTCATTCAATGGTGTTACCATCATTGAACACCAATCATTAATATTCTGGGGGTTATCATTGACTAGAAACTGAACTGGAATAATCATGGAACTACAGTGGGTACAAGAGCAGCTCAGAGGGTAGCAAAACTGCAGTAACTAACTCACCTCCTGACTCCCAAAGCTTGTCCAAGGCACAAGTCAGGAGTATTATTGGATACTCCCCATTTGCCTGGATGAGAGCAGCTTCATTAGCACTCAAAAAGTTGACACCATCCAGGACAAAGCAGCCCACTTCATTGACACTACATCCACAAGCATCCACTGCCTCCAGCTCCAACAGTCAGTAGCAATAGTATGCACCATCTACAAGATGCACTGCAGAAATTTACCGATGGTCCTTAGACATCACCTTTCAAACCCTCAAGCATTTCCATTTAGAATGCCAAAGGCAGAGGTTTCATGGAAACAACCTGCAAGTTCCCTCCAAGCCACTCACCAGCCTCATTTGGAAATATATCATTGTTCCTTTATGGTCACTGGGTCAAAATCCTAGAGTTTCCTCCCTAAGGGCATTGTGGGCCAACCTATACCAAATAGATTACAATAGTTCAAGACAACAGATCATCATCACCTTCTCTAAGGCAACTAAGAATGGTTAATAAGTGCTGGCCCAGCCAGCAATTACACTACCTCATGAATGAATTAAAATTAAAGCTAATCCTTAAACTTCTTAGGGCTGTCAATCAAATCCTGCAACCTCAATCCACCATTGTCCAGAGTCAAGGCATTCAGCTCCTCACCCATTACATGGATAGTATCCAGACTTTGACCATCCTGACTGTATGATTGACTGACTGTGTCCAAGCCCCTGGATTGCTACTGGAAGCTGGCCTTGACTGACTGTTCCGGGACCCTCTTGAACAAAGGCTATTCCCCATGACTTGGCTAAGACCTGTTGACGACTATTCTTTTATGTCTAGTGCCAAACGTCAAAGCAAGATAGAAGTAACAGAAAGAGAAGTTGCTAGAAAAGCTCAGCAGGTCTGGCAGCATCTGTGAAGAAAAATCAGAGCTAACGTTTCGGGTCCGGTGGCCCTTCCTCAGACAGAAGTAATGTGAGCCTGGAATCTCTGGCTGAGGAGGCAAAGCTTGAAATAGCAAGGCAATGTAAGGTAGGGTGCTATGAGCATCCAGTGAAACTCAGAGTAAGTGTGCGTGTGCTAACAGAGCCTGGAGCTACAGCCTGGTCCAGTCCACGATCTGGGGGTGTGTCCCAGAGCACACCGTCTCCTTGCTGCAATGAGAGTTGCCGGGGCAACCGGACGTATAGCATTGAAGTACAGAAGCATCCTCTAGGTGGGTTGAAGATTTAACCTGAGGGTTCTCAGAGGCTGGCACAATATCCGTGGATGTGGGGTGTATTTGGTTGTTACCTTGGAAGTGCGCCTCGAGATATTGGTGTCTAGTGGCCAATATGGAGGTCCTTCAGCAGAAGAGATGAGCTGAAGTTATTGTGTGCTCGCTCTGATTTCCATATCGAAATTTTTTGACATTTACTTTCTTTGGTAAATTTGGTGAAGTATGAAGCTGAATATTAATGAGGTAAGTTGGACTGTTAGTAAGGTGTTTTAACACACTATAATTCCCCTTAATTAGTAACTTGTCACTGCCTGATGAGAACCTCACCACGTCCACTTGCAACAAGCATAAGATGGAGCGAGATGCTCCTGACATCGAGACACACCTCAACAGACGTCTCGTTGGATTTTGCCACAAATCTCACCTCAGCCTCCTATCAGATTCTGCCCAATGCTACAACAACAACACTTGGTTTTCTCAGCAAAAATCTACTCAGCCTGCAAACATACTTATTTTCAAACCAACAGACACAGGCGAGCTGTTTTTATTTTCAAAACTCAAAGGGTAAAGTATTTAAATTACTTAACATTTGACAGTTCTATAGATTTACCCTTTATTAACATTGTATAAGCATCTGTAATTCCCACACTAGAGACATGGGCCCTCAATCTAGCATAAGTCTGGTCTGTTTGAACTCAGCAATGAGGTGGAATGGAACTACTGAGTTTGGTTCTCCTCCATGCCTGAATCATGTTCTGCCCCTCTTTCCCTTCTGACTAAAATTGGATTAGCCAGTCTCTTTTCTTTCTAATTCATTCACGGGATGAGGGTGTCACTGGCTGGACCAGCATTCACTGCCCAGAGGGCAGTTAAGAGTCAACCACATTGCTGTTTGTCTGGAGTTACCTGTAGGCCAGACCAGGTAAAGATGGCAGCTTCCATCCCTAAAGGATGTTAGTGAACCAGGTGGGTTTTTCCAATAGTGGTTCGTGATCATCATTAGACCCTTAATTTCAGACTTTTATTGAATTCAAATTCCACCATCTGCCATTGCAGGATTCAAACCAGGTCCCCAGGACATTACCTAAGTCAACAGTCCAGCGATAATATCACTAGGCCATTGTCTCTCTGGACGTCAGACTTCTCAATCTGGGGTCCTAGCACCGTGGAGTTTCCATGACGCTGTGCAAAACTAGGCCATGGTGCCCCTCAAGAGGGAAAACAGGACTGAAGGTTCCCTATTCCGCCTACATTTACTCCAATCAGACGCTAGGAAATGATTCCAGTGCACTCACCGTGAAGGCATAATCCCGGATGGTTCGGATAACGTCTTTGAAAAGGATTTTTGAGGTGAACGTGTGTCCGTGGTAGATGATTGGCTCCCCATTTGGTCCTTCCCAGCAGTCCAGCTCCACACAGCGGCAGCCTCTCAGAAGGGCTCTGAAAACACCCAGAGTCACAGGCCGAATACTAAAAATGACTAAACTCACATTATGATCACTCCCATTATGCAAAATGTGTAGACAAGGCAAGAAAACTATGTTTCATGGAAGAACTACACCGTCTTTAAAAAAAAAAGCAAAATACTGGCGATCCTAGCATGAAATAAAAACAGCAAGTTCTGGAAATGCCCAGCAGGTCTGGCACCATTTGTGGAGAATGACAGAGTTAATATTTCATGTGAATGACCTTTCATCAGAACGAAAGAAAGGTAAATTCTTATCTTTGACAATTCCAACCTCCATATTAACACTTCATAAAATTCATTCCTGTGGTGTGGCAGAGACTAACTAGGCTTAATATTTAAAACTGAAAGAACTGTGGATACTGTAAATCAGTAAGTTCTGATAAAAGCTCAGCTGGTCCGACAGCATCTGTGAAGAGAAATCAGAGTTTACGTTTCAAGTTTGGTGACCCTTCCTCAGAACTGTTTGCAAGTCTGGCAGAATAGTTCTGAGGAAGGGTCACCAGATCCAAAATGTTAACTCTGATTTCTCTTCACAAATGCTGCCAGACCTGCTCAGCTTTTCTAGCAATTTCTGTTTTTGTTTAGGCTTAATATTTATTGCCAATCCCAAATTGCTCTGGAGAAGGTGGTGGTGAGCTGTCTATTTAACCTGCATCCATTGGGGTGTAGGGTAGACTCATAATGCTGCTAGGGAGGGAGTTCCAGGATCTTTATTCAGTGACACTGAAGGAACAATGATACATTTCCAAGTCAGGATGGTGAGTGGCTTGGAGGGGCAGTTGCAGATGGTGGTGTTCCCATGTATCTGCTGCCCTTGACCTTCTGAAAGGAAATGGTCATGGATTTGAAAGGTGTAGTCAAAGGAGCATTGGTGAATTTCTGCAGTGCATCTTGTACATGGTACACAATGTCGACGATCACTTCATCATCATAAAGACATCATCCAAAATAGGACCTCTGTCCAACTCAATCCCAACTGGAGCTGAAGCTATTGTCTAGGACTTTGTCCCTCCCAGAAATAGCAATTCCAGTTGTCTCTTGAACAGCCTCCACAATCTTAGCCTATGCAAATCTCTGCTGTCCAGGTTTTCATCACCTGTAATAACACCTCCTCTTTTGATCTGATGTCAACGTTTACCTCATTATTCTTCTATGAGGCACTTTGACTAATTAATTTACTACACTGGAGGAAACATATAATCATAGAATCTCTACTGTATGGAAACAAGCCATTTGACCCAACAAGTCCACAGTAACCCTCTGAAGAGCATCCCATCCAGAACTATCCCTCTACCTTATCCCTGTAACCCTGCATGGCTAACACATCTAACCTACACATCTCTGAACACTACGGCTAACTTAGCACGGCCAATTCACCTAACCTGCACATCTTTGGACTGTGGGAGGAAACCGGAGCACCCAGAGGAAACCCACGCAGACACGAGGAGAATGTCTGTGTAGAGTTTTCACAGTAACCTGAGGGTGGAATCGAACCTGGGTCCCTGGTGCTGTCAGGCAGCAGTGCTGACCACTGAGCCACCACACCACCCTACTATGTGAGAAGCAATTTTGTACTAACTGCCCAACTCTATCAAATTCATTCATTTAAACTTTGAGCATTTAAATTCAAGAGAATACAAACTAACTTTATACAAGTCTCATAACTTGATCCTTTAAAGCCTGGCATTAACCTGGATAATCTGCTGCACTGCATTGCCACCAAGGATCTATTCCTTGTAGTACTCTGTGCTAAAACTTCTCCTCACCAGGAGGGCTTCAGGGAATCAACCTCAGAAAAGTAACATATGCAATATCTTTCTTTATTTGTCAAGAGTTGAATTACTATAAAAAGAAGCAACTGGGTAGTGTTTATGCATACAAGAATAACCATTCAGTAGCACAGAACTGGAGTATTGCTGAAATAAGACACACCTTTGTTGAAGCTTTTTGTCTTGCACTGATCAGGACAATTCACAAGCATACCAACATGAGGAGAGGGTGCTGATTTGTTGGCAGATGGGCTGTGATTGGTAGAGGTATTGCCATGGAGAATATAACAGGTAATGATAACTGACAGTTAACTGACAAGCTTTGCTTAAATTTCAAATCAGACAAGTTGACTCTGATTGGTCCAGGCATTTCCCTGAGAAATGAATCCGGAAATAGCTGTCACCTGTGTTGTTGAGTTGAAACAGTTACAGTGTGTTCTTTCTCTCTGCAAAGAACAAGGTCCACTGTATTCATATGTTATTTCCAATAAATACAAGTACACCATACTGCAAGTCCAACTGATCACCTTAAATTGGTTGTCCGCCTAATTCTTCATACACTCGGGATTAATTCCGCAAGCTGTCCAATAGTAGAGTCACGTAACAAAGACATATAATAAAGATGTCTGCGCTTGTGGGTGAGACAGCAGACCAGGAGACATGATTAAATTATTACATATTTAAAGAACGACATGCATTCTTATGGCAAACCCTAACTTCAAAATATCATAAAATACTTTATAGCTAACAATATAGTTTTGAAGCATAGTTATGTTTGCAATGTAAGAAAATGTGAAAACCTAATTACTTACAGTAAGCTCCCACACAAAGGAATGTGATATTGACCATGGTACTCTGTTTTTGTGATGTGTTGGCTGAGTGATAAAAATTGGTCGAGACTCCAGGGGATAATATTTCAAATTAGCACTGTGTGATTTCCGTCTGCCATTCCCCCATGGGTGCAGAACAATTTCAGATATAGAAAAATATTTGGGACAATCACAGGTTGTTTTTTTCCTGAATTTGACTGTCTCTTTGTCAAAAAGACAGAAACAAAAATAAAATTAAAAAGTTAGATCTGAAGAAAGTTAGTTCAGAAATAAAAAAAATCTTGAAACACACAGCAAAGTTTCAACCTATTTCCCAACATCATTTTACAGCAATTCAAATTCAGAGAAATTACATAAAAACCGAAAGAACTGTGGATGCAGAACGAGGAAGGGTCACCTGACCTGAAACATTAACTCGTTTTTTTTTCTTCACAGATGCTGCCAGACCTGTTGAGCTTTTCCAGCAACTTTGTTTTTGTGTCAGAGAAATTACAGTCTGGCACCTAATTGACAAGTTGGACTTAATTGATTCTCTCCAGTTCCTGTCATGTGAACAGCATACTCACAGGATACTCACAAAGCTGAGAGCTTAGACTTTCTCAGTTTCTAATAACCTGCTGATTTCTAACCAAACACTCCAAGTCTGGAAGCTGTACAAACTAAAACAATCCTCTACTGAGGTTATGCATTCACTTAAATGTTCTGAAAATCTCCTTTTTAAGAGAGAAACTATACATGCTTCTGACCCCAATCAGATCTCCTCTCAAATGCCATAAAACACTGGGTCTAAAGTTAAAATCAGTCCTCAATTATCCTAAACCAAAAATAAGCTAATGATCTTTAATGTTTACCCAACCTATTGTAAATCACCACAGTATAAACATTTTCCATTAACACTCCAAGAGTTCTCTGTTGTCTGACATATACTGGATTAGATTACTGTTCTAACAGGACTGCCTGTGTTTTTTTAAAAAAGAAACTTTTCACTAAAGTAACCAACACCCATATGCCACTATTTTGTAATCCAAACTCTAAAACTGAATGACAAAGGAATGTAAAGTTACATTTATAGGATTTGAAGAAGCAAGGGTGGAGAATCTCATGAAACAGAACACAATCATGGATTGAATGGGATGAGTGCATCTTAATGTCCTGTAAATTTAACGTATTGGATAATAATATGCAATTACCTAATATATGCCTCAGTACTGCTTGGTCCTCCCAGCTGGTCTTCCATCAGATAGGTGTTATGGGAAGTTGAAATGAAGTAGTGACTGAATGGCTGGGTCATGTCCTGATAAACCTTGTCATGGTCTGAGTTAAACACATCCCCATCAGGAGAAAGCAGGTACATCATGAAGCCATCCTGGGTTAAAAACTGGTTCTGTTTGGCTGAAGATTGGAAACAGAGTGAAGATAACTATTACTTTCTTAGGATATCATTGCAGGGTCATGTCCTAGTACTGCCAGTCCTAAGCATTGGTCACTGTTCTAGGAGTAGAGAATTAGCCATCACTTGCCAAGACCAGGAGATCTGTTTGACAGAAAAGGAGGAAAGGGTAGCAACTCCAAGTTGGTCCCAGGTCTGGACATTCCAAGACCAGAGGACCATGATTCTGCATCAACTGGAGGGTGGGCCAAAGATTTGAAAGCACAAGGAACCTAAAGACTAAAGGCTCACCCAAGCCCCCATACCCCATTCTCAACAGAAACTGTGCAATGATTGTATTGTAAAATAGATAGCTTCCTACTTTGTGACACTCCCCATCCCCCCAACTCTTCCAACCTGACCCATAACACAAACAATAAGCTCCTCACAGTAAACATCCTCTAACATTGGCCCTTCCATTATATTGTAACCATCCATTCTGATTTAGGATTGATAGGTATATCCTACCATTTCATGCCCAATCATCCCATTGTCACAAAACACCTTCCCAATTTCTCTTCCATAATTACCAGGAGGTATCAATCAATAGCAGTCAGCTTATAAGATCAGCCAAGCTAACAGCTAGGTCTCACAGCAGTTCTCGGAATCCTGTATCCCAGAGTTCTGCATGAAATCTCACCTCAGGAGCTGAAATAATTTGAAAAGGCAACTTGCCACCCTCTTCTCAATGGCAATGAGGAATAGGTATAAACTGCTGGCTCTTCCAGCAGTGCCCACATCCTGTGGATGAATAAATTCAAAAGTCATTGCCACAAATGGGTGGTAGATGCAGAAACCCTCATAACATTTAAAGTAGTATTTATGTGCACTTGCAATGCCAAGTGATACAAGGCTATACGCCAAGTGCTGGAAGATGGGATTAGAGTAGGATTTTGACCAACACGGACGCGACGGGCCAAAAGGTCTTGTTCTATGCAGTAGATCACTAAGACTCTAAATATTCAGCCATCATTTAAAATGAGCTGAACTCAGAGGCCCTCAATATTTGCCGTACCATTATCATTAAATCCGTACTTCTGCATGATGCTCAAACAGGTTACAGCTGTTGACACCTCCTTCTGTTCCTTCAAGAAATTTTCCACCTCACGAACAGTCAGCCACTGTCCCTGTCCTGAGAAATGCTGAAAGATCTCATCCAACTCTGGTCTTTGCATCAGGAGATTGCAGAATTCCTCAATCTCATGCTCCTCCAAAGTGTTTGTTTTGGCTTTATCACATTGCTGAAAGAAGAGGGATGCAATTTGCCCAGGCTTCACCCTGAGGAGTTGGTTTTATCTTAAAGAATTATTAACAGCAAAAGCATGACATTCAAACTGCAGCCACTCCCTATTATGGATTCAAATGGGTTTCTCCAAACTTGTTTGGCTTGTTGCAATCTGTTTTTGCATATGGTACAAATGGTTACAAAACAACAGTTGTGTTATACAGATGACCATAGAGAACAAGGTAATTTAATAGACTTGTATATGACATAGTAATTAAAAATAACCAGAACACAGACATGGTAACAATACCCAAAGTAAATATTTTAAACATTTTAAAAATGATTCAACACACAAAAATTTAATAAAGCATTTTTCAAAATTCATGCGGGATGTGGGTGTCATTGGATAGGTCAGTATTTATTGCTCATTTGTAATTGCCCTTGAGAAGGTGGTTGTGAGCTGCATTCTTGAACTGTTGGTGTCTCTGCGATGTAGGTAGACCCAGAGTGCTTTTGATTTTGGTTATAATACCCCATTTTTCTCAACTGCAGAACAATAGAAAATCCTCAATTTGATGGCCAGTCGGTTAGATCTGGGTCTGAGTCAGATATTTATCTTTTCTGGACCAGGCTGCTGTTATTTTTCCACTCATAGAAGGTGAGAAAGAGGGAGACACTAAAATAAAACAAAGAACTGTGAATGTTAAAAATGGAACATAGTAGTGTCCAAACGTCCATTTTCCCTGTGTTTATCTTAAAACATAGATGTAATCTTTACTAAAAATGTGAATATTGAAGGTGGTGGAAGGGTGTAAATCAAGTGGCTGCTTTCTCCTGGATAGTGTGAAGCTTTTTGAGTGCTGGAGACGCGAGCGAGTGCACAGTATTCACTGTTTTTAACTTTAAGGCTGTAATGAGATCAGGAGCCAAGTGACCCTGGCAATTCCCAAACTGTAAGTCAGCAAACAAGTTATTATTCTGCAAGTGCTGTTTGAGAGCTCTGTCAATGATTCCTTCCATCATAGTGGTGATTGAGGAGTACATTGATAGGGTAGCAATTTGTCACATTGAATTTGTCCTAATTTTGCAAACAGTACATATCTAAGAAATTTCCACATTGTTGAGTAAATGCCAGTGTCATAGGTGCACAACATCAACTTAGTTGGGCAGAAGGTAAGATGCATTGGTGAGAAGGGGGTGGGGGATGGGAATGATGGCCAGTTCTGAATCAGATGTACTGGAATGTCTGGGCTTAAAGCCTTTGCAGTATCCAGTGATTCTAGCTGTTTCTTGATATCATGTGGAGTGAACTGAATCAGCTTGAAGACTCGTATCAATGATGCTTGGGATGTTGGAGCGGGGTGAGGTGGATCATCCAGTCAGCACTTCTGGCTGAAGACTGTTGTGAATACTTCAGCCTTATCTTTTGTACTGTTGCGTTGGGCTCTTCCATCATTGAGAATGAGGATATTTGTGGACCCTCCTCCTCCAGTGAGTTATTTAATTCTTCACCACTATTCTCTTGTGACAGGATGTGGCAGGACTGCAGAGCTTAAATTTGATCCATTGGTTGTGGAATTGCTTTTTAGCACGGTGATAGTACCACACCATACGATGGAGGGTATCCTCAATGTGAAGACAAGACTCTGTCTCCACAAAGATTGTAGTGGCCAGTTTTATTGGTACCATCATGGACAGATACATTTGCAACAGATACATTAGTGAGGACAAGGTCAAGTATGTTTTTCCTTCTTGTGGTTCCTTCGCCACCTACTGTGAACCAAGTCTAACAGCTATGTCCTTTAGGACTCAACCAGTTCAGTCACTTCTAAGCCACTCTTAGCAGGGGACATTGAAATCCCCCAAGCCAGAGCACGTTCTGTGCCCATGCCACCCTCAGTGCTTCCTCTAAGTGTTGTTCAACATGGAGGGGCACTCATTCATCAGCTAAGGGAGGACATTATGTGGTAATCAGCAGGAGGTTTCCTTGCCCATGTTTAACCTGATGCCATGAGGCTTCATGGGGTCTGAAGTCAATATTGAGAACTCCTAGAGCAACTGCCTCCTGACTGTACACTACTGTGCATTCACCTCTGTTGGACAGGACATAGCCAGGGATGGTGATGCTGGGAACTAGTCGTACTTGCGCAATCATACCTTACAGACAATGTCAGGCTGTTGAGAGACAGCTCTCCCAACTTTTCCACCAGCGCCCAGGTATTAGTGAGGAGGATTTTGCAGAGTTGACAAAGCTGTGTTTGCTTTTGTCATTTTTGATGCCTAGGGCAATGCACGGCAATCCAATTTTATTCCTTTGTTTCCACTTTGTAGTGGTTTCATACAGCTGGGTGGCATGCTGGACTATTTTAGAGGATGGTTCAGAGTCAATCATACTGCTGTGGATTTGGTGGCCAGACCAGGTTGCCCTTCCCAAAATGAGATTAAAAAGGCGAGTCTCTGCAACAATCAACATGGTCACCATTAGGCTAGCTGTTAGTTCCAGGTTTTATTGATTTCAAATTTCTCCAGCTGCCTTGGTGAGACCACACCCATGGCCCCAGAACATTAGCCTGACACCTGGAATGACTATTTTCAATACTACCAGCAAGCCACCTCCAACCAGCAAGTTCAGAGTTCTGAAGTGTTCCCTCTTTGCCTTTCTGCCTGTATCAATAATCTCTCAGACAGTATGAATAAAAACCATTAGAGCAACAACTCAACTTCTTGGTTTCAGCTTGCTTAAAGGGATCCAGATATAGAATACTCCATAAAAGCCTAAAGTTTATTTACCCTCTGAGGGAGCACAAACCAAATGTGATGATACCCTCCATCGTATGGTGCAGTACTCTCAATATGAAGGCAAGACTTTGTCTCCACAAAGATTGTACCTCAAGCCTTATTCAGGGGCCTTATCCATTAATTGGTCAGGCGATGGCCTAGTGGTATTATCGCTGGACTGTTAATACAGAGACCCAGATAACATCCTGGGGCCTGGTTTCGACTCCCAGCATGTCACATGGTGGAATTTGAATTCAATAAACGTCTAATGATGACCGTGAATCCATTGTCGATTGTTGGAAAAACCCATCTGATTCACTAATGTCCTTTAGGGAAGGATACTGCTATCCTTACCTGGTCTGGCTTACATGCGACTCCAGACCCACAGCAATGTGGTTGACTCTCAACTGCCTGTGGGCAATTAGGGATGGGTAATAAATGCTGCCTAGCCAGTGACGCCCTCATCCCATGAATGAATAAAGGAAAAAAAAAAAATTTACTCAAATCTGTTCAATGTTTTTGTGCCTAATTTTAGCCTCAAGTTGTGCTTGGGGGTAACCAATAAATAGTTCTCAGAGTACAATACATTGGTGGACCTGGATCAGGATTTTCACTCCTGTGAAGATTAGCTTGAGTTTGGAATTTTCCTGGATCAATGCACCTCCCACAGGATACAGTGCCTTGAACAGTAGCATTG
This sequence comes from Rhincodon typus, assembly GCF_021869965.1. NCBI lineage: Eukaryota > Metazoa > Chordata > Chondrichthyes > Orectolobiformes > Rhincodontidae > Rhincodon > Rhincodon typus. The sequence goes on along the minus strand of NC_063361.1, from coordinate 1,928,997 downwards.
GCAGTCTGCGGGAGGTGAGTGCAGGATAGAGTCAAGCTTCTCTAGCCACGGCTGCAGATCAGAGGTGGCTGGGGGCAGCTAACTACTAAACAGAGCGGTTTTAAAAGCTGTCTCGCTTTTTTGGGTCTTCACCTCAGTCATCTTTCTTAAATATTAGGGCTCTAATGCTCTCATAACCCCTCACTCTCTCATGCCCATATGTGCCAACTCATGCTAAACCATGCCATCTCAAACCATCCATGTTAATAAATGATGCCACCCTCCAGATCAAATTATGACCCTTGCCCAACTCCAGGTCCCTTGACTTCTGTGTCAACTCAGTGCCAACTCATCCCTATTCACGACTCCTTAAATGTTACCCTTTGCCCTTACAACCTTCATGCCAACTTACCCAACATTCACAATAGGCAGACCTCAAGAGCCATATTGGGTTAAAACAAAATAAAGTTCTAATTAATAATTATAGGTTCATTATATTAAAAAAGCCTCACTGATGATTGCATTCCCTCAGCACTAATTACAATAAACAGGCTTATATTCATAACCCCACAAAGACAGCCAATCACAGAGTCATAAAGCATGGAAACAGACCCTTTGGTCCAACTCATCCGTGCCGACCAGACATCCCAATCGGATCTAGTCCCATTTGCCAGCAGTTGGCCCATGTCCCCCGAACCGTTCCTATTCATATACTCATATGCCATTTAAATGTTGTAAGTGTATCAGCCTTCACCATTCCTCTGGCAGCTCATTCCAGACACACACCACCCTCCGTGTGAAAAAGTTACCTTTTTAAATCTTTCCCCTCTCACCTTAAACTTATGCCCTCTAGTTTTGGACTCCACCACCCTAGGAAAATGATTTTGGCTTATCACCCCGTCCATGCCCCTCATGATTTTATAAACCTCTATGTAATCACCCCTCAGCCTTTGACGGTCCAGGAAAAATAGCCCCAGCTTATTCAGCCTCTCCCTATAATTCAAACCCTCCAGTCTCAGGAACATCCTTGTAAATGTTTTCTGCAACCTCTCAAGTTTAACAACATCCCTCCCATAGAAAGACGACCAGAATTGCACACAGTATTCTAAAAGTAGCCTCACCAATGTCCTGTACCGCCGCAACATGATGTGTGAGCTCCTATACTCAATGATCTGACCAATGAAGGCAAGGGTGCCAAATGCTTTCTTCACCACCCTGTCCACCTGCAACTTCACATCCTTTAATAACTTCTGAACTGTCTATCAAATTGAGAACTTACAACACCCCCACTGTGATAATGATATGTCAACAATTGGCTGTTGAAACTTTTAGACCAGAATTGCTGAATCTCCCATATACACAGGAAGGCATTTTTTAAAATATCAATTTTTAACAAGCCCATTGTTTGAGTAAGGACTACTATATGACAGAGCTCTGTAGACCTTATCTGCCCTTCAAGAGCTTTGAAACATCTTTAAAGATTTGTGATTCTCACACTGTTGGATCAAAAAGATAAATGGACTCAACACAGAGTGCCAAGTTCAAGATTCCCAGAGGGGAGTCGGGCCACACTCCCAGACCAACCCTCACTGAAAAACTGGCTTCGTGCAAAGTGGGGATATGGGACATCCCGACGGAGGTCTTGTCCGTCTCTTTCAAAAGTCTCTGGATTTTCTAACAATTCCGCAAACACCCAGGCCTTGGACGTTGTCAGGAAAGAGTGAATTCATTTACTTTGTTGTTTTAAAAGATCAACTTCAAACCTCAAATGTTGTGCAAATAGTTGAAGTATAAGACAACCCTGTCAGCCTGCTGAAACACCAGTCATTACTATGCCTTAATGGACGGCCACACCCCAAAGGGTTCCTTCCTAATGGAGAAAAAATGAGTTACAATTTCTGGTTAATTGAGATATAACTGTTGCAATGCCAAAACTCCACCACTACTAGGACAACACCATGGAATTTCTGAGCGATCAGCAGTGTTGCAACAACCTTTTCACCAGGACAACAACAGTTAAAGAGTACATTCATTCCCATTTTCTCAAAGCAATAAAACTGAATCAGAAATGCAGCCCTTGCCATAAAAGAATACACTTTTTCAAACTGCAATAGTTAATCCAAGAAAAACGTGCTGCCCAATAACAGGACTCCAATTAAAGTCATGTGTCCTAACAAGCAAATATTTGTTCTTAGTTCAATTGATCAAAACTGAATGATTTTGAGACAAATCTGTATGTGTTCTACCACAATCCGAGGGGTTTTACAATCTTTACAGACTCATCTCACAACACCCACTCTCCCCATTGGGAGAGTGATTTCCCTACTCCAAAATCCCCTTCCAAGGCAGAACCTTCTCTTTTTCCCCTTCCCTGAACACAATTATCCTTTTACACCCCTTTGGGAACAATTGCCCCCTTCCCTGACATAGGAACACATGTTCACATCTGAACATCTATGGTTTTCCAATAAGAGAATCTAACAAGCTCATAATGAAGACTCATCGATCCCAGCATTACAGGAAAATACCTTGGCTCATGACCTGTGAATCAGTTTCTGACCGAGATGAGACTGACCAGAAACTGCATCAACTGAAATGCAAAAAAGAATCTCTGAATTTCAGTCAATCAGTGTGAGTCTGTAGAACTAAAACCCAAGTGCAGCAGCATCATACCAATTTAGCACTAATATTGCAATGTCTGTCACTTGGAGAGCAGAGAAGCTGAATTTTTTCTCCTTAGAGCAGAGAAAGTTAAGGCAGACTTAGCAGAGGAGTTCAAAATCAGACTGCTGCAACAGAGTAAGTCAGGAGAAACTGTTCCCATGCAGTGTTGTGTGATGGGTTTTTTTGCCAAGTTATTACGATCTGGAGTGTGTAGCTTGAAAGGCTCACAGAATCACTTTCACTAGTAGATTTCAATAGAGAATTAGATGCATAATGGAATTGGAAGAGTGATATGGGAGAAAGCAGATGATAGGCAGTAATTGAATTGTTCTTACAAACTGCTGACAAGATGAGGCAAATAGGCTCCCTCTGAGCTGTAAAATTTCCTTTAATACTTTCATGGCTGGCTATATTGCTACAGACACAGAAATGACTCCATCTCTTCATCTGTCTCTTGCTTAGTTCCATCCTTCTGATCTAAACTACAGGGAAACAAATCAAAAACAGTATATTTTCAATCCCTTAACTAAACCTTGAAGAGCACACTGGAAGAGGAAAAGAAAAACACAGTAGAGATATATACTATAATAACTCTTGAAATGCTAATAGCTGATGTAACATGTGGGGTTTTCAGACATTTGTTTTCTCAGATCAGGACTGAAACTCACACCCAGTCTGTCCAATCTTGGTTATCATCTCCAGATGTGTGCCAGTCCAGCTACAATATGAGAGTGGGTGTCAGCAATGGTCATTGGTAGTACTTCTGCCATGAAGTTAGAACACTGTCGGTTTGAGGGCCCATTCCTAGTACTGGAGCACATAACCAAGGAGGAAAAGCCAATATCTGCACTGAGGTAGTGTTACACTGTCAGGGTGCTGCTGTTTTCAAATTAAACATTAAATCTTTTTTTTGGCTGACTGAGGTAAATGTAAAATATTCCTTAACATTATTTTGATTAGAGTAGGAGTTCTCCCTTCACAACCTTCCTCTCAACCAATACTGCTTAAAAAAGACTAATAGTGTATCATAGAGGCATTTGTGGGACCTAACTGTGCAAAATGGCAGCATGTTTCTTGCATTGTAACACCTTAGAAATAGCTCACTGGCTGCCAAGTGTTTCAAGACCTCCTGAAGTTGTGAAAGGCAGAAGAAAAAGCAAAGAGAAATACTACAAAACAAAATGCAGATTTTAACGTAAATATCACAGTAATGTTGCATTGACCGGTTCTGTTGGCAAGGCATTAGTCCAATAGCCAGCTGTGTTTGTGGCTGGATTCCCCTTGATATCATTAGCTCTGACAAAGCTCTCACTACAGGAAAGGAGGAGTTTCAGTGATGGAGGAGCAAACATTAATAGATTCTCTGATAGTGGGAACTGCTGATGCTGGAGAATCTGAGATAACAAGGTGTAGAGCTGGATGAACACAGCAGGCCAAGCAGCATCAGAGGAGCAGGAAAGCTGATGTTTTGGGTCTGGACCCTTCTTCAGAAAATGAATAAGGGTCCAGACTTGAAACATCAGCTTTCCTGCTCCTCTGATACTGCTAGGCCTGCTGTGTTCATCCAGCTCTACACCTTGTTATCTCTATTAATAGATTCTCACCTTCCACATTCCTGGCTCTCACCTGGAAGAGGGAGTTGACAAAATCATCATCGACTTTGAGATTGATCATCTTCAGTAGATTTTTCACTTCCTTGAAGCTGATCTTGTTGTCATTGTTTTTGTCAGCCTTTTCAAGATGCTGATGGATCAAGGTTGCTAGATTTAAGGCAATAAACTCAACCAGAGAGACATATTCAGGAAACGGTTCTATAATATATTAAAGGGTCAGTGCACTTACAGCACATGCACAGATAGAAAACCAGCTGTGAGGGCCGAAGGAAAGCAATAGGCTCACAAAGCATCACCTTATTAAATCAGAGAAACAATAGCCCAGGAGACCATTTAACCCATCATGTTCACTGCTAGATCTCCAGCTGTAGGTATATACTCTAACTTACTGTACTTCCTTTATTCTTGACATTAAACGAAATTTTCCTTTTAACAAATGTTGGAGACAAGGAGACAGACACAGAGAGAAATGATATTAGACCTGAAGGCAAGGCTTTCATCATCAAGTAGTGAAGTTCAAGTCAAACCCACCGACCCTGGAAGCAGTTCAGAAGCCAGGAGGGGAGCGAGTGAATGAGTGTAGTTGCCGACTATTTAGAAGGCCTTAAGATGTAGGACATGTGGCCTCATGTGTCTACCCCACTAATCAATGTGATCATGGCTGATCTAATACTCCTCAACTCCATTTTCCTACCTTTTGTCCGTTATCCTTTATCTCAGATTTTTTTTAATCTTTCAATCTAGCACAGCCTTGAATACACTTCATGTCCCTGTCTCAACGGTCCTTCATGGTAAAGAATTCCACAAATTGGCTACATTCCTCATAAAATTCCTCGTATGTCCCAACTGGGTGACTCTTTATTCTGAGATTATACCCTCAATTCCACAATGGGAAACAACTTCTTTGCACCTATCTTGTTAAGCTCTCTAGGAATCTTGTGTTTCAATAAGGTTTGACACTTTGTTGTATTAAAAGGCTGTTAGACCCTCTAACTTTCATTTGTTATAGGCCTTCAACCCCATCCAATCCCCATGCCACCCTCCTTGCCCCACCTCCCTTCCTCCATGCCCACTCATCCAGGATGTGTCACAGAATCAATTAGCCATAAAATAACACTGAAGAAAAGTCTCAACAATGTACTTCAAAAGTAACACCCATTTCAAAATCTGGAAAAAGAAACTGCTGCTTTTCTGATGTTACAAATGTGTTAGCCAATCAGAAGCCATTACTGGATCAAAAGTTTAACCTCACTTCACAGCCCTTAAATCTTGTCCAAATAAACATATGTTGAAAGAAATGATTCAGAGAAACTTATTCCAACCTCAAAAATGTCAAACAATCAAAATGAAAGCTCCACTTTGGGCCCTATAAACAGACCCTCTGCTGCAGTAATGCATTCGTCTTGGCGCTCAGTCAAGCATCAAGCCTTTTTTTAGCAAACCATTCCAGAACATTCCAGAATCTAGAACATGAGTCAAAGCTCCTCTGAACCGCATGCCCTCATAAATGAGATGGCTACATTCCCGATGGAACTGGCCACATTGGGAGTGCAGGGTGTAGGTTTGCTATGCTCACCTATATCCCTTGGCAATGCCAGGAATGAGGATGGGAATTCCAGATTTGGGAGCTACCCGCTATTTTTAAAGATAACTGGAACCTGTCTGACACTGCAAAAATCTGGCCATCTATTTCTCAAGCGCTTGTTCTTGGTTACATTTGCCAAACTGGTGACAAGTTTTGGTTTTCAGTGACTGCTGAGCACCAGTAACCAGTAACCAGAAACATTTAGACTGGCATCAAGTCCTTCATGTATAAATGACAGTGACAATCCTATACCTTCCTCAGAAGAATATTAGAAAGGATATTGTTCAATTTTCTCTCGCTGGCTCATGGTTTCCACTCTGCTGATAAGTTTTTTCAGTCCTTGAACCCATCGTTTCCCTTCTTCCTCCGACTCTGCCACCAGATCCAGGTTTGTACGACTGCTTGTGAATGTGATAGTGAAGCACCGTTTCTCCGAGAAGCTGCTGCCATGTTTCTTCATCACCTCTGAGCGATGGCCCTCTTGGATGTCCCGGATATCCATCACCGAGACTGAAATAACGGACCAGAGAGATTAGCACCACACTGGCCAGGAATCCTGACAAACAGCAGTCTTAAGCAAAGTTCTCCAGCAAGCAGCCAGCTAGTTCACTGCTCAGCCAATGTCTACCTCATATCCATTATCCTGCCACACCACAAATCCACTCAAATACTCAGCTAATTCCAACCACTTTCCCTCTTTAGTTTAGATATTTACTAATCAACTTATTACATGCCTTCGAAGCAGATGGGACCTGAATCTGGGATTTCCCTCTTTATTCTGAGTAACCCACTGCCAAATCACCCCATTTACCCCCCACCCATGGGTTTCCTCCCACAGTCCAAAGATGTGCAGGTTTAGGTGGATTAGCCATGGGAAATGCAGGGTTAAGGGCTAGGGTAGGGGGCTAGGTCTGGGTGGGATGCTCTTTGGACGGTTGGAGTGTGGATTCGATGGACTGAATGGCCTGCTTCCATACCACAGGGATTCTATGATTGACATGTAACAATTAACACACTGCCCACTAGGGGCACTGCTTTCCCTCTTGGCTGTATCAAAATTAGATGTTAATTATATTCAACTGGCATTAACTGCCCTCAGCTACATTCTGATATAAGGGCAGATGGTTGGGAGCACCAGAGAAGCTCCTAGAGGGTCTGATCCCAGGCTGAACATGGTCCTAACAAGATCCTGACAGCACACATGGAGAGAGTTGTTATAACTGATTGTCATCCTCTCTTCTGTGCCTATGTCCCCACCTGGGTGCCCTTTGAGAGGGTGCATTTTTTTCCCTTATTCATTGGTGAGATGAGGGTGTTGCAACATTTATTGCCCATTCCTAATTGCCCAGAGTCAACAACATTGCTGTGCGTCTGGAGTCACATGTAGGCCAGACCAGGAAAGGATGGCAGCTTCCTTCCCTAAAGGACATTAGTGAGGTGGGATTTTCCAGCCATTGACAATGGATTCATGGTAATCACAGAATCATTGAATCCCTACAGTGTAGAAACAGGCCCTTCAGCCCAACAAGTCCACACTGACCCTTACAGCATCTCACCCAGACCCAACCCATCCCCCTATAACCCACCTAATCTACACACCCCTGAACACTATGGGCAATTTAGCCTGGCCAATCCACCTGGACATCTTTTGACTGTGGGAGGAAACCAGACTACCCAGAGGAAACCCACGCAGACGTGGGGAGAATGTGCAAACTCCACACAGACAGTCGCCCAAGGGTGGAATTGAACCCGGGTCCCTGGCGCTGTGAGGCAGCAGTGCTAACCACTGAGCCACCATGCCACCCCATTAGATTCTTAATTCCAGATATTTTTATTGAACTCAAATTCAACCATCTGCTGTGGCGGGATTGAAACCCTGGTCCCCAGAACATTAGCTGGGTCTCTGGATTAACAGTCCAGCGATAATACCACTAGGCCATTGCCTCCCCATTGCATGCATTGCCCATTGATATACTCAAGGCCTGCTGTTAGCAATGGCACAATTTCACCTCGCACCACTACCAATTTTAAATTACTTTCAAATATTAGATTATTGTTATAGTGCCACCTTTTAATACTGCCTAAACAGTTTAACTTGTTTCTTTTCCAAAAAAAAAGAGCAGATTAGCTGTCTCTAATTAACAAGTGTATGAGGCTCAACTCCTGTGTCCTATAACTGCCCCTGATTTGATATGGTAACAAATGATGCTCATCTAAAAGATGGAAGTTGGAATCTAAAATATACAATTTCCTTTTGGATGTAAAGTTAAAATCCTGGTAGCCATTATGAAAAATGACAGAAAACAGGATTAAATCTCCAGTGTTGTCAGCGTCCAAGCCAATCTCACCATGTGAGCTGCAGTTGTGTGTGGACCTGGACTGCTACTTTCCTAAAGAGAAGGCTGAGTACATTGCCACTTCTTGCATGACATCAAGTCAGATGTAAATGAGATGGATAACAGTCAGTTGAATTGTAAGAAAGGTTTTGAATTTCTAATAGATTTTCTGGATGGATAACTACAAAGGAAATTGATATGTGAAATGCCCATGATGCATGGTCAGAATGTATCAATTTCCAAAAAAGAAAAATAGACAATAATTGCACAAGATGGATATTAACAAAAAGGTTGAAAGCCTCCAAGTCAGTCCCATCATTTAAGTTACTAGTTGTGCTTACATTTCCCAGCTAGACCCATGAACAAGCAACTAGTCTGTACTATCGGTATGCTGTTCTTGGAAAGGGAGATTCTGTTAGAAGAAGAAACAGCTACCTTCAGAATCCTGGGGAGCTTGCATTTCGTTCAGCTTTAAATGGAACAAATGAGATGTTCCTCACATGGCACTGGGAACAAAGGACCGGATGGTGACCAGATTCCATAATAATCATTTACTAGATGGAACAAAGGCTTAAAAGGCAGAATAGTGGTGAAAGGACGGAGAGTAAATCCAGTAATAATCCTCAAGAGGAAATTGGCGTTATATTAATGGGTGAATGAACTCTACAACTGCCAGAAAACAGTTATTGACAATAGGCTGGTGCTGTTTTCGGGAATTAGGAGACAGTGGATGCTGAAACAGTCTTTCTTGATCTGCTTGTCCTGGATTCCATAACAATTCTCAGTCGCTCAATGATGTACCATCATGGGAATACTCACAGGTGGGTGCCTTATTCCTGGACTCACACCAAATGGAAAGTCCATCCTCCTGCAGTTTCAACCGTCGATTTTTCTTCCATGTACCAGACTTGATTTTTTTTAACTTGCTGCCCATTAACATGAATTTTACATCTTCATCGTCCTGCAATCCTGAAAGAGACAGGAGGGTGAAGGTCAAGATGCCGGAAAAAAAATCCGGAAAAAAAACAACACGGTAGCCGGGGATAATAAAGAACTGAACCCAGAAGAGTTAAGGAAAATTTAACTTTTGCCTTGAAAATATGTTTTTCTTTCTTAAAAAAGGACTACCACAGACAAAAAGAAAGACCATGGATATAAATTTAGAGACTGGCAAAGTCTGTGTGGGATTCATAGAATGTTGCATCTGCCGAGTAAAGTGTCAGGGAAATTTAAAAGAGAGAGGGGTAACAAGAAGAAATAACAAGGGCTGACTATCACCAGCTCTCACTGCGCGTTTTGGGAATATGCCAAAAAGATGGTTAAAAACTAACTGCAACTCTGGCCTCGGTGTGTAGTCAGACAAACTGTGTTCATGAACTAAAGTATTTACCTGGGTTTGCGCACTACTGTGTCTGACGGTCAAAATTGAAGAAGCAACCCTGTCATTGAAGTCAGCTCTGTGTTGCAGGTAGAAGGACTCTCTTGCTCTGCATGTTAAAAACCAATTAGCCACCAAGCCATTAAGTGTAAAAGGAAACAGTTAAGAAGGACTCTCTGACTCAGAGCCCTGCCAGGCAGCCATCATCAGAATAGGCCAGAAGGATCACAACTTGCAAAAGCCAAGAATCCTGAAATCAACTGTTCCATTATCAAGGTGTGGTGCTGGATGGACACAGCAGGCCAGCCAGCATCAGAGGAGCAGGAAGGCTGATGTTTCAGGTGTGGACCCTTTATCAGAAATGGGGGAGGGGAAGGGGGCTCTGAAATAAATAGAGAGAGAGGGAGGCAATGACAGAAGGTGGATAGTGGAGCAGATAGGTGGAGAGAAGGCGGACAGGTCAAGGAGGCGGGGATGAAGCCAGTAAAGGTGCGTGTAGGTAGGGAGTTGGGATGGGGGTTGGTCAGTGAGGAGGGAGGGGCGGGTAGGTGGGAGGAAGACAGGTCAAGGAGACGGGGGTGACTGGGGTGGGGGGGGTGCTGGTCTTGGGTTGAGGTCGGGGGTGGGGAGATTTTGAAGCTTGTAAAGTCCACATTGAGACCATTGGGTTGTAGGGTTCCTAGGCAGAATATGAGGTGCTGTTCTTCAAGTTTCGGGTGGTATCGTTGTGGCACTGGAGGAGGCCCAGGATGGACATGTCGTCCAAGGAATGGGAGGGAGAGTTGAAGTGGTTTGCGACTGGGAGGTGTTGTCATTTGTCACAAACCGAGCGTAGGTGCTCCACAAAGCAGAAACATCAGCTTTCCTGCTCCTCTGATGCTGCCTGGCCTGCTGTGTTCATCCAGCTCCACACCTTATTATCTCAGACACCAGCATCAGCGGTTCCTACTGTCTCTGTTCCATTATCAACTTTATACAAATCACCCAGAAAAACTGACCCATATATCTTATTACATTTTTTTTGGATTCATTTCCTAATCCTAACCTGTGCACAAGTGCCTTGTTATCATTTGCTATCACATTTAGTAGCTCAAATTCATTCTTTTGTTAAATCAACAAAAGCCTGGTTAAGTTGGCTCCTCTTAAAATATGGATTTATTTGGTCTGGGAGAAAGGCATTCCAACGGAGGGATCCTTTTTGAAATAATCTTGTTGCAAACAACCATGAATAAAGAAGAGGAGCCAGTTCATCCCTCCTCACCCAGGAGCTTAATGGTGTGGACTGTCTGTCTGGAACTGTAATAACTTGAGAAACCTTGCCTGGGTTCTGCTCAAATATGCAGGGGGATTATTACAGATGCTCATAAGCAGGTGAGTAGGCGAGGAGACAGGTAACTTCACTGTGCCAATGATTCAGTCTATTACCTAACTCAGTAACCAGTTAAATATACAGAGGGTCAACTCTGATTCTATGTTCCCTACAGATCACTCTGATTACAGAGTAGGCAGCTTGGAAAGTTTTAAACACATGCCATGCAATTTTCTGACAACACCTGGAAATTACAGCATATGCTCGAAGGCAAAGTGCCTAACTGAGAGAATGATGCCAAAATGTTACCATGACAAACTGTACATTCATATGGTTTCCTCAGAATGCCTAGACACCCCCAAGACTCCAAAACCACATTTGTATTCAGTATGTAAAATCTGTCAGTGTGATTTGAGCAAATGAACTTTTAGCATTACAAATAATTGCAACAAGCTCCCAAGCCTGGAATATGGACACAATGCCCCATTGATCGAATAGTGCAAGTGCAGAGTCAGGGGACAGAGATTTCTTTGTGCCTGCAGCCAGTGTCCTAAGGAACTGGCACATCACAACTTTCACTGGCATAGTTGGGAAACAGCAAGTTATGAAAGACAATATTTGTTTTCGATCTTATCAGGACACTTGTTCATACCGTTTGACCCCATGCAGAAGGCAGCTGGGGTGGGCTTTACAGGAAAAGACACAATTGAGGATTAGGGGACTGGGTGGAACACGGGAGAATTATTCTCAAAGTTACAGCAGTATAGAGTTTGATGAATTAAATGAGAATCCTTAAACCTTTCTGAAGGCTCCCACTGGGGGAAGGGACTAAAGCTGAGCAGAGTATAGTACAGAACACACAAACACTTCAAGGCTTTGTGTTAAATTAGAAAAACAAATTTTATATTTAATATTAATTTATTGTGACACATCCCAACACTGACTCTGCTCATACGAACTATAATCCCTCCAGCTCAGTGGCATTCAGTTCACACCCTACACCAAAGCTAGAGTCTGTGCCATGGAGGTCTCATTTTCTCCTTGGACTATTTCACTCCCTGTCCTGTCTTTTCTGTAAAATTCTCTCTACATTGCTGCATTTTCTTTCTCTTAGACTGTCTGCTCTCTTAAACCTCATCACTCCACTTTTCCCCTCTATCCCTCAATTATCTTGGTTTTCTCTTTCTTTCCTTGCCTGTCCCCTCTTCCTTGCTCTGCCTTCCTTCATAACCTGAGGTTTAGGGTGAGAGAGGAGAGATGCAAAAGAGTCCACATTTTTTCCCCCACAGACAGCGTGGTGAGTGTCTGGAACGGGCTGCCAGAGGTAGTGGTGAAGGCAAATACAATTTCGTCATTTAAGAAACATTTGGACAGGTACATGGATGGCATAGGTAGGGAGGGATATGGGACAAACGCAGGTAAATAGGGCTGGTTTAATTGCAGGCATGGTCAAGTTGGGCTGAAGGGCCTGTTTCCATGTTGTAAACCTCTACGACTCTTTAACCAAAGTCCCCTCTTTTTTCTCAGAAACTTAGGGTTGGATCTTTATAGTCTGTGACGATGAGTTAGAGTGTCGGTCGCATAGTGAAAACTGCATTCAGATGGCATCACTGGATCCCCACAGCTCTGGGACATGACCAAAGGGAAGGTGAATGGGGAGGCAGGGGTACTGCTGGCATTCCATCTATCTCCAATGAACAGATTTAATGAACTGCAGAATGAGCTCACCAAGGTAATAGCAAATCCCCAGCTACTGGTCCAATTGAGAGGCACTTGGTGAACAGCTAAGGTGTGGAGTGTCCGAGACAACAAGGTGCAGGGCTGGATGAACACAGCAGGCCAAGCAGCATCATAGGAGCAGAGAGGCTGACGTATCGGGCCTAGACCCTTCATCAGAAAAGGGGGAGGGGAAGGGGGTTTTGAAATAAATAGGGAGAGAGTGGGAGGCGGATAGAAGAGGGATAGAGGAGAGGATAGGTGGAGAGGTGCAGTGGGAGAGAGATCCCTTGAGGTTTGTCCGGAGGGAGGAGGGTAACTTCTTCAGGTTAGGCATCCTTAGAAGAGGCTTCGCAGTGGGGTTAAAATTGAATCAGAGATAGTAGGAACTGCAGATGCTGGAGAATCCGAGACAACAAGGTGCAGGGCTGTGGTTTTCACGAATAACAAGTGCTGATGGACACATTCCTCAGTTTGAGAAACAGAAAATTTAAAGTTAGCTGCTCAGCCAGTGACTCAAGACTCTCCATTACTGGTTCCGTGAGGTTGGAATTTCTCACCACTGGGGAAGGTGGGATGCTCAAAAGGGGTGTCACCTCCTGGTCAGGAAAAGGGCAGAGGAGAATGGGGCAGGGCTGCAAGGGCAAGACAGAAGACACTACGCAATGAGTAGGGTGACACCCGCCCCGTCCCCACCCCCACACCCAGCCCTGCAAATGACAGACTGCCTTTAGTGGGAAGGTGGTCTTGGACAGGAATGCTCCAGTCTATAATGTACTGATGCTTCACAGCCCAGGGCAGTTCCCTATCTGCAAAAATTACAGTCACGGTCACCCAGAACCTTTCCTTATTTGAGTCAGTCCAGAATCTGCCAACGGATCAGGTAGGAAGGGGGCTGCATCTTGCAGCGCCCTATTCCAGAGGAATGGGGTCTCTGTACATTTTGGTTCAATAATCCCATGCAGTCACAGAGGGCAATGGAGTTGGTCACCATTGATGGATTCCTTCAGGTCCTTAACTGTAGTCATGCAGCTATCAAGGTACTGAGAGCAGGCTGGACAGATTCCTGAACAGAAGAGACTTCCATTCAAATGAAAACAGAAAATGTCAGAGAAGCTCAGCAGGTCTGGCAGCATCTGTGGAGATAAAGCAGAGTTAATGTTTCAGATCCAGTGACCCTTCTTCAGAATTGAACAGTGATCACAGCACATATGGTTCGCCACTATGCCTTTGGTTCCCAGGCAGCAACTGAGAATTCCTTTATCATGGAGACTTCCAGGTGCTAAACTACTTCAGGTCAACATCACTTATACTCATGGATCAGAATTCTGAAATACTATGGACATTTTTAGCTTGTACCTCCAAAAAGTGCTGTTCTTAAGTAAAAAAAAAGCTAGTTTTGGCTATAGCAGCCATGGATATAAATTAAGTGGTTACAGGAATGGTGGGGTTGAGGACTTTATTTTTAAAAACGGGAAGAACAGCAGATCACAGCTGATTTAAAGAAGTGAGGTCAATGTTACCTGAAGAAGTGCCTAGGTGGATATATTAAACAGGTGATGGATATATTAGTTAAGAATTAATTTGTACATACATACAGAGAATTAGTAATCAATGGGGTGAGAGTTTTATGAGTGTAGCTAACGGAAATAAAGCCCTCCTATAAAAGTATAAATTCTGCTCACATACACAGTTATCGTTTGCAGTATAACATTGGCCATAGAAGACGGACAAGTCAAAACAAAGTTTTGGGGTATGACTACCCGTCCAGTTTCCGAAAGTGAGCCTCATGATCAATGGAAGAATGAAGTTACAATGTGAACCTAGGTCTGAAAGGACAACTATAACTAACAGAAATGTTTCTGACAATTTTGAGAAGGAAGAGAGTTTAGGATTTATCATAAGTAAATGAATGTCAGAAATGCTTAAAGTGTAGTCAATTGATGTTTCAGATGTGATTCAAAGTAACATTATTGAAATAACTCCACGGAGGCTGATATCCTGTCACAAAGTCACCACTATTTACATGTGGAGAGTCCTTGACGCTGGTCCAGTTTGGTTAGAGCCAGCCCTCAGAGTGAGCAGAACCTCTGACACTCCTGTTTATATCTATCAGCCAGGGCTCCCTGATTGGACCAGGTTAACAACCCTAATCAAGGAACTCATATTCTACGATGTCCACCTGGCTGATCTCATTACAGTAACTACATCCCTGCCCCTCTGAGTCAGAGGACATAGGCCCATTTTTTTATGTAGCTCCTCCTGGGGTGCTTTAGCACCGGGTCAGGTTCCTCCAAACTCGGCCTCTGATACAGACAGCGTGTAATGCACAGTAATTCACCTCTTGCACCCTGGACGTCTCAGAAGAAATTCATTCTCTTCTTCAGGTGGCAACATCCGCTGTGCCCATCTCAAATTCTGAGGTACCTTCAACGGTTTACGTGGAGGGAGAATCCACACGTTCCAGAACAGTCAGAAAGGCAGTCAAGGAGCCGGGTATGCTTTGCTCCTGCACTGTTTGCGAGATTGCAGCTTTCATATGGTCCACATGCTTGTTCAGGACCATGGCACCTGCCCAAACTTTATATTTCCCCAAACCTGTCCTCACATCGTCCATGCCTCTTACCCATGCAGGGCCATTCCAATGGTTCCTACACCAAACCTCATCCCCTGAAGTAAACTGTCTCTCTTGTTTAGAGGAGTCTTGTGACTGGCATAGGCGCTCCTGATGCCATTTCATTCAGCTCCCCCAGGTCTGGGAAATCAGATTTAACCTGGTGTGGAGTCTTCTCCTCATTACAACTCTGCTGGAATTATCCCTGTAGGTGTATGTGGGGTGGTCCAATAATCAAACAGGAACGGACAGTTTGGTAACTAGTGAAGCTCTCCAGGTCCAAAAAAGTTTCAGTTCTTGTTGCGACGGCATTATGGTTTTCCCCATCACCACCAGCTGTTTCAGTTTTGCCAGGGCCAGATCTTTGTGTCCAAAGTCTGATATTGTCAGTTGTGACTAAAATTTGTGCAGAAAATTTCAAACCATTATGGACTCTTCCAGTTGCAGTATCACTGGTGGTGTGTCTGCCAATGGGAGGCAGCTCAATACATCTACATTTGCAACTTGGCCTCCCAGACAGTGTTCCAACTTGTAATCATACACACTTAGTATTAGAGACCAACGCTGAATTCAGCCTGAAGCTAAAGGCACCATTGCCTCGCCCTCTTTAAGTAGGCCTAGCAGGGACTTGCAGTCTGTTAGTATTATAAATTTGGGTCTGTAAAGATAGTGGTGGAACTTCCGGACTGCAAATATGACCACCAAACCAGTCTTCTCTATCTGGGCGTATTTATGCTCTGCATTAGCCAAAGCCCTGGATGCATACATTATCGGGCATCCCTCTCCATTGCACACCTGTGAGCTAATACTACCCCAATGTCATATGGGGCGGCATCGCACGTCAATACCAAATTTTCCTTGGGATCATAGTGTGCAAACACCTTAGAGGATGATAGCTATTTCTTCAATCCCTGAAAAAGTTTGACTATGCAACCATTTTCAAGACTGACCCTTTAAGAGCAGATGCAAAGGTGCCAGGATGGAGGCCAGGTTACGTATGAACTTTCCGTAATAATTCACCAAACCAAGGAAAGACTTCATCTCCAATACTCATATTGGAGCCTGGACACCTTTGACTGCCCTCACTTTATCTTCCAAAGGGTGTAACCTGGTATTATTGGCTATGTAGCCTAAGCAGGTCATTTGGGCTGTCTGGAACACTCATTTTTCCCATCTAATACATATGCCCACCTTGGAAAAACATCTATCCAAGGTCTCTAAGTGCTCCTTATCGGTCTTCTCTGTTATTAGCACATCATCTAGATAAAATGGAGGCCTAGGGTAGTCCTTGCAAAATGTTGTCCATCATCCACTGAAAAATTGCACAGCCTGACGATCTCCAAAAGGCAGTCTCATATAGTGGTACAAGCCCTTAGAGGTATTAATTGTAGTATACCTCTGGGAATCCACATCTAATCGCAATTGCAAGTAAGCATGGCTCATGTCCAGCTTCACAATCGGTACAACCAGTGCTGCCCGTTCCACAAGCTGGACTGGTTTGATGATTCCTTCGCTTTCCAGCTTCTTGATTTCTGCTTCTATTTTCACACACAAGGCAAATGGCACTGGGTGGGCCTTGCAGAATCAGGGAATTGCTTCCTGGTCGACATACAAGATGGCCTTGGCTCCTTTGATATTCCCAGATCTTCCTGAAAGGGTTCAGGATATTTAATTCGGACTTCAAATCAGGCAGCCAGCCATTTTTTAACCAAAAAGTGCTGAGCCAATCAAGTTAAATCTTTCTCAATCAATTTCACCCCATCAGGCTTGAGCCTGAGCCATTTACCACAATCAGTGGTAACTGAACTGGCTGTTTCTCATAAGAGACCAGAACTGAAGTTGTACCCTTAATCTGTAAAGGCTCCCCGATATAGGTTCTCAGTCTCACCAAGGTCTTGCACAAACTAAAGGGTTGGAGGCCAGAGCAAATTTTGTTAAAGACCGGTTCTGCCATCGCTGATACAGCCACGCCAGTATCGTCTCCATTGAAACCGAGTGATCATTCAACTGGACATTTATTTTGATTAGTTCTGATCTGGATGTTGCTAAGCAATTTAACTGTTCCAAACCAGATGTAGGTGCACTTGCCAGGATGTGCATTCTCCTGGGTACTGGTCTAGGAGTTTTCTTAGGCAGTTTAGGTCTAGTGAGACTCTTTTTCTGTCTTGAGTCCGCCTACCAGCAGCAACGACAATGGCCTGCCATCCTGGTTCCTTAAGAAAAAGTTAACCTTTTGGCCGAAGCTTGGCTTTAATTTTCAGGTGATAACAATTTTTTTTAAATAACTGGTTATTCCTTTTAAAATGGCCAGAATACATTTGTGCTAATAAAATTGAGTGTCCAATGAAATATCCTCATTATTAATTAGGCTATCGATAAAGAAAACACAGATGAAACTGAATCTGGAAAGTCTGTGAATTTGCAGTTCACGTGATCAGGACATTATTGTATACCTTTAAAACAACAAAATTTCTCCACTAAAGAAATTAAAGCAGTGTTATGGATGACAGGCGGTGGAAATTTAGATGACAGTCAATCATGTAAAAATTACAATAGCAATTTGCCCATTGGTCATAGATTAAACTAGTAAAGGATGCAGGAATAAGAGTTGTGGAGTATGATAATCTCACTGAAGAGATAAATGAGAGATGTTAGATTTGTAGAGATATTAAAGGACACTGGCATGGCTATAGGAAGTCTGCCCTTAACAAGAGATTTCAAAGAAGTGGTGGCTCTGTATTTAAAGGTACGTAATAAGTTGATGTCTGCTCATATGTATGTACACTAGCAATGCCCATAAAAGAATAAAGAAAAATCTTAGTAACAAAGCAGTTCTGAGTTTATTGTCAGAGGTGAGCAGGGTTTAAGATGATTTGGAGTACAGGGAAGAAACAGACTTATCTTCACATTCCAGGATGATCTGGGAATAAAATATTGAGCTTTAGCAGATGGCAGCAGGACCCATTGCTATAGTTATGTGGCTATACCAGTTGTTCACCATACCCTTTCATGTCTGCATCCATTAGACTAGATGGAGCGGAGATGATGACCATACCAGAGGGAGTGGCTAGGGTGAGGGCGTGTTGTGTTTTTATTGGGGATGAGGACATTGAGGGTGTAGCTGAGCAGAAGGCCAAATAAGTCAGCATGCTGGACCGAGCAAAAAAGAGGAAAGGTTGTCAGAATAAAACAAGAGACTGAAGACAGTGCCTCTTACTTGGAAAACATATTACAAAAACAAAAGCTACAAACAAACTGTTGCCAGCACCACCACTGACTCTGCAGTGACATGCAAAAGACTCACATGAAATTCTGAATACTCCAAGTGTACATCCAGAATTCCAGGAATTAAGGCACATGATTTACCAGGGTGCAGCTTCACAGATGAAGTTGGCATCAGGTGCATGCAATCTGGATCTCATGCTTTCTGCTGCCTCAGGTACTCATGTAAACTATCATTTTCTTTGACTAGTGGAGATAACATTCCCTTAATGTAATCCCTGCGAGTTCATACCCGCTTCATTAGCAACTTTCACATAATCCATTCTGGCAGCAATTAAGCTCCATGTTTTAAAGAGAATTACAATGAACAAAGTAATTTCAGCAAAAGCTTCAAGCTGCACGAATGAAGAGTTAGCTCACTTAGATTGGTTAGACTATATTTCCCAAATGGTTTCTTTCTCTGTCCCCCTTCTCTCCTCTTGGAGAGATGTTAGTAAATTTTGTAAAATCTCTTCTCGGAACAAAACAGGAGGCCATTCAGTATCTTGTACCTGCTTTACCATTCAATTGCATCAAGTCTGATTGGCTGTTTCTTAACACTACCTTGGTTCAATAATCCTTAATACTGTTGTCTAACAAAAAGTCATAGGATTTATCCGGATTTAAAATATTTTTAAAAATTGCTTGGAGGAGCTTCAGCTCAAAGTTACTTTCCTGTCCCTTGGCTGATGGTCAATGAGTGTCAAGTGGAGCTTTTGGTCACAACAGACAGGAATCAAACTGTCTTCATAACATGCACACACAGTCCAGCACATTCTCTTGTCTGGCCCAAGATACTGAAGCCAATTAAAGACTTTCTCCTGTCATCAATTAGGCCAATCAATCCAAAACTGACCTGGATTCAAACACTGGTCTTTTCCCTGTTTTGCATGGGTCCATTCTGCCTCAATCAGTACCTTTAATCCCAAAAGAAGAGCTTTTTAAAAAAAATTTTCATCCACAGGACATGGGTTCACTGGTTGTGCCAGCAATTAGTGCCGGTCCTTAGTTTCACTTGGAGGTAGTAGTGAGCTGTCTTCTTGAACCACTGCTGTCTATGTGCTGTATGCAGACCCACAATGCTGTTAAGGAGGGAATTCTAGGATTTTAAATCAGTGACACTGAAGTAATGGCGATATATTTCCAAGTCAGGTTGGTGAGTGACTGGGAGGGGAAACGCAGGTGGTGGTGCTCCCAGGAATCTGCTGCCCTTGTCCTTCTAGATGGAAGAAGTGGTCATCAGTTTGGAAGGTGCTGTCTAAAGGATCCTTGGTAAATTTATGCAGTGCATCTTGTACATGGCAGTCGAAACTTATACATTTAGAAAAAGTACCCATCACTTTATTTCGGTTTGAGTTGTTCTCAATCTGAATAGGCCATCAAACTATTCCAGTGTTCTATGTAAACACTTGGATCGGAATGATGCTCAGAGGCAGTAATATCCACCTACGGTGGAATCAGTTTCGGCAAAGCACAGGCAATTTATTTATTGCAACAGTCTAATCAAGTTGCAATTACACACCCACATAATCACACAGTCTGGAGGCCCAATATAGCTTGCAACTTTTAGAAAGCTTCTGGGGTCTATTGGTTCAATGGACAGTCTCCAAGCCCTTTAACTTTAAAAAAAATCCTATGATGGAATGTGGGCATCACTTTAAGGCCAGCATTTGTTGTTTATCCCTAAATTGTACTTGAACTGACTGGCTTGCTAGACCATTTCAGAGAGCAATCAAGGGTCACCACATTGAACATTAATTCTAATACAAATCTTACATCCTCCATAACTTATAGGTCCACATGCAATGGAGCCTACAGACTCTACATAATCTGCAGATCCTATAACCTTAATAAAGTCTACAGACCCAGGACATAGATCCCAGCACTTGAACTGCCAGTACATTTTACCTGCTCAAATTTTGGTCATTATTTCATAAATGAGCATAAGAGATGACCTGTAGGAATTTGCAATGTCCTGTTACTCCTAGCCTAGGAGAAGACAGGGCAACAGCAAAAGATCTGCGGTCAGAGATGCTAATGACAACAACATCAATATCAGTTTCAAATGCTGCTGTGGGGCATCACCACCATCTACATAAGGCCTTTACATTCTAAGCATCTTAAACTCTCAAATGTTGATTGCACCAAACAGAAACAAAGTCAAGAGCACAAACTGAGTGAGCACAGGTGCAGCCTTATCAAATGAAAATGGAAGTTGGTGATTTAGGAATTGAATGTCAAAATTCAAGGGGAGACTTTTGGATACCACTTCAATTGCATACCATTTACAGACCAAGGACTCAAAGGGATGTGGGGATAATGGGGGAAAAAGGCACTGAAGCAAATGATTAGTCACGAATGGTAGGCTCAGTGGGTTGAACCGCCTATTCTGACAGCTATGTTGCATGGCACTCAATTCCTCATTGTCTTATAAGCATAAAGCAGCTTACCAAAGAACCAGCCTCCAAAATGGAGATGTTTACTGTCTCATTAGGACACCACAAGCATCAATAACAATGTCCCGAATCTAAATTAATCCAGAAAGTAACTTGCCTATTCTTCAGGAGCTGAAACAGAATCTATGGCTCAATCATGCTGTCTGGGGTCAT
Source organism: Rhincodon typus (assembly GCF_021869965.1). Classification (NCBI taxonomy): domain Eukaryota; kingdom Metazoa; phylum Chordata; class Chondrichthyes; order Orectolobiformes; family Rhincodontidae; genus Rhincodon; species Rhincodon typus. Next base: position 1,907,933 of record NC_063361.1, on the reverse strand, counting down.
TGTGAAATGGTGCCAAAGGAGAATAGCATTCCTTACATCATGTGAAATGATCTCCCCAAGAAACAAGGGGTGATCATTCAGCCCTTTCACACCTTAGTTATGTGATTGGCATCTTAAATCTCATCTATACCATATCTTAATCCTGTTTTGCTCAATAATCTCCGAAATTTGAAATTTTTCAAATGACACCAGCCTCAATAGTTCGTTGCGGTGGGGTGGGCGGAATACCACAAAATACCACAACCCATTCTGTGAAGAAATGCTTCCTTACATCATTCCTGAATGACCCAATTCTAATTTTAAGATTATGACCCCTGATCTTGGAATTAGTCATCAGAGGAAATGGCTGTTTTTTGTTTCAATTTGCCCTGACATACCCTTTAATTATAAAGCACCACAATTAGATCAGCCTTTAATCTTCTGGACACAAGGGAACATAACCCTAGTCAATGCAACATGTTCTCATAATGTCACCTATTTAATGGTGGGATTGTTGCAGTGAATCTGTGCTGCATTCCCACCAAAGTTAATAAAGCCTTCCTGAAGGCCAGTGCCCAGATCTGAACATTGTGTTCTAAATCAAATCTAACCAGTGCTTCATAAATGGGATCAGAATCTCCACTCTGCCACATCCTAGCCCCTGGAGAGAAAGGCCAACATTCCAGGGGCTTAGAAAGCCATTTTTGCCACTATCTACTGACAGTTTGTGATCTCTGCACATGGAAATCATGGAAATTTCTCAGTCATAGCTCCTAGCTTTTTAGCATTTAGAAAATGCATTCTTCTCTCTTTCTTAAAGTCCAAACTGGATCATTTCTCATGTTCCCAGATCAAACTCCAGCTGCTCCAGATTTGTCCATTCAATTTATTCTCCTATGTTACAATAGTATTTCTATTTCAAAAGTATCCCATTGGTTGGAGTATGTTTATAGAAACAAGACTTGTTCTTAAGACAACATCACTTAGCAACTTTGTTCCCCTGTACTTCCTGCATCACCTAATATGGCATTTTCTGCAAACTTGGATTAAAAACAGTTCCCCAGTCCTTCATTTAACAAACAGTACAAATTTGCAGTGCCAGTGTAAATCCTTGAGGAACACCACAAATCACATCCTCAGTTTGAGTACATTCTCCTTACTCCCAGTCTAAGATGTTCAGCAATCTCTCATCTTCCCGAGTTCTCCATTACAGCAGTTGTTCACTTGCAGTGAATCTGTTAAATTTACTTCTTAACTTTCCTCATTTGAGTGCTTTATTCTCACCCTAAAAATGCAAGGTAAATATCTAGCAAGTCTTCAATTTTCTGGTTAACAAATCACCTTTGTCTTTAAAAGGGTCAACATTACACATGTCCTCCCATTTCCACTTAATATACTCAAAAATATTCCAGGCCTTATCTCCAAAAGATTTTTTCAGATCTTGGTAAGTTTATTATATGTTCTCAGTCTGCATGGCCTTTCTTGATCTTTGCATCTTCCTGTTAATTGACTTTACCTCAAGAGTTTTTGCTGTCAGGTCATGTACCCATCTAGATCATCCTTTCAAAGCCGTAATAACTGCCTTTGTTAGTATTAGCGCCTTTCTCCCCTTCCCTTACCTCATCCTTATAAATTGACTTAAATTTATTTTTAGTGATGCTCAACTGGTCACCTGCTTTCATAGACAGAATATGATGTAGTGGCTTTCAGTTTAAAGTGTTTTCTGTTCACTGGTTTTACCTTTTATGCTCCATACATTAATGTAGGACAGAACTCACAGCACGGAAAGCATCCATTCAGCCAATTGGTCCACACAGTGTTTACGTACATCACAAGGCTCCCTTCACCATAAATCATCCCATTCTAGCAAGATATCATTTGATTTCTTTCTCTAGCTTTCCTTTAATTGTTTCTATACAAATATCATTTCAAATCTTCCAGACGGTAACCAGGACTACATTCTCCCCACTTCTGGATGAAGAGTTTGTTCCTACATTCCATTCTGGATTTATTTTGCGCACATTGCCCCAAAAGCAGAAACCTGTTCCCCACAGCTACTGTCTCAAATCCCTTCATCATTTGAAAGGCATTGATTGGACCATGCTGGAGAAAGAAATCCCAGCCTTTAAGCTTTCCTGTTGGTTCTAATTTCTCAAAAAATTCCTACAATATTTTTAACACCTTCTACAGTGTCTCTGTACTGTATTTTGTTTGCAATGTGGGAATTAGGAGCACTCGCAGCACTTGGGAAAAGCAATGACTGCTACCCTGCCCTTTTGCCCAGATGCAATTTTTTTTTCACATTTTAACTTCATATTTTTATTACTCCAGTTGGATTTGATTCAGTGGTAATGTAATAGTCCCAGACTATTAATCTAGAAGTCCAGGTTAGTGCCCTGTGGGTAGGGTTCAAATCCCAGTTACTATGGTAACTGGTTGAATTTACATTTAATTAAGAAATTTGGAATATAAAGCTAATGGTGACTATGACTGTCATCAAAAGTTCACTAATGTCCTTTCGGAAAGAAAATCTGCCATCCTTACCTGGTCTGACCTACATATGACTCCAGACCAACAGCAATGCGGTTGATTCTTAACTGGCCCATAAAGTGACCAAGCAACCCTCTCAGTTCAAGGGCCAATTCGGGATGGGTAACAAATGCACACATCCCATGAAAGAATCTGCTAATTTTCTCTGAACCTGAAAAATTGATATTAATTCTATTTGACAATCTAAACTTTACTTTTGTCACTTTTTCTAATCTTAAAGTTATTTTCACTCATTTTGTATTTCTACCTGGACCCTATCTGTGATTGGTTCATTGTCCTCGGCAGTGCCCTCTCTCTCTCTGGAGGTGGTGATGGGGAAACAGGAGACCTATTTGTTGACCTGAATCCTGACACTATTAAGAAAAGGTGGTGACATTCTCCTTCCTTCAGCATTTTACCACACTCTCCATTCACCGTCAGGACAGTGTAACTAGAGTCATTGCTGGCTGGGACGTGAAGAGGCTTCAAATCTTGGTAGCAAGATGAGGGGAGGGAGAGAAGGCATTCCTGCTCATCCTCCACATTAAACACTAATCCCGGGGGAACAGATTTCCCTTTATACTGGTCTGCAGCCTACAGATTTAGCCTACACACACCACTGAGCCAACAGCTAACACTGCATGGACAGAGACATTCCGCCTTGATGCTCTCGAAACAGTTAAGGAGTGTGCATTTAGGTAGCGCCCCTTCATACTCGTGGGCGTTCCTAGTGGACTTTATCCTAACAAAGTACACAGCGATTCTCGGCTAAACTCTCAGAAATGTTGGCGTTTCTGAGGTGAAGTGGCTTCCAGCCCGACACAGGTAGGACATTGTGGTCACAAATTGGACAGGGAGCTCGCTCCTTGCTCCGAATGCGAAGGTTTTTGGAGACAGACACAATCTGTGTTTAATCCGTGCCCCTGGCCCCCGCCAATTATTCCTGGGTCGGACACATTCCTGCCGTTCCCTCAACAAATACCCACTCTGCCCGTCCCATCCTTACCAACTTTCCTGAAGGCTTTCAGAGCGAGTTTATTGTGATCCGGCTCCGGCAGCTCCGTGCCCCTGGATCTGGTGCCGATCATGGTCTGCTTTGTCCCCGCCGCCTTTCTGCTCGCTCCCGGGGTTGCTGAGCTCCGAGCCTGGGACACAGAGCCGGCCTCTGCCGGCCTGGGATGGGCTGCTGTCTCTCTTTCTCTGTTCACGCCTTGCTGACCTCTGTCTCGGTTCCTGCAGCTCGAGGAGTTTCTCTCTGCTCAGTATCTAGCTACTAGCTGCTAGCTGCTCCCAGCTACGCTACCCTACCCTACCCTACCCTACCCTACCCTACCCTTCCCTTCCCTTCCCTTCCCTTCCCCACACTCTCCTCCCCTTCACCTTCTTGCCTGAAGCTAGAGCCTGGCTCCTCTCGTCGACCCTTCGTTTATAACCCAGGAATTCAACTCATGTGACTTTCACCCTCTATATAAGGAAAGGGGACGTTGTCAAACGTGGTAAAACTGGAAGGAAATGTTAATAAGTCCCCTTTAATTACTGAATGCTGTCATTCACTCAGGGATGTGAAGGGCAGCTCATTGGCCGGATGCCATGTCAATATTTTCGTTCGTGTTTAAGCCTGTAGTCTAGTGCTCAAACCCTCCCTGGTTGGTGCCCTGTTCACTTTACTTACCTCCAAGCAGTTACTGTGGCCAGTGAAAATTACCACTCATGAACTTTTTCTTTTCATAAGTTGCCTTGCTCGATAGCTTATTGTGTCCTTTTTGAATTTGGTTTTCTTCTGAATTTAGATTTCTCAACTATAGCCAGAATGCTGTGAACAGTTCTGGTCCCCTTATGTCAGGAAATTGGCATTGGAGGCACCCCAGGGAAGATTCACAAGGCAGTGCCAACTAAGGAGCATAGTCATTGAATCACAGAATTGTTACCTCCAACTCATCGTGAAGTGTGCAAGATTCTTTGCAGATTTGATGGGATTAATACAGAAAGGTGGTTTCTATTACAGGAGGTCTGGGACCAGAGGGCATAATCTCAGATTGCTGAGTCACCTGTTTAAAACAGAAATGAGGAGGAATTTCTTCTCGCAGAGTGTAGTGAAACTGTAGAATTCTTTGCCACAGAGGGCTGTCAAGGTTAGGTAATTTAGTAATTTAAGGCTGAGATAGAGAAATTATTAATCAGGAAGGGAATCAAGAAAAAGTGGATCTGAAAATGATCAGATCAAACGTGACCTCATTGAATGGTGAGCAGAGTCAATGGGCCAAATGGCCTACTTGTGCTGCTACATTTTATGGCCTTGTGATGTTTCAGTCCCAAAAGTGCAGGACCAAAAGTTTTCATTTTTTGTCTCCACTTAGTAGTACTTAAGAGCAAGGCAGCTTTAAAGTGAGATTTGAAACAGAAGTGGGTGTTGTGTGAGAAGCTGGTTTCAGTAGTAGGAGTTCTAGTAGCCAAAAGAGCAGATGGAAAATGAAAAACAGAGAGGTGAGAATTTTTGTTTCACTCTGAAAGTTAAGATGACAAACTCGAGAAAATTTTCAATAATAATTTTCAAAGGAAAATTAACTATTTTGTAGGTATAAACATGATGTGGAGTTGCTGGTACTGGACTGGGGTCAACAAAGTCAAAAGTCACATGACACAAGGTTATAGTCCAACAGGTTTATTTGAAATCACACGAGCTTTCAGTGCAATGCCCCTTCATCAGATGAGGTCTGTGTGTATAAACAGGAAAAGTATTGGTCATGCTCTGGGTAGTCAGACGAGCATATCTTTCAAAGGGCCAGGACAGGCATCAGGGCTGATGCAATGCCCTAATTCAAAGTTCTGGCTTACAGTGACTTCAAATCAATGGCATAAGAAAGAAGAAAATTATTAATTATTTTAAGAATGAATTCAGGACAAATTATTTTCCCCAAAGTGTGGTGAGATTATCAAACTGAATTGAGGTGAATACTGTAGATATCATCATAGGGAAACTTGTTAAGCAAATGAGGGAGAAAGAAACTGAGTTATGGTGATAAAAGAGATTACTTAAAGTGGCAGGAAATTCATGCAGAGCCATTGATCTGCTGAAACTACTGATCCAGTTTCTACGCTGTAAATGCTAAGGAACTTTCATGTTAGTGTTTGATCTATAAATGCCCATCCCTGAACAAACTGTCTGGTGGGTTAGAAGTGTCTACTAATCATGTTATTTAGATGTAAGGCATTTTGAAAATTTGGCATGTATTTGCTGCACATGAAGCATGTCCAGGTAATGAGTCGGGTGCATACTCCCAAAGGATTTACTAACAGGCTCTTCCTGTTGATGGGAAGTGTAAGTTCACCCAAGGACACACTCACTTTTACAGAACAAGAAGAGATACCTGGAGAAAGTTGAACAATGGACAGATTTCCAGCCCCTATCATCGTATAGAATTCCAATTGATCAACCCCTTCCCAAATCCTGTGTTGAATTCTGATAAGCAAATTCCTTTCCAATTCATTCCAATTGTCCAGAATTCAAATGGATCAGAGTTTGGAGGATCAGAAGGAATTGAATGAGCTTGATGCCACTATGAGCGGGTCAACAATGCCAGAAGGACACTGCATTGGATGTGTAGTCAGAGAAGAGGTATCCTATTTCTCCTCCCAGAGGAATTAAGTCTGGGAGCATTGAGAAAGGTTCTACTGAAAAGAAGCTCCTTTACGAAAAGGAAGAGCCCCATCTTCAATGGTTCTCCTTGTTGTAGATTCTGAATTTGCACCCTTCATTGAGCCAAGCAGCATTCAGTGTTACACTGGGTCTTGCTGAAGTGGAGGAGTGAGAATCCATGTAAAGAGAATCTACACCCTTAATTCTGTGTTAATGCTTGGAGAAAACAGAGGTCCTGAGAAACTTCCAGTAAAGGACAATTCCAATATTTCTTGGTCTGGTCCTCTTACAGTGCCTTTACATGCACCAGTAATTACAGAAATCCAGTTGATTTGATCTGACATTGTGACATTCGATGGAGTATCTTTATTAAGTAAAACTACAATGAAACAATGAATGTATTGGTAAATGGACTGTGATCCAATTTATTACAATCAGGATCAAGGGCAAATTGTTCAGTTCTCAGTTCCATAATTCAGAAATGTTTAACCAACTCCTATGTCCCTGAAAGAATCTCACAATGGAGTGAGAGATTATTCAGTTGACCAAAGTAGCCTGATGTTTTTACTGGAGCAATCGTATGGAGAAAGCCATTAGCAGAGGAAAACCCAAGGTTGGGATGAGTAGAAGAATTAGGAACTTAATAGAAAATCAAGAGACTGGCTAACTACCAGTCAATAACAATTCCAATGCTCTCCTAATTAGCTTTTTCCCACCCTCCATAGGACTGAGATAAATCCCCACTGCCTATGTCCGAAATCCCAGTCAAGCTCAGTTCACTGACCTATACTGACTCCCAGTCCACCAACATCTCAGTTTTAATATCAGTGACCTTGAACCTATCTCTGTAATGTCCCCCAGCCACACTCCTCTCTGAGAACTCTATGTTCCTTCACTTGTGGCTTTTGAGGCATTCCCTGTGTCTTCGACCCACCCCACCAATGGAAACAGTCAGCTGACTTGGTTCTAACCTCTGCAATCCTCTCCCAAAACCCTTTTGTTTCTCTGCAGCTGTCATTGTTTTATAAAGCTCCTTAAAACCTACTTCTTTCCCAAGCATTTGGTCACCTGGCCTCATAACTGTCAACTTTGACCTTATTGAATTCCTATGGAGAATTTGAACCATCATATTAGATGTAAGACATTGTTGTTAAACCCAACTTTTGAATACCCAGCCCAGTTTAACACTGCCCTTAATGTAAATACAGCTGGTTCCTTTTAATTTTAAACCCCGTTTGAAGGCAGCACAGTAAGATACAGCATACTTCATAGTGAGTTACAGCGTCATTCTCAGTGGTTACACCTTGGCTGTCATTGGGTACAATGTGACTCCAATGAGATACAGCATTACTCACAAGGGTTACAATGTGACTCTCAGAGGGGTACAGCATGACGGTCAGGGGTTACAATGTGATACTCAGTGATGGGAGGTACAATGTGACTCAAACAGGTACAGCATGACTCACAGTGAGATGCAGCATCACTCTCAGTGGGGTACAGTGTGACTCTCAATTCATACAAAATAACTCTCAGTGGGTACAATGTGATTCACAGTGAGATACGGCATGGCACATGGAGGGGTACAATGTCACTCTCAGTGGGGTGCAGTGTAACTCACAGTGGTTAAAATGTAATACTTGTGGGGCACATTGTGAGTCATGAGGGTACATCGTGACTCACAGTCGGATACAACATAACTCTCGGGATACAGCGTGAATCACAATGGTGTGCAACATGATTCACAGGGTGGTAGAGCATGACTTTGCAGGTACAATGTGATACTCAATGGGTACAACTTGTGTCACAGTGAGTACACTGTGACAGTCAGTGAGTACAGTGTGACTCCCAGTGTCTCACAACATTAACTTGTCTTGTTGCTTATGTGGAAATTGCTGCACAGACCAGATGATGTAATTAAAGAGAAAGGCATCTGCTGCAGAGGAGTAGGTTATTAAATGTTCCTTTCATGTTGCAACTGGATTTAGCAGAACGATTAGACTCAGTTGGAAAAACACAGACAGATTAAATAAAGCCTCCTGTTTCAGCTTTGAGCTGATCCTTCAGTGAAGATGGTCAGTGAATTTTCACTGATTGGACAACCCATGTATCTATGAAATTGGCAAGGATCAATTTTATGTTGTTACTTTTTACATTTTTGCCTGCATCCTTAAAGCAAATTGTAATCAGAATTTAAAATTGAGAGATTTTCTGTGATTCTGGACACAGTTGTAGTTACACATTAAAAGGTTAAACCTTACTTGTTTACTGCGATTAGGTCAGTACATCAGCAGGCCTCATAGCTTTTGGTCTACTCCTGTTCCATGTGAATTAGTGTCAATGACAAGTCATGATTCATTGACCCATTGTTGGATCAAGGTCTTCAGGCACCGCAAGCTCAGTGATACCAAAGAGTGAATGTTAGCAAACTCTGTGACTGCAGTGCACACCACCAATAGTCTAATTTTGTTCTTGTTCAATGTCTGCATGAGTCCACTTTCCAGTCAAATTCACTGAGTATCAATCAGGAGCTGGAACTCAAGGAAATTTATGTTGGTTCTGACTTAAGTGTGGGGAACCTCTGGTTGATATCACTGGAGAACAGGTCTTGGAGATCAGATACGCAATGGTTTGTCCTGTGTGTTGTGGGTGCGTTTGGTGATTATCTTTAACGGTGATAAAACCACTCCTGAACAGCCCACGATGTGTGCATTAAGCCTCTTGCAGATGTAGCAAAATCTTAAGAAATCTGTGATTATGATGGCTTGGAGGAAATGGCTTGGAGCAATGGCCTAGTGGTATTATCATTGGACTGTTAATCCAGAGACCCAGAAAATGTTCTGGGGATCTGGGTTCAAATCCCACCATGGCTGATGGGTAGCTGGTTGAATTTGAATGCAATATTCAAAAAAGAAAATCTGGAATTAAGAGTCATCTAATGCTGACCGCAAATCCATTATCGATTGTTGGGGGAAAAACCCATCTGGTTCACTAATGTCCTTTAGGGAATGGAGCTACCATTGTTCCCTGGTCTGGCCTACATGTGATTCCAGACCAACAGCAATGTGGTTGCCTTCTGGGCAATAAATGCTGCCCTAGCCAATGATGCCCTTGTCCTGTGAATGAAAAAATTAAAAGAAATCTTAAAAATAGTATTTTTGAGGAGAACCACTCTTTTGCTGTGAAAGCAGAATTTGAGTTGGATCACATCCTAGTGCAAGAAAGCTAGGGGACTGGAGCGCTGCAGCAGGAATACAATGTTCATCTGCAAAGCTTATACAGCAAATAACGACAGTCTCCAGTCTTAGCCTCTCTCTTCTGCTTATTTCCCATTGCTATAGTGTACATCCTACTAGTCTGTCACAGTTTCCTCCATTTAATCTGATGTTCTCACATTAATCTAGAGCCAGGTTTTGCCACTTCCAGATTCAGCTGGGTTAACCAGTAACTTTGACTCGCTCACCAGTTTCTCCAGATCACAGCAAAATGACCTGGTCTTCAGTCTTCTGGAACACTCCATTGTGATGTACTGTACCGGAGACGGTTGATAGTTGAATTAAGCTGCACATTACAGACAGGCTTAAAGGCAAAACCTCAGCAAGCTTCAGCACGTCATCCTGACAGCTCCTTTAAGAATAAATCTCTGCCAGTATCAAAAGGAAACTGAAATCCACAAACCTGGCTTTTGGACAGCAATTTGTTGAGGGAATGTAGGAGAACCATGAACATATGAACACGGAACAAGAGTAGGCCCCTCAGCCCACCAAGCCTGCTCTGCCATTCAGTCAGATCATCGCTGATTGGATTTTAACATCAACTCCACATTCCTGCATATCCCCTGATAATCTTTCATCCCCTTAGTCATCAAGAATCTATTGACTTCTGGCTTAAAAATATTTAAAGATTCTGCATCTATTGCATTTTGAGGAAGAGGATTCCAAAGACACAGAAATCCCTGAGATGTTTTTTCCTTATCCTAGTGTTAAAGGGGTGCCCCTTTATTTTTAAATTTTGACCCCCTAGTTCCAGATTGTCCCATGAGGAAACATTGACAAAAGAATCTATGAAAAGATGATACCAATTAACCCTACTCTCTTGCTTGTTCCATAGCCCTGAAAATATTTGCCTTCTGAAGTGTTTATCCAATTCCACCTCAAAAGTTATAATTGAATCTACTTCCTCATCCTTTCAGACAATGCATTCTATATTACAGCACAATGCATAAAAACGTTATCCCATCTCACACCCAATCCTTTTTCAAAACACATTCAAATCCCAAGACCTCAATCATCTTCATCTTGCCGTGTTAAGTAGGGACAACTTGGTTCAATTGAATCTCTTAACTAATATAAAGAGTGTAAGGGCATTCTTAAGAGAGAAATCAGGAAGGCAAAGAGGGGATGTGAGTTATGTTTAAGGATAATCCAAAAAGATCCTACAAATACATTGAGAGCAAGAGGGTAAATAGAGAGAGGGTAGGGCCACTTAAAGATCAAGGACATCGTCTTTGTGTTGAACCCTAGGAGTTGGGAAAGATACTAAATGAATATTTCATGTCCGTTTTTACTGTGGAGAAAGAAATGGAGTCGAGAGAATGCAGAGAAATAAACTTTGATGTTTTAAAAACAGTTCACATTACAGAAGAGGAAGTTCGGCAGGTCTTACAGAATATAAAGGTGAATAAATCTCCAGGACTAGATCTAATGTATCCTAGAACATTGTGGAAGTAAGGGAGGAAATTACAAAAGCCCTTGCAGGATATTTTGCATCATCTATAACTACAGGTGAGGTGCCCAATGACTGAAGGGTGGCTTGTACCTTTGTTTAAGAAATGTTGTAGGGGTAACTGGAAAGCTATAGACTTATGAGTGTGGCTTTGGCTGTGGGTAAATTGTTGGAGGTGATTATAAAAGATAGGATTTATGGACATTTAGAGAGGCAAAAATTGATTAGAGATAATCAGCATGGTTTAGTGCGAGGAAAATCGTGTCTCACAAACTTGATTGAGTTTTTTGAGGAAGTTACCAAAAAGATTGATGATGGCAGAGCAGTAGATGTTGTTTATTTAAATTTTAGTAAAGCCTTTGACAAGATTCCGCATGGTAGACTAATTAGTAAAGTTAGGTCACATGGGATTCAGGTTGAGCTTGCCAATTGGATTCATAATTGCCTCAACAGCAGGAGACAGAGAGTAACGGTGGAGGGTTGCTTTTCGGACTGGAGGACTGTGACCAGCGGTATTCCACAGGGATTGGTTCTGGGTCCTGTTTTGTTTGTCATTTATATAAATGATTTAGATGAGGATGTAGAAGGCATGGTTCGTAAGTTTGCAGATGACACCAAAATTGGTGGCATAGGGGACAGTGAAGAAGGTTTTCTAAGATTACAAAGGGATCTTGATCAAATGGGTCAATGGGCTGAAAAATAGTAGATGGAGTTCAATCTAGATAAATGTGAGATATTGCATTTTGGTATAACAAACAAGAGTAGGGCTTATACAATTAATGGTAGGGCCTTGGGTAGTGTTGTAGAACAAAGGGACCTAGGGGTGCAGTTACATAACTCTTTATGGTTTGCATCACATAAAGACAGGATGGTTAAAAAGGCATTTTGCACGCTTGCTTTCATTGCTCAATCCTTTGAGTATAGGAATTGGGATGTTATGTTGAGGTTGCACAGGATATTGGTGAGGCCTCTTCTGCAATTCTGTGCCCAGTTCTGCTCGCCCAGTTATAGGAAGGATATTATCAATCTGGAGACCGTTCAGAAGAGATTTATCAGGATGTTGCCAGGTATGAAGATTTGAGTTTTAAGAGAGGTAGTAGGAACTGCAGATGCTGGAGAATCTGAGATAACAAGGTGTAGAGCTGGATGAACACAGCAGGCCAAGCAGCATCAGAGGAGCAGGAAGAAGGTTCTGAAGAAGGGTCTAGGCCTGAAACGTCGGCTTTCCTGCTCCTCTGATGCTGCTTGGCCTGCTGTGTTCATCCAGCTCTACACCTTGTTATCTGAGTTTTAAAAGTGGCTGGATAGTCTGGGACTTTTTTCACTGGAGCGTAGGAGGTTGAGAGGTGACCTGATGGAAGTGTATAAAATAATGAGATGTTTAGATAGCGTTGGTCATAGTTGCCTTTTCCCTAAGATAGGGAATTTCAAGACTAGGGGGCACATTGTTAAGGTGAGAGAGAGATTTAAAAAAGACATAAGAGGCAATTTTTTTACACAGAGGGTAGTTCACGTGTGGAATGAACTTCCTGAGGAAGTTGTGGATGCAGGTACAATTACAACGTTTAAAAGACATTTGAATGGATATATGAATAGGAAAGTTTTGGCGTAATATGGGCCAGGAGCAGGCAGATGGGACCAGTTTAGTTTGGGATTATGTTCGGCATGGTCTGGTTGGACGAAAGGGTCTGTTTCCGTGTTGTATGACTCTATGACAATGACTGTATGACTGTAAGGATGGATTGGCAGCATTGCTCATCCTGTAATTGTCAATGTTATGCATTATCTCCAACTTTGTATTCCAGGGAAACAGAATATTTGTTAGTTTCGGCACAGACTTGTTGGTGTATGTGACCTATTGAAGAAGTTGTATAACTTGCTTTACAAGTTCCCAAATAGGAAATGATTTGGCAGAAGAGATACAAGTATTGCTGATACAACTTTTCTAAGACTCAATATGGTTTATTTAAATCATACACTTCTCATGATTACATTAGTTATGCTACCAAACTAGCAATCCAAACATCAATTCATTGAGGGATGGTTTAAAACAAACCAGACTGAGATTTATGTTCATCTGAAAGAAAACTTACAACAATCAAAGGTTGCTATCATTTGTGCTACAATTCTAACTCATTCACTCATATAATTTAAAGAAACAGAGAACTATTCCACTTATGGGAGGTGCAAAACTGAAGTCCATTAATATAAAGGCCACTGAGAATTCAGGTGGGCATTCAGCAGAAACTTCTTTACCAAGGGAACAGTAATAATGTGGAATTCACTTGCTTGGGGACAAGTGAGGTAAAACATTTAGACCAGCATTTTTCTGAACATTTTTCTACCATGGCCCCATTTCGAGGCTTGACAGCTGCCCATCTGTGGTTTCAGGGGCTTGGGAAGGAGACAACCTGTTAAAGCAAAGGGAGAGGGTTGGTCATAGCTGCCTCAGAGCTTGTGACCCAAACATTCAGCTGGAAGACCTCCACATTGGGAAGCCGTTCCTTACATGCGTTTAAAGAGAGGCTACATAAACATGTGCAAGAAGAGGATAGTTCATATCAGTTTACATTGAAGTAAATAGGGACGGAGGGGAATAGGCTTGAGTAGAACATAAATGGACTGGTCAGACCAAAACTGCTTTCTAACTCCGTTCAGCCTGCATGTAACTCTAGTCCCACTATCAAATGAAATGTACCAAATTGTTATTAAGGCCAATCAACACTTTTTCAAAGAAAACTAGGGATGGTCAATAAATACTGACATTTCCCATGATGCTACAGGCTGGCAATGAACAATAACAGTTTACTGTTATGAATTTACAATGATTGTCAAATTGTAAATTTAAAAACTGAGAAATTGCAATTTGCCTCCTTTACATTCACCTTCGTTCAACTTGTGAGGTCATTAAACCTCCTGCTGCGTTGGCAGAGAATGAAAGAGGGTATTTTGTGGGCCCTGTAAGGGCAGAAAACGTAGTGGGCAGGATGGTTTAATCAGTTAGGAGTGAAAATTTGACTCTCCTGACAGCGGGTTGTGATGTCGAAAATAGGTCAATGGTGAGGCACTGGCAGGTCATGCTTCATGCCATCTAGTGGGGTCGTCTACTTGTAAAACACTTTCATGCAATGAATACTCAGTGCCTTACAATTATTTAAAATTAACTCCAACCTTAATCATTAAATCAATTACTCATGGGAATTTCATGTACCTGATTGACATCTTTTGTGCATTGCATCTACAGATAACAATTTTATTCTTTCATAAAATCCCTACAGTGCTGGACGAGCCCATTCAGCCCATTGAGTCTGCACTGACTCTCCATAGAGCATCCCACCCAGACCCACCCCCTACCCTATCCCAGTGACCCCGCGTTACCATGGCTAACTCACCTAGCCTACACAACCTTGGACACTATGGGGCAAATTAGCACGGCCAATCCATCTAACCTGCACATTTTTGGACTGTGGGAGGAAGCTGGAGCACCCAGAGGAAACCCATGCAGACACGGGGAGAATGTACAAATTCCACGCAGACATTGACCCAAGTCTGGAATTGTACCTGGGTCCGTGCCACTAAGAGGCTGCAGTGCTAACCATAGAGCCACCATGCCACCCACTTTTTTTGAACTCTGGGTGGTAAAGGGAATGGAGCAGGAGAATGACAGCTTGTGTGGAAGATTGGGAAAAACAAGGGCAAGTTAGGGGTGAGGGGGCTATAAAACAAAGTCAGTGCATGGAGGATTGGAAGAGGTTTCCGAGGGAGGACTGAGGGTGAGATCAGGGACATATAGGAGTGAATTGAAAGGAGCCTGGTATCCTGTTGGTGCTGGGAATGGTCAGTCAATGTTATAAAGGGCTAAATGATGAGGTCCACACATGCATCCTGTGCCTCCCATTCACAGTGATATCTGGCAGAAGAAACATTCACTACCATAGAGGGAGTTTGATTTGATGGAGGTGGAGGCAGTGGGGGGGAGGTGGGGTTACAATCCAGCCAAAGGTTGGGACAATTGAAGCTCTCAATGGAGACTCATAGGAATCTAAGAAAAAGGATAATGCACCAAGAGTCTAGGATCAGAGGGAACATGTTGACAGGCATAGGTGGAGGTTCAGAAAGGAGAGGTGTCACATCCACTGAAGGGTGACAGGCTGCAGCGTCATGGAAGGGAAGGTCGAAGGGTTATAGAGAAAAGGGGCAAAATCATACTGGGATGGCCAAGGTGATGGGGACAAGCATGAAAGTGGCAAGAGGAAGAGGGAAATGGTTTGAGGACAAACCTTACATTTTCTCAATGTCTCCAAAGGCACAGCGATGCCAGGATTGAAGTTGAAGTGGGAGGAACCCAGTGTGTGTGGTGGCAGGGGCAAGGCTGTGGGGCTTCACATTCATTGCTCATCTCCCTTGAGTCATCAATTGCACTGCTGTGACCATTCAAGATCACTGCAATCAGCCAGCAGCTCTTGTGAAGTACACAAGCTTTCACTAATTGAGTGTGCACACGGAGGCAAGGAATCACACATGTCTGTGCTTATTTTTCAGGGAGCACACCCCACTTGGACATTTTGTGTAAGTTGCAGGTCCTGGACCACTTGGAGGCTCCAGCCTAGGTTGCTGGATGAATGATACAAAGGGCTAGCCGTTCCAGACCTGGTTTATGACACCAGTGAGGCATCCCAACAATGCAGCACAAGAGTGCTACAATGCAGCTCAAATCTCCACCAGGGCTATCACTGGACAACCATGGCCATATTGAAAATGCACTTCTGTTGCCTTGACCAGTCTGGAAGGACTCTGCAGAACTGTCAAAGAGGATGTGACAGAGAATCATGGTCGTCCATGCACTGCACATTGTAACTGAACAACACCAGGAACTGTTCCAAAGGGTTGAGTAGAGGAGCAGCACTGCTCCTCAGATATGCGTGAGGAGGAGCGCATGGAAGAAAACAAAGAACTGCGGCTGCTGGAAATCAGAAACAAAATCAGAAATTGCTGGAAAATCTCAACAAGTCTGTGGAGAGAAAGCAGTGTTAATGTTTTGGGCCCAGTGACCATTCTTCAGACCTGAAGTTCTGTTCAGTATTTCCAGCACTTTCTGTTTTTGTACAAGGGCATGAATATGCACGAGCCTTTCTGGATCCTGGGCCATGGAGAGAAGTACAGGGATACCAAGGACAAGAGGGGATGGTCTAGTGATATTACCACTGGACTGTTAATCCAGAGCCCAGAGAATATTCTGCGTACTTGGGTTCAAATCCCACTACAGCAGATGGTGGAGTCTGAATTCAATAAAAAATCTGGAATTGAGAGTTTAATGATGACCATGAATCCGTTGTGATTGTCAGGAAAAACTGATCTGGTTCATTAATGTCCTTTAGGGAAGGCAACTGCCATCCTTACCTGGGCTAGCCTAGATGTGGCTCCAGGCCTACAGCAATGTGGTTGAGCCTTGACTGGGCGATAATTGCTGGCCAAGCCGTAGACACCCTCATCCCATAAACATGCACCAGATTGGGCCAAGAGCGAGGCACCTACCGGACCGTTACCCCATTGCTTGCTTGGGATGGAGTCAAACCATGCCAGCCATTCTGATGGAGGTGGCACTGAATCTGCACCATCTACCACCAGAAGAGCAAAATGGAGTGGCCTTTTGTCACACACGCTCACTACTGAATACTGATTTCACACTTAGACATAGGTCAATCAACCTACCATAACCAAAAAACCAGATACTGCACCATCCTCACTAGGCCTTGTGTTCATTACAACGTTTCAGTTCTCCTCGCTGAGAATGACCTTTACAATATACAGAAGGGAGGGCCAGCTGAGCCTTAAAAGTCATGAGTACTAAGTTGGACATGAACATGAACATTCAATAAATAATGAATGCAAACACACAACATTGTTTCTTCCTGAATAAAAAAGTACTGTCCATATCTCCTGTATAACCAAACATGTGAGCCAACCACAAAGTGTGTCAGTACCTTTAGTTCTCAGACTAAGCCAGTACAAACATGTAACAGTGATGTACACACAAAAGGGAAACTAACATAATGTGCAGTATTTGCATGTGACAGTTAATTTCAGTCTCACAAAAACAAAATGTGCCACCTTTGTCGTATCACTAAGTCATATGTTTGTGTTTATAACCATCACCCTTTGGTGCAGCTCTGTCATCAGCAGCTCAGGTGAAGGCAGTATGCTCCATGCAGAGCTTGTACTGATGCTGGTGGCCATCTTCCAGAGCTTTGAGGCTTTAAAGATTCTGGCCTGATTGGGGAGAGGGGAGTCTCTTGCAATAGCCCAGGGGCATCCTCCTTGGTGTCACCCGCTGCAGGCTCTGGGGGTCAGTGGCAGGAAGGATGAGGAGGTTCTACTGAGGATGGTCAGTGGAAGCAGACACTACATCATCCGGCTATGCACTGACACTTCCCTGTCTCCCAGAGGTGAAGGGACACATTCAGGGAAGTCCAGGTCGCTACCTGTAAGAAAGAACATTTCCTGTTTTCCCAAGTGGCCTGAAGGAGAGCTTGCAGAAAGATGTCACTAAAATGTGAGGCTGCTCTCAATGAGAGGACTTGAATGCACTGGGAGAGTGGGGCATTAGGGGAAATAATAATAATGTAGGAAGAAATGGTGAGGGTGACGTTTGGCGGAGTCGTTGAGAGTGTTGATGAGTTGCAACAAGAAATGGAAGAAATTGATAAAGTGAAGGTGAAAAACTGTAGTGTTGGTGCAGAGCCTCAGTGTTTTCCCAAGAGATTTTTGCAAAGCCCATATGTACCTACTGCATTCCACCATTGATGGGTTCCCTCCCCTGCCATTCAATGTGGGATCATGCTTGTCTGCTGTGCCCAGCTCCTTAAATTTTAATTGGAATCACTGCCGCCCAAGTCATTGGGAGCACATGCTGCTGAGAAACTACCGTTTGTACAAACAAAAATCAGACAGCAGAGGAAAAAGGCCATCAGTCTAACATGCTAGCCCTTTCCGAGAGCTGTCAACTGGGGATTGGCTCTGGTTCAGCAAAATGAAAGTAGGCTCCTTAATGACCATTTCATTGAAGGTAAGTGATGTTTCAAAATGACCTTTAACTGGATGGATGTGGCCTCCCAAATCCTGGATCTTGCTATATGGTGGTTGAAGAAGTACTCTGTCAAACCATTAGAAACTCTCAGGTAGCACAGCAATAGTTGCTCCTCAATCAAGAAAACAATTTGTATCATAGAGTTAGGGTTAGGATTACCCTATCCCTAACCCTAACCCTAACCTTAACCCTAACCTTAACCCTAACCCTAGCACTAACCCTAACCCTATCCCTAATCCTTAGCCTAACCCAAGCACTAACCCTAACCCTATCCTGAATTTTAAGGTTACTAAACAAAACTGGTTGAGATCTTTATCTCCTACTACTGGTCCAATAATATCCACTTGACCAAGAAAGTGTGTCATCTCTTCTGCTTCTTCTTCCAGCTCAAATTGCTGGATTCCCCTTTGCGCAGAAGTTGATCTATTTGATTTACTTTTAGGAGGTGATCTTACATTGCACAATTGCTGAAAATAACCAAAGCTGCCCCAGTGAAAACATTGGATGCCACCTGCTAGAGAATCTTGTTACTTGTGCTGCCTTCCTGCTCCATAACACAAAGATTTCACAATGACGGTTCTCAGCTTCTCTCTGTTTGCAATGAACCTCTTGTTTAGCGAGAAGGACATGTTTGTTTCTAGCCAAATAATGTGCTTACACTGACCTTCGAAGTTGTGACAAATCATGTCCTGGTTTCACGCTCTGCAATCGGCCTGCCTCGTATTTTGGACCTCCTGTTCTCATGTTAAGTCTATTTCAATAGCAAAAATAAAATCAGAGTTTGTTGTCAAGGACTCTGACCACTATTCTGTCTTGAATAAGTCCACCCTTCATTGTACTGTAAGTGCATAAACTAGAAAATCTATAGAATTCATTCATAAAGGAGTCTGCTGACTCCCCGGGCTGCTGGCAGAATTGGTTAAACTGGGCATGTTTAATTATTAAGTTCTCCTTGGAACTGAAATAAGCATCAACCACTACTGAAATTGACTGAAAATCTGCTGGCGTTTCATCAATACCATACTTGGTAAAGATATCATCAGCACTAGGGTCTACTGTGTATAAGGAAGTACTGAACTGGAGCTGTCTCTCCTTCAAAGGAGCTGTGCTGTACCTGTGGAAGTGTGTGTTCCACAAGTGCCATCTAAGTACCTGCACTGGTCTGAGTGGAAGGGCTGTGAAAAGCAGCTCAGTCAGTGCAGATTTGTAGTATACTGCACTCTACCTCACTTCACATTGCTGTATTCGGAAAGTCTTCTCAGGACGTCTGCCTCATGGCTTTTCAGATTCCTCTGACAAAAGCACCAACCACATTAAACTGGTATCTCCTTCAATGCCATCATGATTTAGCGTGGGTTCTTCTGTTCTTCACATAAGATGTCTTTCAGAAATTCCTTTTCCAGTCTGTGTGGAAGGCAAATTTTCTAGTTCTGCTCAGAAACAATTTCCATTCCATTCCCCCTCATCTTCCATTGACATGTCACCTGCATTCCATTCAACTATCCAAATACTTGCTGGTGTCACATTTCCCTGTCTAGACACATACTGGTATTCTATCTTATTGTTCAAACCCTACTTGGCATCCCATCTCACTGATTAAACCTTCCCTGGTGTCCCATCTCACTGAGTAAACCTTCCCTGGTG
>NC_063361.1:1883047-1888325 GCF_021869965.1 Rhincodon typus | reverse complement strand
TCCCATCTCACTGAGTAAACCTTCCCTGGTGTCCCATCTCACTGAGTGAACCTTCCCTGGGTCCATCTCATTGTCCAGACACTCCATGGTTGTCTGTTTGACTGCATGGACATAGTGTTTGACTGTTAAAATGAATATAGGATTCACACTGACACTTTGCTTCTTTAATAGAGGCAACGATAATTGGTCACGGTCCACAAATGACCATTGGCATCTCTCTCCATTAAATAGTGACAACTGGTTATGTCTAACTAGAGAATAACCACAACACAAGCATTGGCTCAGATCAGGAGGCAGAGCCTCCATGAACTGACAGAGTCTGTATGGAGACTGAAACCATACTGTTGGCTTTATTTTGCAACACATGAGTCAGCAGATCAAGACAGCAGCAGAGTAGGAGGGCAGCATGCAGGCTCCCTCATGGACCCCTGCTCCATTCACTTTTACATTTTTGTTTACTTTTGCTTTTCTTTTCCATCTTTCACTACTCTGCTTCCCTTACACAAATCTGTACAGCACAGAGAGATCGAATGGTACAAATGGCCAGCAGTGAGATCAGGGAAGGCAGCCCAACACAGCTGGCAGCAAGAGGGGGAGAAGGCAGCCTGAGGTGGCCGGTGTTGAAAGTGAGGACCAGCGGGTATCCGGGGATCGGAGGCTGTGAGGAGGTACCCGGGGATTGGAGACTGTGAGGAGGTACCCGGGGATCGGAGGCTGTGAGCGGGTACCCAGGGATTGGAGGCTGCGAGCGAGTACCCGGGTATCGGAGACTGCGAGCGGGTACCCGGGGATCGGACACTGTGAGTGGGTACCCGGGGATCAGAGACTCTGAGCGGGTACCCGGGTATTGGAGACTGCAAGCGGGTACCCGGGGATCGGAGGCTGCGAGCGAGTACCCGGGGATCGGAGACTGTGGCGGGTACCCGGGGATCGGATACTGTGAGCGGGTACCCAGTGATTGGAGACTGCGAGCAGGTACCCGGGTATCGGAGGCTGTGAGTGGATACCCGGGTATCGGAGGCTATGAGCGGGTACCCGGGGATAAGAGACTCTGAGCGGGTACCCAGGGATCAGTGACTGTGAGCGGGTACCCGGGGATTGGACACTGCAAGCGGGTACCCAGGGATCGGAGGCTGTGAGCGGGTACCCAGTGATCGGAGACTGCGAGCAAGTACCCGGGTATTGGAGGCTGTGAGTGGGTACCCGGGGATCGGAGACTGCGAGCGAGTACCCGGGGATCGGAGACTGTGAGCGGGTACCCGGGGATCGGAGGCTGCGAGCGAGTACCCGGGTATTGGAGGCTGCAAGCGGGTACCCGGGGATCGGAGACTGCGAGCGAGTACCCGGGGATCGGAGGCTGTGAGCAGGTACCCGGTGATCTGAGCGCGTAGCCGGGTATCAGAGACTGTGAGCGGGTACCCGGGGACCAGAGACTCTGAGCGCGTACCCAGGTATTGGAGACTGTGAGGAGGGACCCGGGGATCAGAGACTGTGAGCGGGCACCCAGGGATCAGTGACTGTGAGCGGGTGGCCAGTGATCGGAAACCGCGAGCAAGTACCCAGGTATTGGAGACTGTGAGTGGATACCCGGGGATCAGTGACTGTGTGCGGGTACCCAGGGATCGGAGACTGCGAGCGAGTACCCGGGTATTGGAGACTGTGAGCGGGTACCCGCTGACCAGAGACTCTGAGCGCATAGCCGGGTATTGGAGACTGTGAGGAGGTACTCGGGGATCGGAGACTGTGAGCGGGTACCCTGGTATCGGAGACTGCGAGCGGGTACCTGGGTATCGGAGACTGCAAGCGGGTACCCGGGGATCAGTGACTGTGTGCGGGTACCCAGGGATCAGAGACTGCGAGCGAGGACCCGGGTATTGGAGACTGTGAGCGGGTACCCGGGTATTGGAGACTGTGAGCAGGTACCCAGGGATCAGAGACTGCGAGCGGGTACCCGGGGATCAGAGACTGCGAGCGGGTACCCGGGGATTGGAGGCTGCGAGCGAGTACCCGGGTATTGGAGACTGCGAGCGAGTACCCGGGGATCGGAGACTGCGAGCGAGTACCCGGGGATTGGAGGCTGTGAGCGGGTACCCCGGGGACAGAGGCCTTGAGCCGGGTACCCGGGTATCGGCGACTGCGAGCGGGTACCCGGGGATCGGAGGATGTGAGCGGGTACCCGGGAATCAGAAACTGTGAGCGGGTACCCGGGGATCGGAGACTGTGAGCGGGTACATGGCGATCGGAGACTGTGTGCAGGTACCCGGGGATCGGAGGCTGTGAGCGGGTCATGCCTGGGTATATTCCAGAGGCAGCAGGAAGAGATTGGAGGTAGTAGCTTCAGTGGCAACATTAGCAGCAACGGCATTGCTGCTTTGTCAGGTCTACAGCATGGACTTTGTCATTCGGAGTTGAACCCAACACGGGAGGATTGAGCGGTGAGGGAATTCCCGGGTATCTGCGGTGATGGCATTGAGAACAGGCAGCTGAGAACTCCCGGAAAGTGAGATAAGTGGAGCAGATTTGGGCCTCTGCATAGCTAAGCACTCAAGAACGACTGTTGAACTTGTAACTTTATTTCTTATTTTTAGTTTATCTTAAGAATGATATTAACGTTAACTATTAGCTTATTACTTTACCTTTCTACATAAACTATGATGGTCTGTAATGCTTAATTTTTTAACTTTGTTTCTCTCTTTTACTAAATTGTACCTGAGATTTTTGTACCTAAGTACCTTTATACCTAAGGTGGCATCATGAGTGGCAACATTATACACTTCTGATTGTACTCCTGTACTTCTGTACTTGAGTACACATGACAATAAAATCTAAATCTTAAAATCACCAAACATACAGACCCCAAGAATAGAGAAATGGCGTACAAAAGTGAGGAAGCTTTGCCACAACTGGTTTAACTTCAGTTCACAGAATCAGGCAATGGATATAACACAGAAGGAGGCCACAATGACAGTTTCCCCTCCTTTTCATAACCCTGCCAATTTTATTCAATGTCCTTTAGAATATAATTATTAAATCTGCCTCAACCACACTCTCAGCCAGGAGTTTGTGTCCAATTCTGAGAATCACGACATAAGAAAAACATTAATGTCCTGTAGATGTTATTGGGGTGACTTGATCTCTTCAATTGATGCTCAGTTGATTGTCACTCTCATATTTGAGTCAGAAGGTCATTGGTTCAGTTCCCACATCAGATTTCAGCCCTAACAGCTAGACTGAGAGATACTATCAGCTAGACTGAGAGATATTCACAGCTAGACTGATACTAACAGCTAGATTATGGGATACTAAACATTAAGCTAAATAGATATTAATGGCCAATATAATAGACTCTAAGAGCTAGACTAATAGATACCAGTAGCTAGGCTTATAAATACTGACAGCTAGATTTTGAGATACACTAGTGCCTGTACTGAGGAAGTGTTGCACTAGGTGCCATCTTTTGATTGAAACTTTAAACTGCTCTCTCGGGTGGATTTGAAAGATCCCATATTCAAAGAAGAGCTTTCCCTCATGTCCTGCCAATATCCATCCCTCAATCAATGTCATAAAAATAACCAATTATTACCACATTGATGTTTGTGAGAGCTTGCTGTGTGCAAATTGACTACTATTCTTCTTATATTGTGGCATGACTACACTTGAAAACAATATCATTGGCTGTGAAGCACCTTGAGATATCCAGCAGTCAAGAAAGGTGCTATATAAATTGCGGTCCTGTCTTGTCTTTCTTATAAGAATGGGAACTGAGATGAGGGAGTTCGGTTCTGTGCACAGATGGATTGATACTAACAGCTGAACTGAGAGATACTAACACAAATTCTATATTTACGGGCCTCCGGGCCTGGCACAGCAGCCTCCCAGAGTGGTATGACATTCTCCGGGCCTGGCACAGCTGCCTCCCAGAGTGGTATGACATTCTCCAGGCCTGGCACAGTGGCCTCTCAGTGTGGTATGACATTCTCCGGGTCTGGCACAGCGTCCTCCCAGAGTGGTATGACATTCTCCGGGCCTGGCACAGCATCCTCCCAGAGTGGTATGATGTTGTCCGGGCCTGGCACAGCGGTATCCCAGAGTGGAATGACATTCTCCGGGCCTGGCACAGCGGCCTCCCAGCGTGGTATGACATTCTCCGGGTCTGACACAGCGGCCTCGCAGTGTGGTATGATGTTGTCTGGGCCAGGCGCAGCGGCCTCCCAGCGTGGTATAACATTCTCCGGGCCTGGCACAGCAGCCTCCCAGCGTAATATGACATTCTGCAGGCCTGGCGCAGCGGCCTCCCAGAGTGGTATGACATTCTCTGGGCCTGGCACAGTGGCCTCCCAGCGTGGTATGACATTCTCCAGCCTGGCACAGCAGCCTCCCAGCGTGGTATGATGTTGTCCAGGCCTGGCGCAGCATCCTCCCAAAGTGGTATGACATTCTCTGGGCCTGGCACAGTGGCCTCTCAGTGTGGTAAGACATTCTCCGGGCCTGGCACAGCGGCCTTCCAGAGTGATATGACATTCTCCAGCCTGGCACAGCATCCTCTCAGCATGGTATGACATTCTCCAAGCCTGGCACAGCGGCCTCCCAGAGTGGTATGATGTCCAGGCCTGGCACAGCGTCCTCCCAGCGTGGTATAACATTCTCCGGGCCTGGCGCAGCAGCCTCCCAATGTGGTATGATGTTGTCTGGGCCTGGCGCAGCGTCCTCCCAGAGTGGTACGACATTCTCCAGGCCTGGCACAGCGTCCTCCCAGCGTGGTATAACATTCTCCGGGCCTGGCGCAGCGGCCTCCCAATGTGGTATGATGTTGTCTGGGCCTGGCGCTGCGGCCTCCCAGTGTGGTATGACATTCACCGGGCCTGGCACAGCAGCCTCCCTGCGTGGTATGACATTCTGCAGGCCTGACGCAGAGTCCTCCCAGAGTGGTATGATGTTGTCCAGGTTTGGCGCAGCGGCCTCCCAGCGTGGTATGACATTCTCTGGGCCTGGCACAGTGGCCTCCCAGCATGGTATGATTTTGTCCGGGCCTGGCGCAGCGGCCTCCCAGAGTGGTATGACATTCTCCAGCCTGGCACAGTGGCCTCTCAGTGTGGTAAGACATTCTCCGGGCCTGGCACAGCGGCCTCCCAGAGTGATATGACATTCTCCAGCCTGGTACAGCATCCTCTCAGCATGGTATGACATTCTCCAGGCCTGGCACAGCGGCCTCCCAGAGTGATATGATGTTGTCCAGGCCTGGCACAGTGGCCTCTCAGTGTGGTATGACATTCTCCGG
>NC_063361.1:1838525-1883037 GCF_021869965.1 Rhincodon typus | reverse complement strand
CATTCTCCAGCCTGGCACAGCATCCTCTCAGCATGGTATGACATTCTGCAGGCCTGGCACAGCGGCCTCCCAGAGTGGTATGACATTCTCCAGGCCTGGCACAGCGGCCTCCCAGCGTGGTATGATGTTGTCCAGGCCTGGCACAGCGGCCTCCCAGAGTGGTATGATGTCCAGGCCTGGCACAGCGGCCTCCCAGAGTGGTATGACATTCTCCAGGCCTGGCACAGCGTCCTCCCAGAGTGAGATGATGTTGTCCAGGCCTGGCACAGCGGCCTCCCAGAGTGGTATGACATTCTCCAGGCCTGGCACAGCTGCCTCCCAGAGTGGTATGACATTCTCCAGGCCTGGCACAGTGTCCTCCCAGCTTCGTATGATGTTGTCCGGGCCTGGCACAGCGGTTTCCTGCCGTGGCATCCTGGCATGGCATGTCAACCCCCTGTCCTCCCGCAGCGGCCTTATACTGTGGCATGTCGCTGGCTCGGTCTGAAGCCAGGGCCCAGTGCAGACCGGAAACTAGGCGCCAGCGTAGTCTGCTGTACTGAACTCTTTTCTGTAATGCTAGACATTTTATTTCTGTATTTCCTAAAATCGTGAATCCAAAGAAGCTGTGCCTAGATAGTTTTGTATCTAAGTCGGCGCTGTAATTGGCGACATGTAAACTTTTCCCTTTACTCATGAAGTATATGTGACAATAAAGGCTATTCTATTTTTAAAAACACAACTCCACTAGAAAGACGCAAATGTAATCCCTCTGTTTAAAGTGGGATGAAGGCAGAAAGCAGGAAGTTACAGGCCAGTTAGCTTGATGTTTGTCAAAGGGGAAGTTTAGAGTCAATCATTAAAGAGATCATTGCGACACATTTAGAAAAACTCAAATAATCAGGAAGATTCAGTGTGGTTTCATCAAAGGGAAATCATGTTTATCCAATTTATGCAGGTCTTTGAACGAGTAACACGCACTTGGATTTCCAGAAGACATTTGATAAGGTACCATATGAAATACTATTGTAGAAAATGAAAGCTCAAGGTGTAGAGGGCAAGATATTAGCATGGGCAGACTATTGGCTGGCTGGCAGGAAACAGAGAGTATACATAAATGGATCTTTGTTTGATTGCAAGGATGTGATGATGGGGTCCTGTGGTAAAGAGTTAATAGGGAGTCATTGGTTGGATAAATATGGGGAGCTAGTAAATAGTGGTGTGTCAGTTTTAAGGTGTGCGGCTCATTGAAAGAAAGCTCTCACTAAAAATGTGGACTTGGACACAGTTTGAGTGAAGTTACCATTTGGAGTTTAACATTGATAGCAGAGGATGGTTGAGTTAAAATGCAAAGTTTCTAGGCATGGTTACCCACCTGTTTACTGAAAGTAACCCCCTTTGATCTGTGGAAGAATAAAGTTAAAATGTGGACCAGGATTATCTCTTTACCAAAGAGCGAGTGAAGGATGCCATCAATATTTTCATTACCCACAAAGAGATAAGAAGCAAAGTTTTTTATTTATATTCAGAATTGGAGCCTGATGATCTGAACACAGATGAAGGAAGGTTTGTAAAAATTATTAACTTTCATGGATAAAATTTATCAAAGGGATGATTTCTTGATGGCTCACAAGGCATGGTCAGATTTTGACAAATTTGGAAAGATTGAGGATATTAATATTGGAGGAGTACATGACGGAATTTCGTTGGTTATTTTTAAAGCTGTAGAAATTTCATTTGCAAATTCCCCAATCTGTGCTGGCATTTAAATTGTCGAACTGTGCCAAAGTATCAAGTATGGACAGACTTCTAGATTTGATGTGAGTTAGATTTGTGGATACACATACGCTGCTAGAACAAAGGTCAGATGCACCTAACAGAACCCTGAGGAAAGCATTGCTTCCCAGCAGCATCCGGAATGCAAAAGGGTGATACAACAGAGGACGGAGGACACAGTCTCAACAAATTGGTGAGAGCATGTAGCTACAGGTAACAGGTGACAGTATGAAAGCAGAACTGAAACCAATAGAAATGAGGACAGAAATGTGATTTATTTATTTTCAGAAGAGAAATTGGCATTTACAATAAGTGAATGAACCCCAGAAATGTTCAGTGTGTAGTCAATCGATGTTTCAGGTGTAATTCAATGTATCACTACACCATGGACTGTCCCAAACAATATATAGTAAAGTGTCTGAAACTAAATGAAAATGGACAATTTGAAGGAAGAAGGCAGAAACACCTTGGTCATTGGTATGATTTTGGAGTCCAATATTAAAGATGAGATTGCAGAGTTCTTGGAAGTGTTTGGTAAAATAGAGCTGAGTCAGCACGTCTTTGTCAAGGGAGGCCATACCTGTTAAATATGTTAGAATTCTTTGAGGAGGTAACAAGCAAGTTAGACAAAGGATAGTCAATGATAGATAGTGGGGATCTTTTTTCAGGATGGTAGCCAGCCAGCACAGAGGACAGTATTGGTACTACAACTGTTCGTGTTGTGCATCAACGATCTGGATGAAGGAACTGAGGGCATTGTTGCTAAGAGTGCAGATAAAACAAAGACAGGTGGGGGATAGGTAATAATGAGGAAGCAGGAAGGCTGCAGGACATGGACAGGCTAAGCGAAGGGCAAAGAAGTGGTAGATGGAATACAATGTGAATACAAGTGTGAGGTTGTACACTTGGTAGGAAGAATAGAGGCATAGACTATTTTCTAAATGGGGAAAGGCTTTGGAAATCTGAAGCACAAAGGGACTTGGGAGTCTGCATTCAGGATTCTCTTCAGTTTAACATGCAGGTTCATTTAGCAGTTAGGAAAGCAAATGCAATGTTAACATTCATTTCAAGAGGGCTAGAATACAAGAGCAGAGATGTACTGCTGAGGCTGTATAAGGCTCTGGTTAGACAGCATTTGGAATATTGTGAACAGTTTTGGTCTCTGTATCCAAGGAAGGATGTGCTGGCATTGGAGGAGTTCCAGAAGAGGTTTTCAAGAATGATCCCAGAATTGAAAAGCTTGTCATATGAGGAGCAGTTAGGACTCTGGGTCTGTACTCGATTGAGTTTAGAAGGATGAGGATGGATCTCATTGAAACTTATAGAAGACTGAGGGGTCCGATACAGTAGATGTGGAGAAGGTGTTTCCACCAGTAGGAGAGAATAGGACCCAAAAGCACAGTTTCAGAGTGAAGGGAAGACCCTTTAGAAATAAGATTTGGAAGAATTTCTTCAGCCAGAGGGTGGTTGTTCCCTGGAACTCATTGCCATAGAAGGCTGTTGTGGCCAAGTCATTGAGTGTATTTAAGACAGAGGTAGATAAGTTCTTGATTAGTAAGGGGATCAAAGGTTTCAGGGAGAAAGCAGGAGAATGGAGTTGAGAAACATATGAGCCATAATCAAATGGCGGAGCGAACACGATGGACCAAATGGCCTAATTCTACTCCTGTATCTTATGCTCTTCTAATATAGATCAAAGAGAGGACACTATATAGGTCATCAGAAGTTTCAGCCCGATGATGAATGCATTGATGGTATAGTCTTTCAATTGTGCAGTATTTGACAGTGATGTATATCTATAGTGTGTGGAGTAAACTGGCTAAAATGCTATCCAGACTCTGAGTAATAAGAATCAGGTCAAAGTTAAGGAATTTGAGAGTTCCACCAGTTTCAAATTTGGGGATGATAACTCAATAAGAGATGGGCAATATGCTATAGAAGAGACAAGTGATAAGATGTGAGATTTGTAAAATGTATCAAAGGGCACCATCTCAGCCTAAAGCAAATTTGTCCGTAGCAAAAGATTTCAGTGAGTTAGTGGCCATGGATTTAAAGGTGTGGCATAAGGAAAAAATACATTTTCATTTGCATTTTTGTGGATTTGCCAACCAGATTTTGTCAGGCAATGTATACAATACATAGTTAGGAAAAGAAAATAATCATAGAAATGGGATGAAAAAGTAGATCAGGTCCAGACGGACCAGCCAACAAAATTTCTCATTGGTAATGGAAGAGGTCAGGGGGAACGCAATGGATTTGCTAATGATAAATTCAGAGATATGTGTATGAATATGAACCTGATGATCATGCACACAGCAGTAGAAAGCCATTTTAGCAATAGGGTATGTGAAAAGAACCATGCAGCAATAGGTGAAAGTGTTCATAAAATTTTGGCTGATCAGCCAAACTGTAAATTAGTGTTTGCACTAGAGTGAGCTGCACAAACTAAAGATTCACAGCAGATGGTTTAAGGATATAGTCTGTATTGATTAGCTTTTGATAGGAATCCTGAAGTTCTATCAGTGACAAGTGATCAGCTATACTCCCACCAACCACTCCCCCCTCAAACTCCACTCGGGAAGGGGCTACAATTGTTTTTGTGGGAACAGTGAATTTGAAAACATCATCACAAAAAGAATTAAAGCAGAATTCAAAGTTGGAAGTCAGGCTATTGGATCTTTCAATAACATTAGATTGGAAATCAGACAGAATGGATCAAGAGTAACTCTGTGCCAACTCTGGGAAAATGTCAGCCCCATTGCTATTCAGCAAAGTAGGACCTCACAAAATGATGCAGTGGCTTCCAAAACTGCACCAGAGTATTGTTGAAGTCTAAGTGAGTTGGCTGGTTACCTAAACAAGATCAGCTTTGAAAAATTAGAATTGTCTACAACTATGGAAAATCGAAAGCTGGAAGATATTATTTGAAAAAAATAAAACATAGATAAAAATTAAAAGTGGAACATTTTGTTTTGAAATTTTCATCATAGGGAGATGCCCAGAACATGAAACTTGTTTTTAGTGATGCTTCCCATGCAAATCACAGTGATGGGTTCTGAAGTGCAGGAAGGTTTATAGAAAGGAAAAAGAGATCAGGGAAATCTTGGGAAATCTTGGCTTGGGAAGCCAATAAGATCGGAGCAGTAGTAAAAAAGTACCTTTGTGGTAGAAACTCTCACTCTTGGTGAGGTGGTGGAGATACTTTTCTTATAGAAACTTAGAAACACAGAAGATAGGAGCATGAGGAGGCCATTCGGCCCTTTGAGCCTGCTCCGCCATTCTTCATCATGACGGCTGATCGTCCAACTCAGTAACCTAATCCTGCTTTCTCCCCATAGCCTTTGGCCCCGTTTGGCAGCTCGGTGGCTCAGTGGTTAGCACTGCTGCCTCACAGCGCCAGGGATCCGGGTTCAATTCCAACCTCGGGCGACTGTGAGTGGAGTTTGCACATTCTCCCTGAGTCTGTGTGGGATTCCTCCAGGTGCTCTGGTTTCCTCCCACGGTCCAAAGGTGTGCAGGCTCGGTGGATTGGCCATGCTAAATTGCCCGTAGTGTTCAGGGATGTGTAGCTTAGCTGGGTTATAGGGGGAATGTGTCTGGGTGGGACGCTCCAAGGGTCGGTGTGGACTTGTTGGGCCAAAAGGTTTGTTTCCACACTGTAGGGATTCTGTGATTTGCCCCAAGTGCTATATCTAGTCGCCTCTTGAAAATATTCAATGTTTTGGCATCAGCTATTTTCTATGGTAATGAATTCCACAGGCTCACCACTCTTTGGGTGAAGAAATATCTCCTCGTCTCCGTCCTAAATCGTCTACCCCGAATCCTCATACTGTGACCCGTGGTTCTGGACACACCCAGCATCGGGAATATCCTCCCTGCATCTACCCTATCCAGTCCTGTCAGAATTTTATAAGGCTGTGTGAGATTCCCCCCTCATTCGTCTGAACTCTAGCAAAAACAATCCCAACCTAGTCAATCTTTCCTCATATGTCAGACCCGCTATCCCCAGAATATGCGTGGTAAATCTTCGCTGCACTCCGTTGAGAGCAAGAGCATCCTTCCTCAGAAAAGGAGACCAAAATTGCACACAATATTCAAGGCCCTGTACAACTGCAACAACACACTCCTGCTCCTGTACTCAAAACCTCTCGCAATGAAGCAAAAATATTTGGAAAAAAAGTTTAAGAAAGGATTTTGACAGTTCTGAAGAAGGGTCATATGGGACTCAAACAAAATAGTAATGCTGCTTCTCTCTCCACAGATGCTGCCAGACCTGCTGAGTTTTCTGTTTCTTCTCTTTTTATTTCTTGCAGAATGTGTGCAGTATGGCTGCCCTTATTTAAGGGGGGACATAAATGCCCTGCAGGCAGTTCAGAGGAGATTGACTAGATTGATACTAGATTTTAAAGAGAGAGCTAAGAATAGCCAGGAGGGGACATGAGAAGTCTTTAGCAGGTAGGATCAAGGAAAACCCTAAAGCTTTCTATAGGTATGTCAGGAATAAAAGAATGACTAGAGTAAGATTGGGGCCGATCAAGGACAGTAGTGGGAAGTTGTGCGTGGAGTCCGAAGAGATAGGAGAGGTGCTAAATGAATATTTTTCATCAGTATTCACACAGGAAAAAGACAATGTAGTCGAGGAGAATACTGAGATACAGTCTATTAGACTAGACGGGATTGAGGTTCATAAGGAGGAAGTGTTAGCAATTCTGGAAGGTGTGAAAATAGATAAGTCCCCTGGGCCGGATGGGATTTATCCTAGGATTCTCTGGGAAGCTAGAGAGGAGATTGTAGAGCCTTTGGCTTTGATCTTTATGTCGTCATTGTCTTCAGGAATAGTGCCAGAAGACTGGAGACTAGCAAATGTTGTCCCCTTGTTCAAGAAGGGGAGTAGAGACAACCCTGGTAATTATAGACCAGTGAGCCTTACTTCGGTTGTGGGTAAAGTGTTGGAAAGAATTATAAGAGATAGGATTTATAATCATCTAGAAAGGAATAATTTGATTAGGGATAGTCAACCCGGTTTTGTGAAGGGTAGGTCGTGCCTCACAAACCTTATTGAGTTCTTCGAGAAGGTGACCAAACAGGTGGATGGGGGTAAAGCGGTTGATGTGGTGTATTTGGATTTCAGTAAAGCGTTTGATAAGGTTCCCCATGGTAGGCTATTGCAGAAAATACGGAGGCATGGGATTGAGGGTGATTTAGCGGTTTGGATCAGAAATTGGCTAGCTGTAAGAAGACAGAGGGTGGTGGTTGATGGGAAATGTTCATCCTGGAGTTCAGTTACTAGTGGTGTACCTCAAGGATCTGTTTTGGGGCCACTGCCCCATTTATAAATGACCTGGATGAGGGCGTAGAAGGATGGGTTAGTAAATTTGCGGATGACACCAAAGTCGGTGGAGTTGTGGATAGTGCGGAAGGATGTTGCAGGTTACAGAGGGACATAGATAAGCTGCAGAGCTGGGCTGAGAGGTGGCAAATGGAGTTTAATGCGGAAAAGTGTGAGGTGATTCACTTTGGAAGGAGTAACAGGAATACAGAGTACTGGGCTAATGGTAAGATTCTTGGTAGTGTGGATGAGCAGAAAGATCTCGGTGTCCATGTGCATAGATCACTGAAAGTTGCCACCCAGGTTGATAGCGTTGTTAAGAAGGCATACGGTATGTTAGGTTTTATTGGTAGAGGGATTGAGTTTCGGAGCCATGAGGTCATTGTTGCAGCTGTACAAAACTCTGGTTCGGCCGCACTTGGAGTATTGCGTACAGTTCTGGTCACCGCATTATAGGAAGAATGTGGAAGCATTGGAAAGGGTGCAGAGGAGATTTACCAGGATGTTGCCTGGTATGGAGGGAAGGTCTTATGAGGAAAGGCTGAGGGTTTTGAGGCTGTTTTTGTTAGAGAGAAGAAGGTTAAGAGGTGACTTGATAGAGACATACAAGATGATCAGAGGATTAGATAGGGTGGACAGTGGGAGCCTTTTTTCCTCGGATGGTGATGGCTAGCAAGAGGGGACATAGCTTTAAATTGAGGGGTGATAGATATAAGACAGATGTCAGAGGTAGGTTCTTTACTCAGAGAGTAGTAAGGGCGTGGATTGCCCTGCCTGCAAAAATAGTAGACTCGCCCACTTTAAGGGCATTTAAATGGTCATTGGATAAACATATGGATGATAATGGAATAGTTTAGGTTAGATGGGCTTCAGATTGGTTTCACAGGTCGGCGCAACATCGAGGGCCGAAGGGCCTGTACTGCGCTGTAATGTTCTATGTTCTATGTTCTATGATACCTGGAATGGGTTGGCTTATGAGGAAAAAATGCTAGGAATGACAACGGGTCAGGCAGCATCCGTGGAGAGAGAGCAAGCTTATGGTTTGAGTCTAGATGATTCTTCATCAGAGATCACCAGCAGTGAAATGGAAAGCAATGAAGGTGTACACGCTGAAAGAGATGACTAGAATTCCTGTCAGAGGGAAGGGCAAAACTTCTTCAGGGAGGGCATTCCTCAAAGACATATGACAGTCAATTAAACACAATGTAAGAGCAAATTACTGCAGGTGCTGGAATCCATATTGGAAACAAAAAGTGCTGGAAATCACAGTGGGTCAGGCAGCATCCATGGAGAGAAAGCAAGCTAACATTTCGAGTCTAGATGACTCTTCATCAGAGGACAAACCTTGGACAGACTGAGCTTTCCACTGGAGTTCCAAAGAGTGAGGGGGTAACTTTATTAAAATGTGTAAGATTCTGAATGGACTTGACAGTGTGGACATGGGAATGCTGTTGGTCAATCCAGTTCTAGAGGTTATTGGGGTAGATTGAAATGAGAAAGTTAGGGCACAGGCAGCTCAGCCATGATCTTACTGAATGGCAGATCAGGTTGAGGGATTGTATGGTCTCCTTCTGCTCCTAGTTCATATATTTGTCTGTTCAGATTGTAACTGCAATGTGTGGGAGATTGTTGACAGTGAGGCTGACCC
Source organism: Rhincodon typus (assembly GCF_021869965.1). Taxonomy (NCBI): domain Eukaryota; kingdom Metazoa; phylum Chordata; class Chondrichthyes; order Orectolobiformes; family Rhincodontidae; genus Rhincodon; species Rhincodon typus. The sequence continues at coordinate 1,874,305 of NC_063361.1, read as the reverse complement.
AAGTGAATCCATCTGCAGTAAATGTCTCCCCTTGAACTTCTTAAGTTCAGAGTCACACAGGTGGGATACAAGGGAAGGGAGAGTAAATGCTGTCAAGATGGTCTGTTCCAGAGTCCAATCACTCCGGCAAGAGTTCCAAGTTCAGAATGGAGTTGGTGTAACTAATAGCAGGGACCCGGGTTCGATTCCAGCCTCGGGCGACTGTCTGTGTGGAGTTTGCACATTCTCCCTGTGTCCGCATGGGTTTCTGCTGGGTGCTCTGGTTTCCTCCCACAGTCCAAAGATGTGCAGGTTAGGTGGATTGGCCATGCCCATTGTGCCCAGGGATGTTTAGGTTAGGTGGGTAGACAAGGGAAATGTAGGGTTAGGAGAATGTGTCTGGGTGGGATGTTCTTCGGAGGGGCGGTTTGGACTTGTTGGGCCGAATGGCCTGTTTCCACACTGTAGGGATTCTATGATGACCCCAGACAAGACAGAGAACAAGGAACTGCAGAAACTGATCTTGTTTAACATTATCTTGAACTTGTTACCTATGAGATAAAGGATAACAAAGTAGTCAGGTAAGAAAAGATAGGAAAAGTATCAGCATATGGACCCTAACACCTGAGACAAGAAGGCTGTCTAATGTCGGGAGGGGCAGAGGGAAAAGAAGGTGCAGTGCAATGTGATAGATGTAGGGGATGCACTCAATATTGAAGGGGACAGATAGCAGAATTCTGAGGCTCCTGTGGTTTATTGCCAACTTGATTTCAGGGTGAGGGACATCATGAATTAGCATGAAAGGATTTTGGAAAATGTGGGGGACTAGGGTGGGGGGGAGTTCCAGCTGTTGTATTCAAGGTCAGGACCAGTGAAGAGTAATAAGTGGGAGTTAAATTAAAGAGTACAACCACATAGTATAACAGCGGGTATGTAATGGACAATATACAACGTGTGAGTGTGAAACTCAACAGGTGTACAATAGGTGGGTGTATAGTGGATGAGAATGTAATAGGTGAATGTGAAAGGTGTGCTGTATAATGGGCAGATGTGTAATGACATGTCAGTCACAAGCTGGTGTGATCTATGTATTGATGAGTTGTATTAAGGGTGTATAACAGCAGGTTTATAACATACATGTGTAACAGGGGCATGTAATGGCAAACATTGTAATACAGGCTATCTTCTCATGGTTATCTATAACAGGCAGCTGTGTTGATGTTGGTTGGGAGGATATCTGGTTAGAGGTGAGAATTAAGTATGACTAGTTAGGTAGGATGCGGGCCAATAGGAAAAAAACGTGTAAATATAAAAGTTCATATAGGAGTAAGCCTTGAAAAATGCCATCACAGCCAGCAGGAAAAAGAAATATCTAAAAAGGGACATGGAGATGACACAAATTATTAATTAGAAACAAAAACAGAAATTGCTGGAAAAGCTCAGCCAGTCTGTCAGCATCTGGGGAAAGAAAACTGAGGTAATGTTTCGGGTCGAGTTACCCTTCCACAGAACTTCCTTCAGTTCTTTCTTCATTTAATTATTCCATAGAATGATACTGTAGCGTAGCAGAACATTCAGCCCATTATGCATGTGTCATCTCTTTGAAAGAGTTTGGACATTATTTCCAATTCCCTGGCCTTTTCCCAGTAATTTTCTGTAGTGAAATTGAACAATGATCAACATTTCATTCTTAATTCTTGCACAGAGTGGTAATGACTTTTCTTTCATGAATCTCAGACATCTCTTTTATAGTAACTAAAAACTGAAGGAATTTCTGGTGCTGAAATCAGACACAAAAATAGAAATCGCTGGAAAAGCTCAGCATCTGTGGAGAGAAATCAGAGTTAATGTTTCGGGTCCAGTGACCTTTCGTCAGAACCTCTTCTTTTATTTCCTGGGGGTCACAGTGAATACTCTTCAGCAGCTTCCTTTATTACAGCATGTTCTGTTATCCATAATTAATTCTGATCCAATTGGCTTTGATTCAAAACTTCCTCTACAAAAGTCTGAAGTTAACTTTGTTTCTTTCAGAACTTGCCCTGTTGCTGGATTAACACGTTCAGGGTATGTTTTCTTGCTCGTTTGTTGCACTGTTCTGGGCTCTGTTCCATCTGGAACCGAAGAGTTTATTATCATCCAGTTGTTAGAATTTGTGAATAACCTATTTTCCAATCTGTTTTATATGCTGAGGCAGGTCTCAGCTCCATGGTTACAGGTTCAGAAACGTCACTCTGACCACTGACAGAAAGAATTGACCACATCTTTTCTCCCTGCCCCCTCAATGATGCTGGCATCAGTCAATTGGCTTAGAATTGGCATATGGATGTAGGGTGTCTGGCCCTCACTGAGTCACACCAACCCTTCTCCCAGTAATACTTCTAGATTTCCTGTCATTGGCAAATAGCCTGAAGAATTTGCTACTGACCTATTACAGCAGGAAAGTCATGTGCTGCGCAGCTCTTAAAGGTCCACAGCAGCTGAGAGGAAGATTGCCCCTTTCATGGTCAAAATGCAACAACAAATGCAACTCTGGATTCACAATGATGATATTTATGAAACAGCAATCAGTAGGAGTCGTCAATTATTTAACAATGAGGCAAGGAAATTATGTGATCTAAGTTCAAGAGAAGAGGGATGATCCGTCCACAGTGGATGGGCCACATGCTTCAAGAAAGCTGTCCAACTACATCAATGCCAGGGGAAAGTAGCATAGCCTCTGGCTGCAGGGCATAAAAAATGTGAATGGCTGTAGTGGATGCACCAGTGTAGGAACTCCACTCACATCCACCACAGCATCATTGTGCAGGACTTCAGTTATGCTATCACCATTGTCACCCACAAGGCACCAGTGAAGGTGTTACTGCACCTCTCTTCTACAAATCCTCAATCTGCAAAGCTCTTCTTCCACTTAAAGTCCTTCCATCTGCATAGCAGCAAGATACTTATTCCTATTGAAATGATATACGGCATCAAACTAGGCTGTCCAGTCCATCAAAACACAAAATAAAAACCCAAAGAACTGCGGATGCTGGAAATCAGAAACAAAAACAGAAGTTGCTGGTAAAGCTTAGCAGGTCTGGCAGCATCTGTTGAGAGAAATCAGAGTTAACATTTCAGGTTCAGTGACCCTTCCTCAAAACATCTGGAAGTTCAGTCCACCTATTCCATCTCAATGTTTAGACTCCATTCAAACTTTCTCCTACCATTCCACATTGAAATCTTAACGGTCTACTTCATTGTGCACTTGTCTAGTTTCCCCTTAAATGTATCAACCTTACTGACTTCAACCTCTTCTTCCGGGAGTGAGTTCTACATTCTTACTGCTCCCTGGATGAAGACTTTTCTTCTGAATTCACTATTGGATTTCTTGGGGACTATCTTATTTTGACGTCCTGTAGTTTTCCTCTTTCCTACAAAAGGAAACACACCGCCTTTGTCCATCCTATCAAAACCTCTCAACATTTTAGAGAACACAATTAGATCACTCCTCAGCCTTTTTTTCAAAAGGGAACAGAGCCAGCCTGTCAACCCATTCCTGGTATGCAAAACACACACAATTCTGGGATTCTTCTCTGTACCCCCTCCAGTGCCTCAATATCCACTTTATAACATGGTAAGCAGAATCACAGGAGGTTCCTTTTCATAGCTTTGCTAAGATGTGGCACATTCTTTAGTGATTCTTCTAAGGAATCTTTGTTCCTCTGCGCCATATGCAGCTGTACCTTGCAAGTAATAAGTGTCCTCTCAGAATGGGTGACCATGCAGTACAGTCACTGTGCAGACTATGGTTGGCAGGTTGCTATGTGTTTAAAGCTGATAGCCCCTTGGGCTTCTGAATATCATCTGTTTTATTTTTTTTTTTTACTGTTTGTCACAACTCACTGTGATAGTGCTCTGGAAATCAAGCCTACTATTCCTGGAGTCATCATAAATACGTAAAGATTTAATTAAGCTCTCCAAAGACCCCTACTGACCTGACTGATCAACTCAGGTTAGAAGAAAACTTTCAACAGGGTTCTGTACTTAACAAGAAAATGGCATTTATTACAAACAAACTATCCTTAACCAATGGAAAAATGGAAATTGTTAACTTATAACTCTACAATTCAAACTGTATCAATTCTCAAATTTCCTCCTTCACAAGCAGACAGTTAAGACACAGAGACTAAAGGTGGAAAAACAAAAAAGATCAGGGAATAGGAACGTAGGACCAGAAATAGGCCATTCAGCTCATCGAGCCTGTTCCACCATTCAATAAGATCATGGCCACTCTCTGGCCTAATTCCATATTGGCTCATACCCCTTAATACATTTTCTTAACAAAAACTTTTTTATCACAGATTTAAAATTAACAACCAATTCAGCATCCACTGCCAGTTATAGAGACACAGAGTCGTAGAGCTGTAGAGAATGGAAGCAGTCACTTCAGTCCAACTTGTCCATGCTGACCAGATACCCTAAATTAATCTAGTCCCATTTGCCAGCATTTGGCCCATATCCTTCTAAATCCTTCCTATTCATATATCCCTCTAGATGCCTTTTAAATGTTCTAATTGTACCAGCCTCCACCACTTCCTCTGGCAGCTCATTCCATTCGTGCACCACCCTCTGCCTGAAAATGTTGCCCCTCAGGTCCCTTTTAAATCTTTCCCCTCTCACATTAAAGCTATGCCCTCTAGTTTTGGACTCCCCAACCCTGGGGAAAAGACCTTGGCTATTCACTGTGTATCCATGCCCTTCATGATTTTATAAACTTCTGTACAGTCACTCCTGAGCCTCTGACACTCCAGAGAAAATAGCCTCAGCCTATCCAACCTCTCCCTACAGCTCAAACCCTGACAACATCTTTCTCAATCTTTTCCAAACCCTGTCAAGTTTCATAAGATCCTTTCTATATCTGGGAGACCGCAGTATTCCAAAAGTGGCCTAACCTATGTCCTGTACAGTTGCAACATGACCTCCCAACTCTTACACTCAATGCACTGACCAATAAAGGCAAGCATACCAAATGTCTTCTTCATTGCCCTGTCTACCTGCAACTCCACTTTCCAGGAACTATGAACCTGCACTCCAAGGTCTGTTTGTTCAGCAATACTCCCCATGACTTTACCTTTATGTGTATAATAGAGTTCCAAACATCTACCACCCTTTGTGTGCAGAGATGCTTCATCAGATCTCTCCTGAATGGTCTGGACCTAATTCTCAGACTGTGCTCCCTTGATCTAGAATCCCCAACTAGTGGAAATAATTTCTTTATCTGCCCAGTCCTTTCCTGTTGATATCTTGAAGACTTCGAGTAGATCACTCCTTGACTGTCTAAATTTTAGAGAAAACAGACCTAATTTACATAATCCCTTCTCATAATTAAACCCTGAAGTCCAGGTATCATTCTTGTCAACCTATGTTGTACTCCCCCTAAAGCCAATATATCCTTCCTAAGGTGTGGAGCCCAGATCTGCTCACTGTGCTCCACGTGTTGTATAACCAGGGCTTTATACAAATGCAGCATAACTTCTACATCTTTACACTCCTGTCCTTTGGATATAAAGGCTAGCATTCCATTTGGGTTCTTGATTATTTTCTGCACCCATTTGTGACATTTCAAAGATCTATGCACCTGAACCCCCAAATTTCGTTGGGCATCCACTGTATTTAATTTCATACCATTGAGAAAGTATCCTGTCCTGTCCTTTCTCAGTCCAAAATTGACTTCTTACATTGAACTCCATCTGCCACAGTTTTGCCCATTCACTTGATCTATCAATATCCCAGTTCAACAGCACCAGTGTGTTCCACAGAATTCGATGAACTGTTTCTTTTGGTTTCTTCCAATTTCCTTTTATTTTTTTTTGCATTTACATAAAGTTGTTTTTTAACCACCTTCATTGGTTAAGAATTCATCCTTTCACTGTCTTTATAACATTTAGTTCTTCCTTGAAGGAATTTTCAGGGAAAAGTGAGTGGAAGGCAGCTATCTGTTATTTTCTATTCTGTTCACATAAGGCAGAGAGAGGGACACTTTTCTATTGCTTTCTGTTTGCAGGCTAAGTGCTGCGCTGACCCTCATAAAGCCACGGTCACCTCATCAGGAGCCATTCAGAACACTGCTGTCAAGCAGTTTTCCTTTAGTTTGGAACCAATCGCTCAGTGATATCTGCCTCTGCTCTCACTGTTCCAGATAAACGTAACATTGTATAAAACTTGCAGTGTGCTCCAGTAAGCATAGTTTTTAAAACTAAGGCCATCTGTTCTCACAGTCAAAAGCAAAAGAACTGCAGATGCTGTAAATCAGAAACAGAAATAGAGATTGCTGGAAGGGTCACCTGACGCAAAACGTTAACTCTAGTTTCTCTTCACAGGTGCTGTCAGACCTGCTGAGCTTTTCCAGCAATTTCTGTTTCTGTTTCTTCACACAGTCTCCTATCGTCCCTTTTTTGGCCCACAGTTCAAAGTAAAGGAAATAAAAAGATTTGGTCTTTAGACCCCTTGCTGGGCAAAAGATATCCAACAAAAAGACAAAGGGGCCAAGAAGTACCAAGAAGTCACAGGCTCAAGCTGCACAAGAAATGACGGCCAGGGTCAATACTGAGAAAGTAGCAGAGAGGGAGCTGGAAAATCATCCCACATTGGGTTATGTGCCTACGCTTTGTGCTTCATTCTTTACTATCCTGTTATTTTCTTTATCTCAACTACATCATTGAAATGAGCTTCAAAATCTTGGCTGGCCTTGTGCATGAAATACTTGATGCGTCCATCCCTTACATTCACATGGTCTTAACCCAGTGTCATCTTCCCTCGGGTTGACCAGTGACTTGGGTCAAGTGGCTGTTCTTCCTGAAGGCCTGACAAAGTAGCATCTCAGAAATGTATCCCAGAGGGTTTAAAAAGGCACTCAGTGGGAAGAACACTGGCTGAACAGGTGAGCACTGCATAATCAGTTGGGTGGCAGTAGGCTGGACAGCAGAGACTGAACAATGAACTGGATAGGAGCGAAAGGTGAAAAGAAACGAAGTTCATAGAGGCCAACATGTGCCCCTTGTCTGTGATGGGGACTTTAGCAACACAGCTACGCAAACACGGGGGCTCACTAGGTCTGAGAGATTGATGGGGGCACTGGATGGTTTCTAATAGGTTTGACCACATACCTATGTATGTTTAGGTATTTATTACATATCTGTCACTTGCATATTCTTAAGGGAACACTGGATGGTTCCTGTGAGTGGAAGCACGCAAGATGAATTGGAGTCCAGAATTAATCTTGTATTATATTTTGCCATTCTTTGTTGGAATATCCTGTAAATAAAAGCAGTTACTTATTAATGAAATGAGTCAAGTGTTTACTCAGATGTGACATTAGCCACAACTGACATAAAAGCACAGGCTGATTCAGGCTCAGGTACATTGTGGAGCACAGGGGTCACTGAAAACCATAGGGGTCACTGATACTGTCCAGTGCTCGCGGTACCGTGAGCAACATGTTCTGCTAGCTTGGGTAGGATGGGAGATCAAGGCCCATCCTTCCTCTGATGTCTCCACTGATGAGTGGGTCAAGAGGGTCCAAGAAGAGGGAACTGGCCTGCACTGGGCAAGAGTCCTGTTATTGTTGCTATAGATGACAACAGCTCCATTGCATTGTGCAGAGAAGCTGAGAAACATGGTGTCAAATGCTATGGACTTTCTACAACTTGGTTCAGGGAAAGATTCATAATCATACAGTATAGAAACAGGCCCTTCAGCCCACCATGTCTGTACCAGCCAACAAACACAAAACCACACAAATCCCATTTACCTGCACTTGGTCCATAGCCTACTATGCCCTGGCATCTTAAATATTCATCCAGATAGATCTTCAATATTGTGAGAGTACCTGCCTCCACCACCCTCTCAGACAGCACGTTCCATATTTCTACCATCCTCTGCATAAAAAGATGTCTCTTCAGATCCCCTCTAAACCATTTACTTCTCACCATAAACTTACGCCCTTCCTCTGCCATGAGGAAAAGGTTATCACAATCTACTCTGTCAATGCCTCTTATAATTTTGTATACCTCAATCAGATCCCACCTCAACCTCCTCTACTCCAGTCCCCTCCAGACTGATCTCAAAACAGTTTGACCTCGGTCCCAGCTCCGCCCTCTGCTACTAGATCCTCAGCTTTCTGACCCATAGGTTGCAATCAGTGAGGATAGGTAACCACACCTCTTCCACAATAACACTCAACACTGGAACCCTCCAAGGATGTGCCATCTATAAATTCGCTGACAACACAACCGTTGTGGGATGGATATCTAACAACGAAGAGTCAAAATACAGAAGGAAGATAGAGGGCTTGGTGATGTGGTTCAATGAAAACAATCTGTCTCTCAATGTCAGCAAAACTAAAGAGCTGATCATCGACTTCAGAAAGAAAGGAGGAGAACACGCCCCTATCTACATCAACAGAACTGAGGTTGAGAGAGTGAAGAGCATCAAGTTCCTCAGTGTGTCGATAACCGACGACCTGTCCTAGACTTCCCATGTAAATGTGGCAGTGAAGAAGGCACAGCAACGCCTCTTCTTCCTCAGGCAGCTCAGGAAATTTGGCATCTCCATAAGGTCTCTCACCAACTTCTACAGATGCACCATTGAAAGCATACTGTCCGGGTGCATAACAGCCTGGTATGGTAACTGCTCTGCCCAGGACTGTAAGAAACTACAGAAGGTGGTGTGCACAGCCCAGACCATCACAGAAGCCAACTTTCCATCCATGGACTCCATTTACATGGCTCACTGCCACAGAAAGGCTGCCAACATTATCAAAGACCCATTGTACCCTGGTAATGATCTCCTACAACCTCTTCCAAGGCACAAGATACAAAAGCCTGAACACACCACAAGCAGGTTCAGGAACAGCCTCTTTCTGGCTGTTATCAAACTGATGAATGGACTCTAGCCTCAAATAATGCAACGTGCAATGTAACCTGTATGCCTCTAAGTCTTGCCAGCAATGGGTGGCACAGTGGCTCAGTGGTTAGCACTGCTGCCTCACAGCGCCAGGAACCTGGGTTTGATTCCACCCTCAGGTGACTGTCTGTGTGGAGTTTGCACATTCTCCCCGTGTCTACGTGGGTTTCCTCCGGGTGCTCCAGTTTCCTCCCACAGTCCAAAGATGTGCAGGCTAGGCAGATTGGCCATGCTAAATTGCCTGTAGTGTTCAGGGATGTGTAGATTAGGTGGGTTTACAGGGGCATGGGTCTGGGTGGGATGCTCTGATGTTCAATGTGGACTTGTTGGGCCAAAAGGGCCTGTTTCCAGACTGTAGGGATTCTATTCCATGATTGAATGGTGGATCAGACTCAATGGGCTGAATGGCCTAATTTCTGCTCCTATGCCTTAAGGAAATTTAGAGTTATGGTCACTATCCCCAAAGTGCTCAACCACTTGAGTGGTTGCATTACATCTAACACTACCCCATCTCTATTAAGACTATCTACAAACTCGCACAAGCTGCTGTTCAAAAATTCAACTCTGTCTAATATTTTCACACTGAAGTGATCCCAGTTAATGTTAGCAAAGTTAAAATACCCTATTAATATACCCCCATTTCTCTCACTACTTTCAGTGATTTGCCTACATTTCTGATACATCTATCTTGCCCTGACTGTTGGGAGACTATAGTATAATTTCAGCAAAGTATAGGATCATAGAGTCATGGGGCTGTACAGCATGGAAACAGACCCTTTGGTCCAACTTCCCCTGCTGACTAGATATCCTAATTTAATCTCGTTCCATTTGCCAGCATTTGGCCCATAGGGCTGTAAACACTTCCTATTCATATACCCATACATATGCCTTTTAAATGTTATAACTGTACCAGCCTCCACCACTGCATGTAGCAGCTCATGCCATACACGCACCACCTTCTGCATGAAAAAAAGTTGCCCCTTAGGGCCCTTTTAAATCTTTCCCCTCTCACCTGAAACCTATGCCATCTAGTTTCAGACTCACCCACTCCGGGGAAAACACCTTGCCCCGCATGATCTTATAAACTTCTTTAAAGTCATCCCTCAGCGTCTGACGCTCCAGGGAAAATAGCCCCAGGCTATTCAGCCTCTGCCTATAGTTCAAACCCTCCAACCCTGGCAACATCCATGTAAATCTTTTCTGAACCCTTTCAAGTTTCACAACGTCCTTCCTATAGCAGGGAGACTAGAACTGCACGCAATATTCCAAAAGTGGCGTAACCAATGTCCTGTGCAGCCACAACATGGCATCCCAACTCCAATGCACTGACCAATAAAGGCAAGCATTCCAAATGCCTTCTTCACTATCCTACCTGCCTGCAAGTCTGCTTTCAAGGAACTATGTACCTGCACCCGAAGGCCTCTTTGTTCAGCAATGCTGCCCAGGACCTTACCATTACATGTATAAGTCCTGCTTTGATTTGCCTTTCCAAAATGCAGTACCTCACATTTATCTAAATTAAACTCTATCTGCCACTCCTTGGCCCATTAGCCCATCTGATCAAGGTCTCATTGTACATTGAGGTAACCTTCTTCACTGTCCACAACGCCTCCAATTTTAGTGTCATCTGCGATCCTACTAACCATACCTCCTATGTTCACATCCAAATAATTTATATCAATGATGAAAAGCAGCACATCCAGTACCGATCCTTGTGGCACAGACTTGTCACAGACCTCCAGTCTGAAAAGCAAACCTCCACTGTCACCCTCTGTCTTCTACCTTCAAGCCAATTCTGTATCCACGTGGTTAGTTCTCCCTGGATTCCATGTGATCTAACCTTGTTAACCAATCTACCACGAGGAACCTTGTCGAATGCCTTATTGAAGTCCATGTAGATCACATCCACTGCTCTGGCCTCATCAATCCTCTTGTTACCTCTTCAAAAAACTCAATCAAGTTAGTGAGACACAATTTCCCACGCATAAAGCCATGTTGACTATCCCTAATCAGTCCTTACCTTTCCAAATACATGTAAATCCTGGCCCTTAGGCTCGCTTCCTTCAACTTGCCCACCACTGATAATAGGCTCACAGGTCTATAGTTCTCTAGCTTTTCCTTACTACCTTTCTTGAATAGTGGCACCACATTAGCCAACATCCAGTCTTCTGGCATTTCACTTGTAGCTATCAATGACCAGCAATCACTTCCCTAGCTTCCCATACAGTTCTGGTGTACACCTGATCAGGTCCCAGGGATTTATCCACCTGTATGTATTTTAAGACATCCAGCACCTTCTCCTCTGTAAAATGGACATTTTTCAAGATGTCGCTATTTATTTCCCCACATTCTCTATCTTCCATATCCTTCTCCACAGTAAACACTAATGCAAAATACTCATTATGTATCTCCCTCGTCTTCTGTTATTCCATACATAGGCAGTCTTGCTGATCTTTAAGGGGCTTTATTCTCTCCCATGTTATTCTTTTGTCCTTAATGTATTTGTAGAATCCTTTTGGATTCTCCTTAACCTTATTTGCCACAGCTATCTCATATCCCCTTTTTGTCCTCCTGATTTCCCTCTTAAGTACACTCCTACTGCCTTTATACGCTTCTAGGGAATCATTCGATCTCTGCTGTCTATACCTAACATATGCTTCCTTCTTATTCTTGACCAAAACCTCAATTTCTCTAGTCATCCAGCATTCCCTCCACCTACCAGCCTTGCCCTTAACCCTAACAGAAGCATACTGTCTCTACTCTCATTATCTCACTTTTGAAGGTGCCCCATTATCCAGATTTCCCTTTACCTGCGAAAATCCACCCCTAATCAACTTTTGAAAGTTCTTACCTAAAACTGTCAAAATTGGCCTTCCTCCAATTTACAACTTTAACTTTTAAGTCAAGCCTATCTATTTCCATCACTATTTTAAAACTAATAGAATTATGGTCACTGGCCCCATTGGCCCCACTGACATCTCAAGTCACCTGACCTGCCTTATTTCCCAAGAGTAGGCCGGGTTTTGCACCTTCTCTAGTAGGTACATCCACATACGGAATCAGAAGATTTTCTTGTACACAATTAACAAATTCCTCTTCATTCAAGCCCTTAACACTATGGCAGTCTCAGTCTTTGTTTGGAAAGTTAAATTCCTCTACCATAACCAACCTATTATTCTTACAGATAACTGAGATCTCCTTACAAATTTGCTTTTCAATTTCCCGCTGACTATTGGGGTGTCCATAGCACAATCCCAATAAAGTGATCATTCCTTTCTTATTTCTCAGTTCCACCCAAAAAATTTCCCTGGATGTATTCCCACGAATATCCTCCCTAAGTACAGCTGTAATGTTATCTCTAATCAAAAACACCATGTCCCCTCCTCTCGTGGCCTCTTTTCCATCCTTCCTTTAGCATCTATACCCTGGAACATTAACTTGCCAGTCCTGTCCATCTCTGAACTATGTCTCTGAAATAGCTAAGATATCCCAGGCCCATGTTCCCAACCATGCCCTGAGTTCATCTGCCTTACGGGCGACACGGTGGCACAGTGGTTAGCAGTGCTACCTCACAGCGCCAGGGGCGTGGGTTCAATTCCAGCCTCAGGCGACTGTCTGTGTGGAGTTTGCACGTTGTCTGCGTGGGTTTGCTCCGGTTTCCTCCCACAGTCCAAAGATGTGCAGGTTAGGCAGATTGGCCATGCTAAATTGCCCGTAGTGTTCAGGGAGGTGGGGGGATGGATCTGAGTGGGATGCTCCGAGGTTCGGTGTGGACTTGTTGGGCCGAAGGGCCTGTTTCCACACTGTAGGGATTCTAATTCTTACCTGTTAGGCCCACTCATTGAAATTAATGCAGTTTAATTTATCAGTCCTACCCCATCCTCTACTTTGTTTTTGCCTACCCTGACTGTTTGACTTGTTCCTTTACCCAACTGCACCAGTCTCAAACTGATCTCTTTTCTCACTGTCTCCCTGGGTCCCACCCCTAGCCCACTCACGAGTGCCCCCCACCCCACAGGCCCCACTAGTTTAAATCTTTTCGAGCAGCTTTAGCAAATCTCCCCGCCAGTATATTAGTCCCCTTCCAATTCAGGTGCAATTCTGAGGTAGGTCACCAATTGCCCTTTTTTTGTTTCTAAGTTCTACCCAGATGGCTACTTGTGAAAACTTTCTAGGACATTGTCCCTCATTACTGTGGGGATGGTTTATCCTTTGTCAATAATCCAATGTCTCTACATCTCTTACATCACTCGCTGTCACGCCTGAAACCTCTACATTCTGATGATATTGGAGACTGGAGTCAGGATTTTAAAGAAATTGTTCTTGGGAATGAGAGAGCTGGTGACCAGTCCATCATTTATTCCCTAATCACCTTTGAGAAAGTGGTGGGGATCCACCATCTCAACTCACTTGTGCATGATGTATATGAACAGCCACAGTGTTGTGAGGGATGGAGATCCATCATTTTGACCCAGTCACACCAAAGTAAAGGCGATATTTTCTAGCCAGGATGGTACTTAGCTTGGGGGGGAACCTACAGGTAGTGGCATTTCCATGCGGCTGTAGCTCATGTCCTTCAAGGTGATAGAGATTGCAGATTTGGAAGGTACTAACGAGGGAGCCTTGGCAAGTCACTGCAGTGCGTCTTATAGATGGTACACACTGGTTGCTGAGCGTTGGATGTGGAGGGATTGGATATTTATAGATGTGATGCTAATCAAGCAGGCTGCTTTGCACTTATACAGGCGACTGGGAAGTATTCCATCACACTCCTGACATGTGTGTTGTAAATGGCTAACAGGCTTTTGGAAGTCGGGAGGTGAGTTACTCATTGCAGGATTCTTAGCCTCTGACCTGCTCTTCATAGAATCACAGAATCCCTATAGTGTGGAAGCAGGCCATTTGGCCCATCACATCCACACCAACCCTCCAAAGAGCATCCTACCCAGATCCACCTGTAACCATGCATTTACCATGGCTAATCCATCTAACCTACACATCCCTGGACACTATGGGCAATTTAGCATGGCCAATCCACCTAACCTGCATATCCTTGGAATGTGTGAGGAAACAAGAGCAGCCGGGGGAAACCCACACAGAAATGAGGGGAACGTTCAAACTCTACACACCCAAGGGTGGAATCAAACACGTGTCCCTGACGCTGAGGCAGCAGTGCTAACCACTGAGTCACTTTGCTGCCTTGTGGCCACTGCATTTATATGTTCAGTCCCATTCAATTTCTGGTCAATGGTGACCCCTAGGATGTTAGGAGTGGTGGATTCCGTGATGGCAATGCTATTGAAGGTCAAAGAGAAATTCTCTCTTGTTGAGGATGATCACTGCCCAGCTCTTGTGTGGTGCAAATGTTACCTGCCAGTTGTCAGCCCAAGTCTGGATATTGCCCAGATCTTGCTGCATTTGGACATGGATTGCTTCATTATCTGAAGAGTAACAAATAGTGCTGAATATTGTGCAGTGATCAGCAAGCATCCACACTTCTAACCTTATTGATGAAGCAGCTGAAGATGTTTGGGCTGAGGACACTGTCCTGAGGAACTTCTGTAGAAATATCCTGGAGCTGAGATGACTGACTACAACAAAGTTAAGCTGCATTGTAGACAGTGTAGGTGATAGTCTAACAATATGCCTTTGTAATTTTATGCTAAGTGAATGAGCAAAACTGTGGCAGATGGAGTTCGATGTAAGAAGTGTAAAGTTATTCCTTTTGGACCAAAAGTGGATAGATCAGTGTACGTTCTAGGGATATGAAGTTAAATATAATGGATGTCCAAAGAGATTCGGAGGTTTAGGTGCATAGATCTTTAAAATGTCATGAATGGTTTCAGAAAATAATCAAGGAAGCTAATGGAACACTGGCCTTTCTATCTAGAGGACTGAACTACAAGGATGCAGAACTTATGCTGCACTTGTACAAAATCCTGGTTAAACACCATTTGGAGTATTGTGAGCAGATCTGGGCACCACACTTTAGGATTGGCCTTGGAGTGAGTTCAATGTAGGTTTACAAGAATGATGCCTGGACTTGAGAGATTCATTGTGAGGAGTGTTTATACAAATTAGGCCTGTTTTTCTAGAATTAAGAACCCTAGGGAGTGATCTGGTCAAAGTCTTCAAGATATTAACAGGAAAAGACAGGGTACATAAATATAAAATTATTTCCACTGGTTGGGGATTCCAGAAAGAGGAGACATAGTCTGAGAATTAAGGCCAGGCTGTGCAGGAGAGATGGTAGGAAGCACTTCCGCACACAACAGGTGAGTAGATGTTTGGAACTCTCTTCCACAAATGGCAGCAGATGCAGGATCCGGTGTTCATTTTAAATCTGAGATAGATAAATTTTTGTTAAGCATAAGTATTAAGGGATGGGGCAAAGGCAGGTACGTGGTGTTAGATCACAGGTCAGCCATGATCTTGTTGAATAGCAGAACAGGTTTGAGGGGTTGAATGGTCTACACTTAAGCCTATGTTCCCAACCATAACCACAGAGATGGACTGATGTAGGATGGCAGTGTCACATCCAGAACACCAGGTGGCACCAGATACACAGTGAGATCATTGAACCATTGACTGTTTCGTGGGTCTCACAGAATCATAGATAGAATCATAGAATCTAGTGTGGAAACAGGCCCTTCAGCCCAACAAGTCTACACTGACCCTTGGAGCATCCCACCCAGACCCATCCCCCTATAACCCACCTAACCTAAACACCCTGAACACAATGGGCAATTTAGCATGGCCAATCAACCTAACCTGCACATCTTTGGACTGTGGAAGGAAACCAGAGCACCCAGAGGAAACCCACACAGACATGGGGAGAATGTGCAAACTCCACACAGTTCTCAGACAGTGACCACTTCGGTGACCAGGCGAGTGACCAGGACAGTGTCCACGACAGTGACTGGGAGAGTGACCAGGAGATTACCCTGGCCTCTGCATTACTAGTTCAGTGACAACACCATGAGGCGTCAGAAGATTTTTCTTCAGGGATAATTTCTTTCCAAATTTTGTAAATAACAACAGACAGGCAGATTGTTCAAACTGTCCATTTAACTAGCCAGCTGCTATCACCTAATACCCCATCGATTACAAATGAAACCATAACATCCTTGATTCTGTATGCTTGTCTATGTGTGATGGGCATCCTGCATTTCTATTGAAATCTACCCTCCTGGGCAAGGAAAAGAAAAACTGACTACGGCAAGTTGGAGCAGAGGCTTCGTACTGCTCCTTGGGCTGGGCACTATCCCCTGGTCAGGGCACAGCCACCCCTAACCCTGACCCAGGTACAGCAACTCCTCCCCTGACACGATCACAGTGACCCTGCCTCCCCGATCGAGCACAGTGACCCTGTCCCCTGACCCAGGCACAGTGACCCTGCCACCCCAACCCGAGCACAGTGACCCTGCCCCCTGACCCAGGCATAGTGACCCTGCCCCCTTACCCAACCACAATGACCCTGCCCCCTGACCTGGATGCAGGGTCGAATAAACAATGGCGTGTGTGGACTAACTGTGGAGCTCTTCCTCCCAGGATGGAAAGACAGCCAGAAATTGAGACGGTTATCACTTGTTCTAGATTTCCTTGCCATGGTAGATTGAGCAGAATTGCTTTCATGGAATCCATAAAGAAAGCAAAGATATTCCCTCCTTGGAATTCTCTCAACTCCAAATTCTTGTGACAGCCTGATTACAGATCAGGTTACCGAGATTAGCTAATCAATGTGTTTCTGTCTGTGTGTGTGTGTGTGTGTGTGTGTGTGTGTGTGTTTGTGTGTGTGTGTATGTGTGATGTGTGTTTTTGTGTGTATGTGTGTTTGTGTGTGTGTGTATGTATATGTATGTGTGTGTATGTATGTGTGTGTGTGTATGTATGTGTGTGTGTGTATGTATATGTGTGTGTGTATGTATGTGTGTGTGTGCGTATGTATGTGTGTGTGTGTGTATGTATATGTGTGTGTGTCTGTGTATGTATATGTGTGTGTGTGTGTATGTGTATGTGTGTGTGTGTATGTGTGTGTGTGTGTGTATGTATATGTGTGTGTGTGTATGTGTGTGTGTGTATGTATATGTGTGTGTGTGTGTATGTATATGTGTGTGTGTGTGTGTATGTGTGTGTGTGTATGTATATGTGTGTGTGTGTGTGTGTGCAATTCAGGTGACTGGATAGTGAAATGACTGCTGATCTTGAACAGGGCGTGGGCAGGGAACCGAGCTAAATATAAATTCCAAGATACTCAATTGACCCATCGCCAGGATGGGGTGTTTATGGTCAGCACCTGTTGACATATGTACAGACTCTTTGCAGAAATATAACAACTTGACAAAGAATGGGCCCAAAATGAGTGAGTGTCATGATGAGTGAGTGAGACTCAATACATCTGCAAATATAACCTACTCTGACTGCAGCCTCTCTTACCACATGAATCAACTGCAGGGTAAATCACAAGGCATTATAAAAAGCTGTTATTTGAGAAGATATCATTTCTTTCTTTGACAATCAGAACTGTTTCCTCTGTTGTGGTATTTTATAATGAGAGGATTTCAAACAGATTCCGATGTCAAAACAGGAAGCAATTCTCCTGTAGAGTGCAGGGGAAATCTGCCACTCATTGCTCCCAAACATGCAATGGGCATTAATTTATAAGGCCAAGTTTGCCAGCAAAGGTCTCAAGAGCTGGAGTCAAGGTATCTCAGGCACAAAGTTAAAACTTAGAAGTGCTGGAGAAAATCAGCAGGTCTGACTGCTCCAACGAAGAGACTTGAAACATAAACCCTGTTTTAATAGATCATTACAAGCACTATTTATACATGTATAGACCCTCACCTTGATTATTCAAGTCTCTCTGAAATGTCCAGGTGATCACTGACTTGACCTTGATTTGGTAACAATGAGACTTTGCTGTGATCTGATTGTCAGCTCTTTTCTCTTGCCCCTTGACTGTAATTACCCTGTCTTTGGAGGCTGTGTGTGTCTGATTTCTCTTAATTCTACTCTTAGAATTTGGCTGTGTATGTGTGCTTGATGATGCTACAGGAGCATCAGGTCTGATGTTGTTGGAAATGCTCTCAACTGAGATTCATTCCTGCCTAGCAATACTGCATTCCGTCTGGCTATCTCATAAGACTGAATTTCTGAATTTGTTAAACATCTGCAGGGATAGAATCATTGAATGCCTACAGAGCAGAAAGAGGCCATTCAGCCCATCAAGTCTGCACCAATCCTCCAACGAGCATCCCTTCCAGACCCAACACCACCCCCATATCTCATCCCCGTAAACAACACATGGAGTTTTTACCAGGGCCAATCCACCCAGCCTGCACGTTTGGGCTGTGGGAGGAAACTGGAGCACCCGAAGGAAACCCATACAGATACAGGGAGAATGTGCAAACTCCACACAGAGAATCTCCCAAGGCTGGGATTGAACCACTGAGCTACAGTGCCGCTCCTCTTGCAGATGGATCACTTGAAACTTCTGCCCTATTACAGAGGAGGCAACCCCACACCTATATATTAGTTATGAGGGATTTCGACTTCCTTTTGTCCAGTTACTAATGTTTCTTTGACTAATGACCACTCCAGTCATATGATGACATGGAAAAGTTATCTTGACTTTTCCTGAACTTAACTGTGCTAGCCTGGTGATATAACTTGCAGATACAACATTGCTGCTGCTGAATAACTTGACTGGTTTCTTTGCCTTTGGGAATTAGCAACTTTATGGTCTAGATTTTCCATGTCAGTGCTTCGTGCAAACAGATTGAGTGGCTGCAACAAGAAAGCAACTTGACCAAAAGCAGCAGACATTAAATACTTGGGATAAAAGAGGGAGTTAGCAAACAGGAGTCATGCACAACCACTCAGTTGCCATAATGGAAGCAGAGCTCTGGGATTGGGAGTGCTGCCTGAAAGGAATTGGTCCACTCCACGAGCTGCCTGCACCATTTCCATATCAAGAACTCTCGGTGTTTAGTTTACTCAGATCCAACGGTAATACAGAAAGCTGCATGTTAATAAGGTGAGATGTGCAGTTAATTGGGCATTCAAGAGGGCACTGGATGATTATTGGGATAAAAATAATGTACTGAGGCATGGGGAGAAAAACGGGAGATTGACACTTGGTAGTGTTGCTCAATTATTTAAGCTGTACAGATATGATGGGCTGAATGGCCTCTTTCTGTGCTGTAAAACTTATGTGATTGACACCAATAATTCCATTTAATAGGCAACTCACCACTACCTAGTGAGAATGTCGCCTCAACACCTAGAATTAGTTAAAAGATGTCTCCAGTGTCAAGATGGGCCTCGCTGGACAACTTACACAACTCTGCCATATTTCTCACCATAGCCCATGTCACTCAGGCCATGATAATTATCTGCCCTCTGTTTTTTGTTATTGGCTTCTTTTTGTTATTCCTACATTAAACAGTAATGGATTTGTGCATTTCAGTGGTGTTTGTGCCAAAAAAGGAATAGTGACATCACACGTATTTTTTTAAGTTTTGAATCAGTTCTCAAAAACAAGATGGCAGAATTGACTGGTGCCCAGACATGGATAAGGCTCACTAATTTAGAAAATTATATTTTCAGTATTCTTTCTGTATTTTGCTCCAGGGCTGTTTTTATAGATTGAAGCTATCCTTTAGTAATCGCTAAATGGCACTGCTGTTACCACTGTTTAGTACTAACTAGCTGGCAGTGACTAGCTGACACGAACCAGCAGCCACTAACTATTACCATTAGCTTCAATACCTTTTGCTGTCACCAGTGTCTAGTACCAACTAGTTGCCACAATGAAATGCTTTCTTGGTTCAAAAGCACAATAGAAATGGCAGCGATGACCTAATAATTAGTCACCTGCTGAAAAATGTTGTTCTCTGACCTCTACAACACAATCTCAGCAAAAATCAAACCCTTGAAGTCTGAGATTGATCAATTTTATTTGTGAGTAAGGGTATTAAGGAATATTAGAGCAAAGGTGGGGCAACCATGACCTGACTGAATGTCAGAAGAAACTCGAGGGGGTGAATGGTTTATTCCTGACCCTATGATTGGATAATTTCTCACGCTGCACTTAGAGATAATTAAATCCCAGTTTTCAGCATACGCACAGGGGAATGTGATTAATTTATAGAGCTCTCAGTCTAACAACACTGAGCAATCTGACAGGGAATGTCAGCCCATTCAACCTCCTTAGGAGTGTTGCAATGAAAAACCACGTGAGAGGGAAAGAGGGAGGAGTGGAGCGAGCTAAGCATTTGCATGCATACGTATGGATGTATTTGTTGTATGTGTGTCATTGTGGCGTTTTTTTATTCAATTGTGTGTCACTGATTAGGTCAGCATTTATTGTGTAACCATGATTATCTAAAGGACAGTTAAAAGCTAACCGTATTGCTGTGGTTCTGGAGTCACATGTAGGTCACAGTGGGTAAGGATAGCAGATTTACTTCCCTAAAGGGAATTAGTGAACCTGCTGGGATTTTACAACAATCAAGAATGTTTACATGGTTTCCGATGGCCAACTACTTACTTCCAAATTCTTTTACTGAATTTGTATTTCAATGGATTCGTTAGTGTTGTTATACTGAGAGCTCCATAAAATAGTAACATTCCTCTTTTGGATATGGACTTATGACCGTACGTCTTTAGTCTGGGGTTCTGGGATCCTAATTCAGCGACACTACCACTATGCCACTGCCTCACTATGAGTGTGTGGGTGGGTGAATTTGTGAGCAAGTGTGTGACTGTGTGTGAGTATGTGATTGTGTGTACAAAAGGGTGGGTTTGTATGTGAGGATCTGTGTGAATCTGCTTGTGAGTCTGTGAATGTATATGCTTTTTCGTGTGTGTGCGTGTGTGTGTGTAAAACTGTGCTTGTATGTGTGAAAGCGGCTATTTTTGTGTATTTGTATATCAGTAAGTCTTTTGGTGTCTGTGTATCTATGTGTGTGATCGTATGTATGTTTTTTTGTCCATTGCCTGTGGCATTTGTCCAGCTTCATTTAAACATTGTAACGATCAGTTTTATTCACCGAGTTCCATAGGAACATGAACTGTTTTAGCTGAGTCTCAGAAACAGCAAAGAAAGGCCTTGCATTTATAAAGTGTATTACATGACCTCCTGACTTCACAAAGCTCTAAATTTAGTCATTAAGTACAAAACACAGCAGCCATTGGAGCACAGTAGAGCTACTGTTCTGATTGAAATCAGTGAAGCCTCAGCACAAGAACATCTGCTTCCTAACAGCCCTTGCCATCTGAAGTTGAACACTACTTAGTGAGCCCTTGTGCTAAAAACACGAGTAATGTCTGAGGAGAAAACCCTCTTAAAGGAAAGCCAAACACAAGCGGGTGGGTAGGAGCTACAGGCAAAAAACAAATGGGATAAGAATATTGAAAAATCTAAATAAAGGAAAAATCATGGAGGTGGGTGAGGTTAGACACTGAGGGAGAGTGATATTCTGAGGGAGACCACAGAACCAGAGTTATAGAAGTATTGTATCCTTTACTAGGCCTGTGCTTGTTGGAATATAAAAGAGTGAGGTGACATTACTGAAACATACAAGGTAGGGCCCGCTGCTTTTTGCCATTTATATTGATGATTTGGATGTGAATATAGGAGGCATGGTTAGTAAGTTTGCAGATGACACCAAAATAGGCGATGTCTAGTACAGTGATGAAGATTATCTCAGAGTTCAACAGGACCTTGATCAGATGGGCCAATGGGGTGAGGAGTGGCAGATGGAACTTAATTTAGATAAATGTGAGGTGTTGCATTTTGGTAAGGCAAATCAGGGCAGAACTTACACAGCCAATGTTAGGGCCCTGGGGACTGTTGCTGAACAAACAGACCTAGTGTTGTAGGTGCATAGTTGCTTGGAAGTGGAGTCGCAGGTAGACAGGGTGATAAAGAAGGCATTTGGCAAGCTTGCCTTCATTGGGAATAACATTGAGTGTAAGAGTTGGAACGTCATATTGCAGCTGTACAGGACATTAGTGAGGTCACTTTTGGAAAACTGCATACAATTCTGGCCGTTCTTCTATAGGAAGAATGTTTTTAAATTTAAGAGGGTGCAGAAAAGATTTACAAGGATTTTGCCAGGGCTGGAGGGTTTGAGCTATAGAGACAGCATGAATAGGCTGTGGTTATTTTCCCTGGAGTATTGGAGATTGAGGTGTTACCTTTTAGAGGTTTATAAAATCATAAAGGGACATGGATATTATTATGAAGCGAAGGTCAACCACCCCCTCCTGATAACTAAAGCCGAAACACCCAGAGAGGCTTGCCTCACCTCATAATCTGTTAAAAGAAGTGTGAAAAGTGGTATAACCTGCCTCTCACCGCCCCCCCGCCCCCCCCAATCCATTGTAAAGGAGTGGCTAATTGAAATGAAATCCTCTCACTCACTCTATAATCAACAAGTAACAATTTATTTATCTAACTCTAACAGTGAGCAAATTAACAGAAACAAACTGACAACTAACAAACTGAACAATTCCCCCTTAACTACTAACTATTCATGAATAAAACAAAACTCTAATGGCATGCTGTTTTAATAAATACAAGTCCCACTTATATACCAAAATAATTTTAAAAATTAATCTCTCGAAACTACAGCCAGGATACATCTTCCGGAATGCTCTGCTCCCTCTCCAAAGATCCTCAGTCAGGAATGCCTTTCTCCATCAGATTCTTGTGTCAGGAATATTAGCTAAGTGTGCTGCTATACTTTTAGTTAGATAATGGTCTTCTGAGAGATTATAGAATTCTGTGAGAGTCAATGATTTTCTCTTTAGAGCTGATGGGTTGTTAACTCTAGTAGATGACAATTGCTCTTAAATTAATTTTCAAATCCCCTCTCTTTTATACCCTTGATGTCCTATCAATTTCTTACAATAGGATTGGTCCTAGGTTGTTTAAACAATCAGATAAAAGTTTAATTGGTTTTTAGTCTCTAAGTGCCTCATTTAAATTAATTGGCTGATATTCAAACTGGTTGCCCAAACAAACTACTGCCTAGGTTGCTAACCACGCAGCCCCCTGATACAAATGTTTCAATTTCAGGAACTCTCTGTGCAACTGCTGCTTCTTGCAGACATTTTTTTTTCTCCAAGAAAAACACATAATCTTCTAAAGGTACCACATACACTTCCACCCTATCATTTTTCAAACATCAAATTCTAAAGTCCTGCCTTATAATCCATGGACACTCTACCCAACTTCTCAACGCCGGCTCTGTTAAAAAAAGAATAAATGATCATGATGAAAAGATGGCTTTTCTTTTTCTTAATGTTTCTAAACTATAATGCCATTATTACTAGATTCCACACGTCATTAATCAAAAGTTACACATTTCATACTAATTCTGTATACATATATACCATTGAACACTATTGTTTCTATCTTATATACACATTTTTACTTTAAACCCACAATAATGCATCCGCAATAACATTTTCATGACCCGCAACGTGTACTTCTTTAAAAATCTGTCAGCAGTGCCATTGTGCTACTAAAGTTTGGTACAAATGTCCTGCAGAATCCGCTCAGTCCCAAAAATCATAGCACCTCTTTCTTTAAGGATGGTCTTGGAAATTCCTCAATGGCGTTCATTTTCACATTCCTCAGTGTCATCCGTCCATATCCAATGTTGTGCCCTAAGAAATTCATTTCTGCCTTCACAAATTCTGTTTTTGCTAAATTTATGACCAACTTTGTCTCTCAATAATCTCTGACGAATGTGCCATACGATCTTTCCACAATTGGCTAAAGATCACTAAGCCATCTATATAGATAGCATAATTAGTCAATCCTGCCACAACTCTGTAAGAATTTAAAAAGTGGCTGGTGTGTTTTTCATTCCAAAGGGCATTACTTTAAATTGAAACCACCCATTTGGGGTAACAAATGCAGAAACCTCTTTCATTCGCTCTCACAAAGGTACTTGCCAGTAACAATGAAGTAAATACAACTTTGTGATGGAAGTGGCTTGTCCAATTTTTTCCACCCAGTCCTCCAGCCTTGGAATTGGGTATTAATCTAATTTGGCCACGTCATTGACCTTCTGATAGTCTACGCAGAATCACTGAGTACCATAAGGTTTGGGAACCAACACGAATCAGCTTGATAATGTCTTCTTAGGGCATCACTTCCATTTCCTTCTGTACCTGTGCTACTTTGAGAAGATTAAGCCTGTAGGGGTGTAGTTTTATCAGAACAGCATTCCCTACGTCAACCTCATGTACTATAGTAGACAAACAGGAGGCTGGAAGAACACAGCAGGCCAGGCAGCATCTGGAGGAAATGAGCAGTCAACGTTTTGGGTTACCATTCTAGTCCTCCCCTTTCTATTTCTACATGTGTCCTCATAGACCTGCAACAAGCCTTTCAATTCAGTTCTCTGTTCCTTAGGTGGATAGCTTACTACCCTATCCCATTCTTTCAGGACTTCTTCATTATTCAGTTTATTCTGAGGCACATCAAAATCTGAATCATCTGGATTTAATTCCTCACTCTGACAGGCAGTAACTAATACCTGTTTATCTGGCATCTTTACCAGATAGTTCACCTGATTAACTTCTTCTCAATCTGATAGGGACCACTAAACCTTGCTTTGAAGGGATTTCCTACCAATGATAACTGCATCAATGCTTTATCCCCATGAGCAAATGTACAAATTTTAGATTTCTGATCTGCCTCTTGCTTCATTAGATGCTGTACCACCTTCAAATGTTGTCTAGCTAATTCACCTTCTTTGTTTAATCTTTCTGTCACCTCAGATATATAATTCAACTGTGAGATCTCTGACCTCAGACCTATCAACTTTTCCTTAATTAATTTTAAAGGCTCTCTTACTTCATGTCCGAATATCAATTCAAATGGGGTAAATTGAGTTGATTTATTTGGAGCGTCTTTAATAGCAAACAATATAAATGGGATACCTTTATCTCAATCATTTGGGTAATCCTGGCAATAAGCCTTCAGCATCGTCTTTAGGGTCTGATGCCACCTTTCCAATTCACCCTGGGATACAGGATGGTATGCACTTGATCTGAAGTGTTGGATGCCTAAATTGCCCATGACCTCCTTAAATAGTTTGGCAGGAAAATTGCACCCTTGGTCTGACTGAATCGCCCTGGGTGGTCCATATTGGGTAAAGAAAGCAAACAACTCCTCCACAACCCTTTTTTGCCTTGACATTCCATAATGGAATTGCCTCCAGAAACCTGGTAGACACGTCCATTATGGTTAGTAAATATTGATTCCCACTTTTGGTTTTAGGGAGGGGCCCTACACAATGAAGCATAATCTGCATGAAACGTTCTTCAAATGCAGGAATTGGCATCAAAGGCGCTGGTTTTATTATTGCCTGTGACTTTCCTATCATTTGACACGTATGACAGGTGTGGCAAAATTCAACTACATCTTTATGTAATCCAGGCCAATAGAAATGTTTCTGTATCTTAGCCTGAGTCTTCCTCACTCCTAGATGACCTCCTTTGTGTACTACCCACAATACTTCCTGTCTGTATGCTACCGGCAACACAATCTGGTGAACTTCTGCCCATTTCTCCTCTGCACTAACCTCCAAGGTCTCCATTTCCGCCTTAAGATTTTATCCTTAAGGTAATAACGTTCTGGAATACATTTGATTCCTTTTCTGAGTAGGCTTTATGATATAAATCTTTTATGGTCTCATCTTTTTGTTATAACTCCATTAGTTTTTCAGAACTAAACACCTCTGCCTGATCCTCAACCTGCTAAGGTTCTTCCTTTACCATTTCATCAAACAGGGCGTCAGCGAACTGGACCTCAAATCCTTCGTCTCTCTCTTTGATTTTCCCCCCTTGCTTTAACTTATGGCTGTGGGATCTTATCACCGCACAGTCCAGAAAAATTGCAGGGTATTTTTCTTTTAACTCTTTAGTTCCCTGGTTTTCTTTCAGCTTCTCCACTACAATGGGTGTCAGTCCCACCTTTGATCCGGCTGGGTCGTTTCTAAGAACAAACTGTATTCTGGAATAGACACCCTTTTTAATCACTCCCACTGTCACTTCCCCAGTCTTGATTGGACTTTCCAACCTGATCTTACAGGAGAGAATGCTAAATCTCTGTCCATTTATTCCACAGATTATCACTCTTTTGGTTAACATTCCAGAAGGAGTGCAAATACTTTCATCTCTTACAATTGCAAACTGAGCAGCTCCCATACTTCTCAATATTTTAGCTTCTTTGCCTTCTCCCCCTGTTCTTTGTGAGTAAACCATACCCACAGAGGTGAAGTCTTTGAAGAGATCGGGCACTTTCTTACTGTCCAGCCTGTGTCAAGGCTGCGCACTCTCTTACAGCTCCTCGACTCCTCTTGGGATTTCCTTCACCATCTCAACTAATCCCAATGGTTTAGCCTCTTTTACCACATCCTTTTTCCCAATGCCTCTCTTAATCCACTAGCACTGTGACTCTGTGTGTCTCCCTCTATTAACAGTGGGAACACCCTGAGGCCTTTCATCTCGTTTTACCCTCATGAGTTGCTTTTTTCATCTGTGATAAACTGTTCCCAGTGTGATCCACTTTTTGTTTTTCATTGAAGGATCTTCCTTTTTCCCCAATTTCTATCCCGCATGGAATTAAATTGCTGCTGGAAGCTAGATTTCAATTTATGCACAAATGCATATTCATCTGCCATCTCTGCAGCTCCTCTTGCTTTTTGTTCCTCAACATGCGTTCTTATAATTTCTGGAAGTGAGTTTTTAAACTCCTCCAGCAAAATAACATACCTAAGATCCTATGTGTTTTCTATTTTTAATGCTGTTATCCATCTATCGAAGTTGCTTGTTTCATTCTTTCAAACTCGATAATAAGTCTGACCTGGTTCCTTATTTACATTTCTGAACCACTGTCTATATGCTTCTGGTGCCAGTTTGTAGGCACTCAAAATAGCCTGCTTTATTCCTTCATAGTTGTCCTGATCCCTCCTCTGACAGCACTGCAAACACCTCACTAGCTCTGCCTACCAACTTGGTCTGAATTAACATTAGCCACATGGTCTCTGGCAAATTCCTCTGTTTAGCCAATTTCTTAAATGACATGATAAAACCTTCTACATCTTTTTCATTGAGTTTTGGTAATGTTTTGATATATTTGTATATATCCCTATCAGGTCTTTGGCTATGATGGGTTTGCTCATCATCACTCTCCTCCTCACTAAGCCTATCTTCCACCTTCATCTCCATCCTTTTAAATTGACTTTCCTGTTTAATTTGCAACTTCTGCATTTCAAACTCTCTCTTTCTCCCTTCTCTTTTTCTTTTCTCATTCCTCTGCTTATAACTGTAATTCAAACCATTTCAGTTTCCTTTCTTCTCTCTCTTTTTCCCCATCTAACTCCAATTGTCTAATTTTCCATTTAATTTTTTCAAACTCCATTGCACTTGCCTGTTTCTCTGATATACCTAAATGCTCGAACAACTCCGTTATAATTTCAGCTTCCCTCTTATGCCTAGTTAAACCCAATTCTAGCCTTCCTCTGACTTTCTAAAGTTTCTTGGCAAATTTGCAAAGCATCTTCAAACCCCAGGACCTCTTTAGCAATGTTAAGAGCCATTTCCCTCACTTTTGACATAACCACCCACAAGTAACTGAAATTAAACAGATTTTCCACTTCTCACCGAAGTTTTATTTTAAAATCTAGGAAACTAATCCCCAAGACTGTTTAAATCTGCTGGGATCTTTCATACCCTGAATCTGTTCAAATCTGTTCAGATCCGTTCAGATCTCATACACGAACCGGCCAGATCCCAGGCTGGAGCTCCCAATCTGTTATAAAGCAGAGGTCAACTTCTCCCCCTCCCCCACCTGCCCCCCCACCTCGTAATAACTAAAACTGAAACATCTAGAGAGGCTCGCCTTGCCCTATAATCTACTAAAAGAAGTGTGAAAAGTGGTATAACCTACCTCTCCACCCCCACCCCAATCTATTATAAAGGAGTGGTTAACTGAAATGAAATCCTTTCACTCACTCTATAATCAATAAGCAACAATCTATTTATCTAAATTTAACAATGAACAAATTAACATAACTACTAACAAACTGAACAATTTCCCCTTAACTATTAATTATTCCCGAATAAAACGAAATGCTAATGGCACGCTGGAAACTGCAGCCAGGATACATCTTCCAGATTGCTTTGCACCCTCTCTGCTGATCCTCAGTCAGCGATGCCTTTCTCCATTGACTTCTTGTGAGAGGAATATTAGCTAAGTGTGCCACTATACCTTTAGTTAGATGATGGTTATTCTGAGAGCTTAAAGATTTCTGTGAGAGCCAGCGATTTTCTCTTTAGAGCTGATGGGTTGTTAACTCTAGTAGATGGCAGTTGCTCTCATGCTGATTTTCAAATGCCCCCTTCTTTTATATCCTTGATGACCTATCAATTTCTTACCATAGAATTGGTCCTAGGTTGTCAAAATCATCCAATTTTAAATTTAATTGGTTTTTAGTTTCTAGGTGTCTGGTTTAAATTAATTGACTGATATTTATACTGGTTACCTAAACAAACTACTGCCTAGGTTGCTAATCACACAGCCCCCTGATACAAATATTTCAATTTCAGGAACTCTCTGTCCACCTGCTGCTTCTTGCAGACATTTTTCCCTCCAAGCCTAGAAAAACACATCATATTTTAAAGAGACCACACACACTTCCCCCCTATCATTTTACAAACATCAAATTCAAATGTCCTGCCTTTCAATCCACAAATTCTCTACCCAACTTTGCAACAATAGAGTGAATAGCCAATGTCTTTTACCTATAGCGGCGCAGTCCAACATTAGAAAACATAGGTTTCAGTTGAGATGGGTTAGATTTATAAAAATCCTGAGTGGTAACTTTTTCATGCAGAGGGTGGTGCGTGTATGGAACAAGCTGCCAGAAGAAGTGGGGGAGGTTGGTACAATTACAACATGTAACAGGCATCTGGATTGGTATATGAATAGGAAGGTTTTAGAAAAAAATTAGCCAAATGCTGACAAATGTGACTATGTCAGATTGTGATGTCTGATTGGCATTAATGAATTGGACCAAAGGGTCTGTTACTGTGCTATATGACTCTATGGTTCAACTTAATAGATGCGGAAAGGTTGTTTGTCTCTTGTGGGAGAATCTATGACCAGTAGGAATAATCTCAGAGTTATGGTTTGCCCATTTAAGACAGAGATGAGGAGGAATTTCTTCTCTCAGAAGGGAGTGAATCTGTGGCATAAAAATAATATGCAAGGGTATGGCGAGAAAGCAGGAGATTGCCACTAGGTAAAAACACTCATTTGAAGACCTGGTGCCAGCATGAATGGCCCAAATGTTCTCCTTTTTCACTGTAAGACCAATAGACATAGTCAGCAGAGAAGGCCTTTCAGAATATCATTTCTACTCTGCCATTCAATGACATCATGGCTGATGTGATAATTCTCAAATTTACCTTTCTCTCTTATCCCCAGAACCCTTGATTCGATTACTGATTAAAAATGTCTACCTCAACCTTGACTATACTTAATGACCCAACTTTAGCAGCCCTCTGTGCTGAAGAATTCCACAGTTGCACTACTCTCTGAAGGAAAAATATTCCTCCTCATCTCTCACATGGCTGGGCAATTCCTTATTCTAAGATTATGCCAAGACACTCCCACAAGTGGAAACTACTTCTCTGCATCTACTGTGTCAAATCCCCTAAGAATCATATATGTTTCAATAATGTCGCCACTTGGTTTTCTAAACTGCAATGAGTACAGTCGTAACCTACTCAACTTCGCCTCATAAAACAGTCTCTCTATACCCAGAAACAAAGAAATGACAAAGAAACTGAGTAGGTACTTTGCATCAGTTTTCACAGTAGAAGACACCAGCAGCATAACAGAATTTCAAGAGAGTGAAGGGGCAGAGGTGAGTGTAGTAGCCATCACTAAGGAGAAGGTGCTAGGGAAGCAGAAAGGTCTGAAGGTGGATAAATCACCCAGACCATACAGATTACACCCCAGAGTTCTGAAGGAGATAGCTGAGGAGATTGTAGAGGCATTGATGGTGATCTTTCAGGAATCACTGGAGTCAGGAGGCGTCCGAGAGGATAGGAAAGTGGCTAATGCAACGTCCCTTTTTAAGAAGGGAATGAGGTTGAAGACAGGAAACTCTAGGCCAGCTAGCCCAATCTTGATCATTGGTATGATTTTAGAATACATTATTAAGGATGAGATTGCAGTGTACTTGGAAGTGTAGGTAAAGTCAGCACAGCTTAGTCAAGGGGAGGTCATACCTGCCAAATCTGTTAGAATATTTTGAGGAGGTACCAAGAAAGTTGACCAAGGAGTAGTGGATATGATCTATTTGGATATCGAGAAGGCCTTAACAAGGTTCTGCATAGGAGGCTGCTAAATGAGATAAGAGCCCATGGTGCTAGGGGGAAAGTATTGGTATGAATAGAGGATTGGCTGATGAGCAGAAGGCACAGAGTAGGGACAAAAGGTCTTTTACAGGATGGCAGCTGGTGACAAGTGGAGATCTGCAGGGGTCTGTGCCAGGACTACAACTCTTCACTTTATACTTCTGGACAAAGGAACTGAGGGCATTGTTGCTAATTCTGTGGGTGATGCAAAGATAAGTGGAGGGACAGGTAGTGTTGAGGAAGCGAGGAGGCTGCAGAAGGGCTTGGACGTGCTAAGTGAGTGGGCAAAGATGATGCAGATGTAATACAATGTGGCAAAGTGTGAGGTCATACATTTTGGTAGGAAGAATAGAGGAATAGGGCTAAATGGCCTAATTCTGATCCTATATCTTATGGTCTTATGGTCTCTGCACTGCCTCCAAAGCTTATTGTATCTTCCCATAGATAAGGGGTCCAGACATTTTCACAGTATTCCAGGTGTGGATAGTGCCTTGTATGGTTTTAGCAAGACCTCTCTATTTTTAGACCTCATTACCACTGAAATAAAGGTCAACATTTTCCTCCCCTGTCAGCTGCTGAACTTGAATGCTAGGTTCTTATGATTTATGCATGAGGCTATAGGAAGGATGCTGTGAAAGGGTTCAGAAAAGATTTACAAGGATGTTGCCAGGATTGAAGGGTTTGAGCTACAGGGAGAGACTGAATAGGCTGGGGTTACTTTCCCTGGAACATCAGAGGCTGAGGGGTGACCTTATAGAAGTTTATAAAATCATGAGTGGCATAGATAGGCTGAATAGCCAAGGTCTTTTCCCCAGGGTAGGGGAGTCCAAAACTAGATGTTTAAGGGAAAGATTTAAAAGGCACCTAAGGGGCAACTTCTTCACACAGAGGTTGGTGTGTGTCTAGAATGAGCTGCCAGAGGAAGTGGTGGAGGCTGGTACAATTACAATATTTATAAGACATCTGCATGAATAGGAAAGGTTTAGAGGGATATGGACTAAATGCTGGTAAATGAGACTAGATTTATATAGGATATCTGGTCAGCATGGACAAGTTAGACCGAAGGGTCTGTTTCTGTGCTGTACATCTCTATAATCTATGACTCTGTGACTCCGAAATCCCTCTCTGCTTCAGCTTTCTGCAGTCTTACTTCATTTAGATAATATTCAGCTCTTCTAGTCTTCCTATCAATGTCCATAACCTCACATTTTCTCACGTTATAGTCCATCCGGAAAGTTTTTGTCCACTTGTTTTAAAATGTTTATATTCCTCCGTAGACTTTTTGTGTCATTGTGATAATTTGACTTTCCACCTATTTTTGTGTCGTCCTCAAACTTGGTGATAGCACATTCACTTTCCTCATCCAACCTATTAATAGCATTTACGGCCCTAGCATTGATTCCTGTGGCTTCCTGAACATGCCCCCTTTACGCCCACTCTCTGTCTCCTACTGGTTAGCCAATTCTCTATCCATGCTAACATACTACCTGAACACATGAGCCTTTATCTTATTAACTAGCCTAATTTGCAGTATCTATTTGCAGAGTGACACATTGAGGGAGTGAGTGACACATTGAGGGAAAGTTTGATGCATTGAGGTAAAATGTGGCGTACTATTAGAAGTCATGATATGATCAGAAAGAAAGTGAGGCACTTGGGAGAGAGTGACTCATTGAAACAAATCGAGAAGTGTGAGATATTTTGAGGAAGAGAGTGGGATACTGATGGAGAGAAAGAGAGAAAGTAAAGAAGAGAGTGACATAGCGAGGACAAGTCTTACAAGTGGTGAGACTAAGTGACACACTGAGCAAGACAGTGACAAGCTGAGGGTAAGAGTGAGACTTGGAGGGAGAGCCCAACACACAGAAGGAGGGAATGACCGCTAAGGAGAAACATGAATTGCTGAGGGAGAGTGAGTCACACTGAGGGAGAGAGTGACACAATGAGGGAGAGAGTGTTTCATTGAGGGAAACAGTGATATGCTGTAGGGGAGAGTGACACAGTGAGGGAGAGTGACACACATAGGATCAGAGAGGGGGAAAGACACACACTGTTATACGTAGGGTGGGCAGGGGCCGAGCACCCATTATTTACAGTACTATCTGGTCTCTGGGTGACCTGGCAGAATAAAGGTCCTATATGCTGTAAGAACCCTGCTGGTGAGGCTTCAGACTCCCCCAGGGTCATTGACCTCCAGTATACTGGGTCAAATTGCCCTTGAAATATGTTTAAATAGCTTCCTGTCATGTGCAAGTCCATGGTCCCCCCACCATTGCTAACCACCCTTCCCAATATCCGGATCCAATGTGAAGATGTTGGTCTTCCATCCTGATGTTTTCCAATTCTTCTAACTCCTTCGTACCTCCCTAATCACATCTGATGGGATCCAATGACAGTGCGTAAAGTGCTGTAAGTTTATGTGACAGTTCAAAGAGAGCGTTGTTAGCCTATTACCACCTTTCCCCATCGAAACCAGTGGGAATTAAACACGGGAGAGGTCAGCTTGCTGACTTATTTCACACACTTACACAAATTCCAGATCTAACCCAGGAAGTGAGATGTACAAAGACTGATCAGCTCCAATTGGATTTCAGTGAGTCTGTCAGCAATGGTTTTGACTGTTACTATAATTACACCATCCTCTCTATAATCTGCTCACAAACAAGCTTCAAATTCAGCAGAGTCTAAACATAAACCTACTGAAGTGTGGCTAAACTTCAAAATGTTATATTTACTGGCCTTGTATTTAATGAAGTTCAAACAGTAAGGACTAATTGAAGAATTGTAAATGCTTAATTAAGAATAATGATTTGACCTGTGAACCTGTGTTTCATTTCTCTTTGATGAAATATTGTCAAACTTTATTCAGAAATGTAAAAGACATTAGAGAAAAGGAAAAATAGTATTAATGAGATGGGGCTACAGTGCATCGAGTAACTCCCCAGGAAATCTTAGAACAGGACAATTATCAGTGACAGAATGAGTTAATGACAATTCCCACTGAGATCAACACTGTTTATTCACCCTCATACCAATATCACCCTTCACTGACACCAAGGAAAGGTGTTGTGTATCTGAGTGTAATTTGGAGGGGAACAAGATGCTCTGATGGTTTTCATGCCCTTGTTTTGTCGTGGATAGAGCTCATTGGGCTGGGAGATGCCATCAAAACATGTTTTGTGTCACAATGTGTTGGTGTTGCTGGGGATGGATGCTGAGTTTAGTGTGTCAATCGAGCAATCTAGAGCTTTTTGAGAGATCAAATCCAAAAGGAAAGTATACAGTAAATAGCAGGACGTTTGGAATATTGATAAACAGAGGGATCTTGGTTTGCAAGTCCATAGCTCCCTGAAGGGGACAACACAATTGATAAGGTGGTAAAGAAGGCCACGGCATGCTTGCTCTAATCAGTTGGGGCATTGAGTCTAAAAGTTGGCAAGTCATGATGTGGCTGTATAAAACTTTAGTGAGCCACATTTGGAGTATTGTATGTAACTCTGGTCACAACACCGTAAGAAGGATGTGGAGGCTTTGGAGAGGGTGCATAAGAGGTTTACCAGGATGTTGCCTGGATTGGAGTGTATTAGCTATAAGGAAAATGAAATAACTCTACAGAGGCCTGTAAGCCATCACCAACTCGCCATTTATTTACACATGAGCAGTCCTTGATGATAATACTGTTTCATACTGAGTCAGGCACCAGTGTGTCAGTATCCCTGCCACTCAACCTCTTTATATGTCAGCCAGGTCTCCCCGATTGGACCAGATTAACAGCCCCAATCAGGGAACTGGCTGACCTCATTACAGAGAGCTTGGATAAACTTGTGTTTAGCTTTAAGTGGAGGTTTGGAGAAACTTTGATTGTTTTTGCTAGAGCATCGAAGGCTGAGGGGCGAGCTGATAGAAGCATATAAAATTATGAAATGCATGGATAAGGTGGATAGTCTTTTTCCCAGGGTGGAAATGTCACAAGGGGGCAGAGGTTAAAGTGAGGGGGGAAAAATTTAATGGAGGTGTACAAGAAAAGTTTCTTACACAGAGGGTGGTAGGTACCTGGAACGTACAGCCAAGTGAATTGGTAGAAGCAGAGCTGATAGCAATGTTTAAGAAGCATTTAGATAGATACGTGAGCGGACAGAGAATAGAGAGATATGGGCCATGTGCAGATAGATGGGATTAGTTTAGAATGGTATCATGGTCAATACAGACATGGTAGGCTAAAGGGCCTGTACCTGTACTGAACTGTTCTATGTTCTATTATAGACTTTAAACTTAAAAGCAAATACAAACAAGAGAGGCTCTAAATCAGTGCTATTGTTGTGTTGCTTCCTCTGGACTAGATGGTCTGTGTTCAAATTCCACCTGCCCTGGAGATATGTCATAAAATGTATGAGCAGATTGGTTAAATCTGATTACTGTCACAGTGTTAGGCTGGGTGATGTGAGGAATGTTAAGTATGAGGTGGAAACACTGCACTAGTCCATACTACCCAACATTCACATCTTCCACTCTTATCCTGCCCAATTTCCTCAAAAATCTAGTCCCGAGTCTCTCTGTTGCTTGGAATTTGTATTTTAACTTGTCTGCAAACAGTAAAACAGTCATTACTGAATCACTGATTAATGGAGAAGGAACTGCAGGCACTACTAATCATTTCTTTCTTGCTGGATGTTTGACTGTA
The DNA here is from genome assembly GCF_021869965.1 of Rhincodon typus. Lineage (NCBI taxonomy): Eukaryota > Metazoa > Chordata > Chondrichthyes > Orectolobiformes > Rhincodontidae > Rhincodon > Rhincodon typus. Next base: position 1,839,249 of record NC_063361.1, on the reverse strand, counting down.
ATGACTAATTTAGCATTCTGGGCTTGGAGGGATGCACCATTAACCTCTGATCCCAAAACATCAGGCTGCTTTCCCAAGCCAATCAGAATTTTACCAGTCAGCAAGAGAGCCTACAAAAAAAACCACAACCCACATCAAAGGCAGAAGTTTAGATTCTCTCTCTGTTGACATGTATTTTGCAAAATGAACTGACCCTGCTTGCTAATTCCAATACTTTCTTAGGTACATTGGGTTGGTGGGAAAGCTTAATCCTGAGAATTTTGTTGATGAGAGTGAAATCACAGTCAGACGGTCGGGCAGGTTAGAACTTAGGAGTTATACTAAAGTCAGTGCATTATTCTCCTCGTCAGAGCAATGAGGCATCTGTCCATGTGAAAATAGTCCCCATATTTATTTGAGGAAGGATTCAGATCTAGTGCAGGAGTTAATGGTCAGGGATTAATTCCTGGAAGTGCATGTTCCCCAAGTGTCTCAAGGTCACTGGAATCAGATTTGAATCACTGAGAGCAAGAGGATTCCACAAGATAGCTGCAGCTCAGGTTTGTGAGGACTAGAGATTGTGTTTGTGGTGGGCTAGAGATTGTGTTTGTGAGGGGTAGAGATTGTGTTTGTGAAGGGTAGGGATTGTGTTTGTGAGGGGTAGAGATTGTGTTTGTGAGGGCTAGAAATTCTGTTTGTGTTGCTCTAGAGATTGTGTTTGTGAGGGGTAGAGATTGTGTTTGTG
>NC_063361.1:1765673-1838515 GCF_021869965.1 Rhincodon typus | reverse complement strand
TGAGGGCTAGAGATTGTGTTTGTGGTGGGCTAGAGATTGTGTTTGTGAGGGGTATAGATTGTGTTTGTGAGGGCTAGAGATTGTGTTTGTGAGGGGTAGAGATTGTGTTTGTGAGGGGTAGAGATTGTGTTGGGGGTAGATTGATGGATGACGGATGAGGTAAGGGATGGTTGAGAGATATGGAGGGAGACTGGGGAGAGTTAGAGGATTGGAGAAAATGTCAGCATTTATGATAGAGAAAGACAGGGTTACGATGGTTGGAATTAGCTGATTTATGTATTTCTCGGTGGAGTCTGGAGAAAAGGATTGTGGAGTAGGAGGAGTTACAGTGATCATGGGAGGTGGGAAGGTTGAGATCATCATGGCTTGGGGGGCGCAGCAGGTTGAAGAAAATTCATGGCAGGGATGGGGTTTGGTGATTGCTCACGGGGTGAAATCAGTGATTCTGGGAGGCGTTGTTGGGACTGTCAAGATTGTGAGATTGGAATGGGGTGGGTGCTACTTGATAGCTCGTTGGGCCTTCGAGTATCACACTTGTTCCCACTTACCCACAAACTGTGCTGTAAATCTCCTTACCTCCTGGACTGGGCCCTTTTCATCTTTTTCCCTGAGGCCTGCAGCCCTGAGAATAAAAGGTAGAAAAACTTTTTTTAAAAAAGCCATAAAACCTCCTTTGTAAGTTTCTGGAATGTATCAGTCTCCTAATTACAGGTTAGTCACCTAATTTGCAACCAGCTTCCATTACAACTAAAATGGATGGTTGAACTAAGTAGTTTTGGTGCTGTAAACGTTCATTTTCCATTCAAGATTTTTGAGAAGATTTATAGCTCGGGTTTTTGATGCGGTTGTTGACTTGCTGGCTGGTGAGTTTGTTCACAATTGTTTTGTCACCATGCTAGGTAACACCATCAGTGCGCCTCTGGTGAAACTTCACCAGAGGCGCACCGATGATGTTACCTAGTATGATGATGAAACGGTTTGCAAACAAATTCAACAGCGTGGGAAGCAAGTCAACAACCGTTCATTCTCCATTCCCGAGAGTCTCATAACTTCACAGAACTTAAAATATTCTGTCTCACGGTCAGTATAACAGTGTAATTGTATGAGGCATGCTCATGATATTATCTTTATATCATAGCATGTGAGCTGAGGGTTTCAAGGTCTCAGATTCCATCTTACTTCAGATCACTTAAAGCATGACACTTTCCTGGAAGTATGCCAGACCATTAAGGAGAGATGTTAGGAAGCACTTCTACACACAAAGGGTGGTAAAGATTTGGAACCCTCTTTCACAAACAGCAGTTGATGTTAAATCAGATAACACTCTCATTTTAAATCTGAGACAAATACATTTTTGTTAAGCAAAGGAATATGGGCCAAAGGCAGGTATATGGAGTTAGGCCGCAGACCAGGCATGATCTCATTAAATGGCAGAACAGGCTTGAGGGGCTGAATGGCCTCCTCCTGTTCCTCTGTCCCAGTGCACTGCTTTGTTGTAACTAATAGGTTAATGTTAGCCCAGACAACTATTTGCTTATGGAATGTAAAATTAGTTCATAATAATTAGCTATTCGTTGGATTCTTCTTACCAGGGATAAACTAAGCATCCTAATATCAGTTAAAATACCTTGTTGGAGACAAACTCATATTAAGTGGGGCCTTGTCTGAATCCTGAATACCAAAAGAGATCATGACTGGTACCTGGAAAATGCAATCCTGTCCCTGAGCGTCACATCAGAAATGACTCTGCCAAGTCAGACTAGCTCTTCACTGCCATGCTGTGACCCTACAACCTCCAATGTGGAAAGAATTTGTGTCTCCCTTAACAGTGGGATTACTCTTGCTTCAGAGTCCAAATGTTGTGAATACCCTTCCTCCTACAGACTCAGGTAACAGCTTAGCCTGACAGGGTTGCACTCCTTCAGTATTGCCTTGACTGTTAAGAGATACCTGCCCTCAGACATCAATTTAATCTGAGTCTCCATCTACCTTTCCGAGTGAATCTGAAAGAGCCCGGGTAACTAATTATAGGACATGGAGTGTTTTTGGATGTCTTTGGACAACATTTCTTCCTCTACCACAGGAACATTACCAAAATGAAGATTCATTTAACCTGAACCAGGATATATGCTCCTTGCTTGGGGAAGTGGAGGAAATCCCACCTCAGAGAAGTTGTGTTATGTCTTGCAGCAAGTATGTGATACCCTTTTAATGGATGTGCTCAGGATGTGATCACTGTATCATGCCTGTGGCTTGATGGTATAAAAGTCTTGAACTGCATCTTCCTGAGCTCTGTCCCCACGCAGCATGGTGTGCTGAGGGATGAGTGCTACAGTTTAAAGCTGATATGCTTATCGTCAGCCCAGACACACAAGTGCCTGTGATTCTCATGTACTTATTTAAGTAACAGGAGTTCTTCAGTACGATCTGACCCATTTGTATATTCTGGGAGCTGTGCATCACAATATAGGTGCAAATTACTGCAGATGCTGGAATCTGTATTGAAAACCTTAATGCTGCCTGACCCACTGTGATCTCCAGTATATGTTGTTTTCAGTTTTGCATCATAATAGTTGAAAACTATTAGCTATCATGTTCTTTTAGCTCAGAGTGCGAACAGCTAATCTGCTTGGCCACAGAGCTCTCTGGGTCCCAGCAGCACCAGTGGTAGGATCGTCTACGTTTCAATCAAGTCACCCCTCACTGTTCCGTGGGCAGTATGGTGGCTCAGTGGTTAATACTGCTGCCTCACAGCGCCAGAGACCCAGGTTCGATGCCAGCCTTGGGTGACTATCTGTGTGGAGTTTGCACATTTGCCTCCGCATCCGCGTGGGTTTCCTCCAGGTGCTCTGATTTCCTCCCACAGTCCAAAGATGTGCAGGCTAGATAGATTGGCCATGCTAAATTGTCCAGGGATGTGCAAGCTAGGTGGATTGGCCATGGTAAATGCAGGGTTAAGAGGATAGGAAAGCGGGGGTTTGGTCTGGGTGGGATGGTCTTTGGAGGGTAAGTGTGGACCTGATGGGCCAAATGGCCTATTTCCACACTGTGGCGATTCTATGATTCTGAACTCCTGTACAATCTATCCTCATAAGATAATGAAGAAGGGTAATACTTGAAACATTGACTGCTCCTTTCCTCCAGATGCTGCCTGGCCTGCTGTGTTCTTCCAGCCTCCTGTTTGTCTACCTTGGATTCCAGCATCCACAGTTTTTTTTTGTCCTTTAAGATAATTTACTCATTTCAGGATTCAGTCAAGGAAACCTCCTCTGAACCACTCCAAATGCATTTATATCATTCTTTAAATCAGGAGACCAAAACTGCACATGGTATTTAAGCTGTGGTCTCACCAATGCCCTTTATAACAAAGTAGAACATCCATAGCTGTATGTCTAATTCCTCTCATAATAAAGGATAGTATCCCATTAATTTTCTTGATAACTCGCTGTTCCTACACACGAATATTTTGTGACTCATGCAAATCCCTGTAAACCTCTCTGTACCTGGGAATTCTGCAGTCATTCACCATTAAGTGATACACTACTTTTTCAATCTTCCTGCAAAAGTGAACAACTTTACATTCTCCCACATTAAACTCCATCTGTCAGATGTTTGTCTACTCACCTCATGTATCTATGATAAAACAAAGATCTGTGGATGTTGGAAATTTGAAACAAAAACAGAAATTGCTGGAGAAACTCAACAGGTCTGGTAGTGTCTATGGAGCTAAAGCAGAATTAATGTTTTGATTTTGGAACTGTTCTGAAGAATGGTCACTGAACTCGATATGTTAACTCTGCTTTATCTCCACAGATGCTGCTAGACCTGTTGAGTTTCTCCAGCAACTAGTGTTTTTGTTGCAAATTCTATGTCTTGATCACAAAAACATGACATCTATGAATTTAGATATCATACCTTCATTCCCCTCATCTAAGTCATTGTTATAAACCATATATGTTGAGGCCCCAGCATAGACCCCGATTGGTTAAAAGTCTAGAATTCTCTCCATAACAGCATTTTGGGTCTACATTTAGCACATAGAACAGTGCAAGAAGGCAGGTCACTACCACTTTCTCAAGGGCAAATAGGAACAGATAATAAATGCTGGCCTAGCCAGAGACAATCATGTCCTACGAGTACATCTTTGAAAAGATTACATCCTGCCAATTAGATACATTCATGTATTTTTTATGCTTCCTGCCAGCTAGCCAATGTTCTACCCATGCTAATATATTACCCTTACTCCATGAGCTTTTAGTTTCCACAATAACAGTGAACCAGAGTGCAGCTGAGAGTCATCACAGCGGAATTCTGGGAGACATCGCCACAGTCATTATGACTGTACAGGAGACATCTGCAGGTTTTCTGGAACTTTCTATAGTCCTGGCCTATCAGGGAGACACACTTAATTGTTTGGAACAAGAGTCAATCATTAGATGGCATGCTCCTCTGTTAGTTTCTTTGTGTAGCAGAACCTTTCTGTCTGGGCTGTCCGTCGTTTAGTGGATGAATTTCTGGGGTTATTTCTGTCCAGAATAACTGTTGCCCTTTACATTATGCTAATATCATTAGCATCTAGCTGCTGTGTTTGCACTGTGTCTGATGTGTGGTTTTTGTGATTCCAGAGTTTTACCTGGCCAATGTACCCAGCATCCCTTGCTGTTGGCCAAGTTAGCAATCTATCTGTGCTTTAGCATCCAGGAAGCTGCTACACCAGGAATAGGGGGGGATTGATTTCCAGTGCACTAGCCCTGTAGGTTGTGACATTGACCGTCACACACCTCACACTTGGCCATCTCAACAGCACCTTAAATGACTTATCTGTAATCCCCAGGTTGCACTTAGCCTTCAGGGCTGACCTTGGCCAAACATCTGAACTGTAATCAGATGAGTCCCTTGACTGTGACATTACCCTTTTACTGTCCATAGTCCCCCTTCACCCCAATAAGGCTTTGACCTTCACACATTGCTATTTGCTTGAAGCACATGCAGAGAGTTTGTTGTGTGAATAGTTGGCAACATTGTAGCTTCGATGTTGATCTAGTACGGTACCATATGACCGCACCCTATCTGACTCATCCATATTCTGATCAATGTCCCACCATCACGAGATGCCTCTCCCTCTGCGCTAGGAAGCAGTTTATATTACAGAGGCCAGTAGCCTTGTAACTCAGCACTTAAGGAAGCAAACTTACAGCCATAATATGCAGATTTTTATATCAGTGTAAATGCATGGCTATCCCATGCACAATGTGAGTCGAAGCATGCACGGCCTAGGTGTCTGTCAGCCACTACTAGATGGTTGAAGGCTTTGTGGTGATTGAATTAGTCTGACAGCTGGCATGATGATGTGGTGAGCCTGGTGGTTCTCTGATGCTGAATTGTATGGACGAGGGTCAAGGAGGGCAGTGGTCATGGAGCATGTAACAACATTATACAGAAGGAGCAATTGTAGGATAGCATGGAAAAGCATAGCCACAAGGTACTTCGTAGAATCCCTACAGTGTGGAAACAGGCCCTTCGGCCCAACAAGTCCACACAGATCCTCAGAGCACCCACCCAAACCCATCCCCCTATAACCCACCTAATGTACAAATCCCTGAACACTACAGGCAATTTAGCATGGCCAATCCACCTACCCTGCACATCTTTGGACTGTGGGAGGAAACCGGAGCACCCAGAGGAAACCCACACAGACACGGGGAGAATGTGCAAACTCCACACAGACAGCCACCCGAGCGTGGAATTGAACCCGGGTCCCTGGCACTGTGAGGCAGCAGTGCTAACCACTGTGCCACCGTGCTGCCCATTTGCTCTGTTCTTTCTGTTGGGAATTCATTCCATCTAGTTTCTTACTGGATGGGAGGAGAATTGGAAGTGGGATGTGGAGATAGTGAGTTGGAGTAGGTTTCCTTGATCTCGGTACTCTCACCACAGCAAGGAGGGGAAAATTCTGGCCTATAGATTGAATGGCCTCCCTCTGTACCTTGCAATTCTCTCTGGATCAGATACAAAGGGAACATTATATTCATAAACTGATAGAGTGGAGAGGCTGTCAGCTTGATCCTCCCGGTTTCTCAATGTTGCTTGCCCTTGCACTCCCTCCAAAACTGAGGTGAACCACTCCTGGCAAAGTGAAACACGCTGCAATGTGGCTGGAGGAGGGGTCAACGGTTTATAACCACACCACAAAGATCAAAACTTATCTGCATGCCATTTCCTGGAGAGTAAGGGCTTCAATTTGATCAAAATCTTTGCAACAGCAAATGAAACAATATCATGAACATTGTGATTAGGTATCAGGTCTATCACATGAACGAACCACTTAGACATTAAAAGGCAACCAAACATAGACATACATGGGTCAAAATCCTGGAATCCCCTCCCTAATGGCATTGTGGGTCTACCTACAGCACATGGACATCAGCAGTTCAAAAAGACAGCTTGCGGCTTCCTTCTCAAAGGCACCTAGAAGGCCAATAAAAACTGGTCCAACCAGTGTCACCCAGGTCCATGAGTGAATAAAATACCTCCAAAATCTTAGTTTAAAACCAGCACCCCAATTTCCTCCACCACAGTCATGTGTCTGCCCTGTCTAAGTGGCGGGATAAACCCACTAGAGGAGTCAAGAGGTCAACATTGCCATGAGACATCAAGAAGACCAATATGGGCATGGAAACTTCCTGCTGATTACCACCCACCATGCTCTCTCAGAAGACATTCTGAAGGTAGCTAGGGCAAGGAATGTATTCTTGTTGAGAGACTTCAGTGTCTATCACCAAGAGTAATTCGGTATCACTATTACTGGCTAAACTGGCAGAATCCTAAAGGACATTACTTCTAGAATGGATCTGTGACAAGTGGTAGGGAATCAACTAGAGGATAAGGCTGCTCGATCCTACTCTCACCAATTTATCTGTCGCAGATGCATTTGTCCATGACAGTATTGGTAGGAGTGACCATTGCAGTCTTTTTGAGGAGACACAGTTCCATCTTCACATTGAGTATACCCTCCATTATGTCGTGTGGTGCTGCCACTGTATTAAATGGGATAGAATCATAATGGAGGCTTGGAGACCACTTTGCGGAACACCTACGCTTGGTTCGCAACAAACGACTGCACCTCCCAGTTGCAAACCATTTCAACTCCCCCTCCCACTCCTTGGACGACATGTCCATCCTGGGCCTCCTCCAGTACCACAACGATGCCACCCGAAAGTTGCAGGAACAGCACCTCATATTTCGCTTGGGAACGCTGCAGCCCAATGGTATCAATGTGGACTTCACAAGCTTCAAAATCTCCCTGCCCCCGACCGCATCCCAAAACCAGCCCAGCTCGTCCCCGTCTCCCTGACCGTCTGTCTTTTCTCCCACCTATCCGCTCCTCCCACCTCAAGCCCCACCCCCACCTCCTACCTACCAGCCTCATCCCCGCCTCCTTGACTTGTCTGTCTTCCCTTGACTGACCAACCCCCACACTAACTCCCCACCTACACCCACCCTTACTGGCTCCGTCCCCGCCTCCCTGATCTGTCTGTCTCCTCTCCACCTATCTGCTCCTTTATCCATCTTCCATCCGCCTCCCTCTCTCTCTATTTATTTCAGAATCCTGTTCCCCTCCCTCATTTCTGAAGAAGGGTCCAGGCCCAAAACGACAGCTTTCCTGCTGCTCTGATGCTGCTTGGCCTGCTGTGTTCATCCAGCTCTACACCTTGTTATCTCTAAACATAAAATTCACCAGTTTTAAAATCTCCCCACCACCAGCCTCATCCCATGTCCAATCCTCCTTCTCATCCCCGCTTCCTTGACCTGACACGACCTGTCCATCTTCTCTCCCACCTATCCACCCCACCCATCCCTGATTTAACCCATCATTACATAGATGATTTGGAGTTGGCCACTAAGTGTGGTGTGTCAAAATTTGCAGATGACACAAGATGAGTGGTAGAGCAAAGTGTGCAGAAGACACTGAAAGTCTGCAGAGGGATATAGATAGTCTAAGTGAGTGGGCAAAGGTCTGGCAGATGGAGTACAATGTTGATAAGTCTGAGGTCATCCATTTTGGTAGGAAAAACAGGAAAATGGACTATGTTTTAAATGGTAAAAAATTGCAGCACGCTGCTGTGCAGAGGGACTTGGGTGTCCTTGTGCATGAATCGCTAAAAGTAGGATTGCAGGTGCAGCAGGTAATTAAAAAGGCAAATGGAATTTTGTCTGCCATTGCTAGAGGGATGGAGTTTAAAAACAGGGAGGCTATGCTGCAGCTGTATAGGGTCCTGGTGAGGCCACACCTGGAGTACTGTGTGCAGTTTTGGCCTCCTTACTTGAGAAGGGATATACTAGCACTGGAGGGGGTGCAGAGGAGATTGACTCAGTTGATTCCAGAGTAGAGAGGGTTGGATTATGAGGAGAGGCTAGGTAGGCTGGGATTATACTCATTGGAATTCAGAAGAATGAGGGGAGATCTTATTGAAACATATAAGATGATGAAGGAAGTAGATAAGGTGGAGGCAGGGAGGTTGTTTCTACTAGCAGGTGAAACTAGGACTAAGGGGGCATAGCCTCAAAATAAAGGGAAGCAGATGTAGGACTGAGGTCAGGAGGAACTTCTTCACCCAAAGGGTTGTGAATCTGTGGAATTCCCTGCCCAGTGAAGCGGTTGAAGCTACCTCGCTGAATGTTTTTAAGGCAAGGCTAGATAAATTTTTGAACAGTAAAGGAATTAAGGGTTATGGTGAGTAGGCGGGTAAGTGGAGCTGAGTCTCAAAAAGATCAGCCATGATCTTATTAAATGGTGGGGCAGGCTCAAGGGGCCGGATGGCCTACTCATGGTCCTAGTTCTTATGTTCTTATGTTCTTATACCACTGACCAATCCCCACCAGTCCCTACCTGCATTCACCTATCACCATCCCACCTACCTTACCCGAGCCCCACCTCTCCTCTCTCTATTTATTTCCCAGCTGCCTCCCCCTTCCACATTTCTGAAGAAGGGTCCAGACCTGAAATGCCAACTTTCCTGCTCCTCTGATGCTGCCTGGCCTGCTGTGTTCATCCAACTCCACACTGCATTGTCTCTGACTCCAGCTTTTGCAGTTCTTGCTATTTCTTCACGAATGTTCAGTTGCCCTTCGCCAATGGAGTCATGAGCAGGTTTCAAAGCATGGAATGGGGTTGTGCCACCATCCTTCACTGTTGCCATGTCAGGGATGTATAAAGTGCGTGACCTCAGGCACTGTCTGGAAGTCAAGGTGCCACAAAGTCTGATTGATATTTGTCCAATACACAACCCTCCGCTGGTTATAATAGACTCCCTCTGAACTCTTGTGACCTCTTTGTCCTTTGTTTCCACTGCTCTCTGTAGCTGATAGCTGCTGTTTAATTTAGTTCAGCCAAGTTTCCGTCAGGCCCAATTTCTCCGCTGTGGGTCAATTCAGAATGTCCAATTTTGTCCAATGTTACACTTTCTCTCAGCTTCCCAACAACAACACTTGAAATTAGGAAACAATCACTCTCTGAGAAGTCAAAGATATCTACAAAATTTGCTACTGCTGAGGATACAAGTCAATAATTAAATAACATGAGTCCTAGGTTAAAAATATAAAATCTCAAGGATTCTAAGGACTTTTAAACTGCATAACATATGTTCTCCCTGTCTGCACCAAATATTCTTCTTAAAACTTATCACCTGTGCTTGTGTGTACATTTGATATTGTATGTTATTATGTTTTAGGAGAGAGTATCTTTCGCTCAAGAAAACCTTGTAATTGGCTCCTTCATTTTAATCTAGTTAACTGTTTTTAAAAATGTTTAATTGTTTGATGGCTGCCTACTAAACAGAATATTAAAAAATCATATTTTTATAAATAAATATAGGTTTATATTAACTTATATGTGGTGACCGGAAATGGACTCAATACTTTAATTATGGCCTAATCAGGCCATTAGAAAGGTTTGTTGCAACTTTCCTGCTTTTGTACACAGTACCTCTATTTATGAAGCCCAGGATCCTACACACTTTGCTATTTGTTCTCTCAATATGTTCTGCCAACTTCAAAGATTTGGGCAAACAAACTCCCAAGTCACTTTCTCCCTGTATACACTTGAGAATTGTGTTATTAAGTCTATGTTGCCACTCCCAATTCCTTTTGTGAAAGTGCATCAGCTCACACTTATCTCTATTAAACTTCACGTGCCACTTGTTTGCCCATTATTTTCGGCAATCTATTTTCTGTTGTAGTCAATTGGTGTCGTCCTCACTGTCATGTCTCCAATTTTGGTATCATTGGTAAAATTTTTGAAATGTAGCTTTGTATTGCAAGATATGAGTCATTTATAAGCACATATGTCCTGCTTTGGATCATCAGACGTAACTATTAATGGCACCAGCCTCAAGCTTGTTGGAAAATTCTCATTGCTTGGCTATGTGCTATCTAGGTGTGGCACTATTAATGACGATATTTATGTTTCCATCAGAAAGCATGATCTGTCCATGGCTGAGTTTATGCTGAAAGCAGCATGGCATTACACTGAACATTAAACTCTGCCAACCCATCAACCTTACCACCCTATCAAATGCCATAGTATCCTGGGTCTGGTTCTACCTGAAAGCTTTGTAATGTTATTATCTTTGCATGAGTAATTTTTGTCCATAATAAACGAGTCCTTTATTTAAGGAATTGTTTAACTTGATTCCAACACTGCATTTTTTTTCTCTGTTCATTTGTGGGATGTGGGCGTCGCTGGCTGGCCAGCATTTCTTGCCCATCCCTACATCCAACAAAAGCAGAAATTGCTAGGAAAATTCAGCAGGTCTGGCAGCACTTGTGGAGAGAAAGCAGAGTTAACATCCTGCCAGATGCTGCCAGACCTGCTGAATTTTCCCAGCAATTCCTGTTTTTATTTCTGATTTCCAACATCTGCAGTTATTTATTTGTTTTTGTTTGCACAGTTACATACAATCTGAAATTGGCAGGATGACCTTCCACTTTAAATTTAAACTTTGTTGTAAGCAGTGGAGAGAAAGCCATCACTACCGAACTAAAAATGAACACTGCCTCACATATATTCACTCATTTAAGGAGGGGTGCAGTGGTAGAAGATACTACCTATGTGTGTCATTACAGATATTTGGTTGCTTATACTGGCCTATGAATTGGGAAATCTGCTGTGCAGAGGCTGTGCTGATTTTTACAGGAGTATGCTGATTTTGCATTCGATTCAGGAAAACAATGGTCCCATTTCTAACAATGTTCTCCGACCATCGGGGAAGCGAATGACGGCTGGGAACTTTCTCCTTCCAGTTTTACCACGTTTGACAACGACCCCTTTCCTTATATAGAGGGTGAAAGTCACATGAGTTGAATTCCTGGATTATAAACGAAGGGTCGGCGAGAAGAAGCTTCTCGTTAGCCGGAGCCAGGCTCCAGCTTCAGGCAAGAAGGTGAAGGGGAGGAGAGTGTGGGGAAGGGCAGGGTAGCTGGGAGCAGCTAGATACTGAGCAGAGAGAAACTCAATCTGCAGGAACCGAGATAGGAGCCAGCAAGGCGTGAACAGAGAGAGAGAGACAGCAGCCCATCCCAGGCCGGCAGAGGCCGGCTCTGTGTCCCAGGCTCGGAGCTCAGCAACCCCGGGAGCGAGCAGAAAGGCGGCGGGGACAAAGCAGACCATGATCGGCACCAGATCCAGGGGCACGGAGCTGCCGGAGCCGGATCACAATAAACTCGCTCTGAAAACCTTCAGGAAAGTCGGTAAGGATGGGATGGGCAGAGTGGGCATTTGTTGAGGGAAGGACAGGAATGTGTCCGACCCAGGAATAACTGGCGGGGGCCAGGGGCACGGATTAAACACAGATTGTGGGGAGATGCGTTGCTGCAGGCAAACTCTGACTAAATAAGGATGCATTCCTTGAAAAGTTTCTCCTTTTTAAACAAAAACAATCACGAGTTCCAGCGGCTCTCCGTCGCTGCAATGAGAAAGGAGGCACCTCCCTTTGCACAATGCGGAATATTTCTGGGATTTGTCTCACAGGAGGCTCCAACTTTGGGACGGAATCTCTGTGTGTGATTTCGATGAGTGTGGGAGAGTTTTCTCAGTTTCAGTACAATTCGCAAAACGGCGTGTTGAAGGGGCAACATGTCCAAGCAGGCAGTTGTCTGTTTTCTTCGCACTGGGGATGTTCATCATCCAGACCCAAGGTAATTAAACCCCAGTTTAAATCATTGTGCCCAGTTCTGAACCCCACACCCCAGTATCATATGAGGGTCGCTGACACGCTGCACAGGAGATTTAACAGAATGTTTCCAGGGATTTTAGGTCCAGTTAGGTTTGAAAGGAACTTGTCTCGGATTCTCCAGCATCTGCAGTTCCTACTATCTCTGATGCAAAAAACATACTGTTAGCTGAATCTACAAGGACAGCATAGATTTGCAAGCCTGAGGCAAGGGATACAGGGGGAAATGTGAGGAAAGCTCCTTGCCAGAGTCAGTGATAATTGTTGTATAAAACACTTTGTATTTTAAAGGATTAAATACATCGTGAGAGGCGCTCCATCCATAGAGATGTCAAGGATTTTTTTCCTGGGAGGAGCTAACCACCCTGTTCGGCTGAGTGCAGAAGAAATTCAGCAGGCCTGGCAACATCTGTGGAGAGGAAGACAGAGTTAACATTTTGGGTCCAGTTTGAGGTTCTGAAGAAGAGAATCATACCAGACTTGAAACGTTAACTCTGTTTCTCTCTGCACTGATGCTGTCAGACCTGCTGAGTTTCTCAAGATTTGCAAGGGCTATTACTTGAACTAAAGAGTTTTGATAAGGATGAACAGGTTGGAGTCCACTTTCCTGGGATCAAGACTGAAAAATGGATTTGATAAGATGGGTGAGAAGAAGGTGCTCCCACTTGTAAGAGAATCCACAATTAAAAGTAATAGAGATAAAATAGTTACTAGTAAATCCAATATCTGATGGAATGGTTGAGGGGACTAGTGTAGACACGATGAAGTGAAAACTAGATAAATACATCAAGGAGAAAGAATTGTAGAGTTTGACAGGATATGCTAATAGGATTAGATGAAGTAAAGAAGAGGAAGGCAAGTAGGGAACATAAGTTCTGGCAGAGACCAGTTTTACTGAATAGTCTCTTCAATGCTGTATGTTCTGTGCAATTCGAAAATGGACATTCAGAAGGAGGGCAAGATTGTGGAATGAAACAGAAGATGCTCCAGAGAATACTAAACCAACTGAACCTCCACTTGAGAACAAAGAGTCAATGGAGGAGGAGGCAGCAGATGAACAGGGTGAGTGGCAGGTGGTGAGAAGAAACCTCAAAAGCAAAACCTTTCAATCATACAGGGCCAGCAGCAGAATGAAAACACACAGCTGTGTGCAGAGGGGCACACTAGCAACTCTTCGTGGCCATAAATAGAAGTAGAGGCAAAGTACTATGATGGGGCAGGGGGAAGGAGATGACCACTCTGCAACCTGGAAACGCTGGTCATCATAACACATGCTTCCTGGCCTCAGTCCTACCTCAATGACACCTGATCGAGGCAATGCCCCCTAGAGAGAAAAAGGACAGCTCCATCAGCCGTGCTGCAACAGTTTGCTCATACCATGGGGATGCAGGATCACACCAAGTGACAGGATCAAATTTAAACCTTTATTGGACTATTGGTCAGTTTGGTGATCTAAAAATCTTAAAATGGGTTTGAAAATTGCCAGCATAAAAGCTGTGCAATGTGTCTCCCCATCGGCTCGCCTGACCAACGTCAAGGTGGATTTCCTGTTTCTGCATTTGCATGGGATCTTGCACCTCATCAGCTAAAGGAAATGGTCGAGCTTCAGGGCCCATGGACCATTGGTGTATTCGGTGCAACGATAGCCGTTCCTCCAGTCTGGGTATTCTGCTGCAAGGAGGCAACTTCATCATCTCAAAGTTAAGGAGCAGATACCTCTTTGAACCACATGTTGTGTATAGGAACACTCCCCTGAGACTAATTAACGTGTACGCCCGGTGGTAAAGAGTGAGCAACTCACTGTCCTGCTGCAGTTCCCACTGCTGCTGGCAACATGCAGGCCGGTTTTTCTGGCCAGAGACTTCAACCTCATCAGTGGATGATCTGGAGGGACTGACAGCAAACTGGATGCTACGTCCAGATTCCCAGTGGAACTGGTTAAAATGCCAATCTGCTGTCCATCATCAGCAACCCTGCAGATTGAGCACAGCCATAGATATACCTAATCGTGGCCTGACAGGTCTATCCGCTCCAGGATAGATTCCCTGTTTGCATCAGGCCGGTTTTCTTCTCCGACTGCCGCCTCCTACTAGCCGACTATCACCAGCAGGATGATCAGCAGGCCAGTGAGGGAATGTGGAAGTTGAAAGTGAAACTTCTGACCCCAAAATACACTGAGGAACCCAAAAAAGGAATACAAAGGTTGGTAAACCGCAAAATCCCTCCTTGAGTCTCCACCAGATTGATGGGGAACAGTCATGGGGAATATCAAGACATTCTGCATCCTCAGAGGTGTTCAGAAGGCAAGAGAGATGAGAAAAACTGTCGAGGAAAGTATGCAAAACCTGCTCTTGCTGCAAAGTGGGATCAATGTCAAGGAGGATCTCCAAGAGGTAAAGAGCCAGCAAGCCTCACTATTTGCCATGGAGGCCGCCAAGATAATCTTCTGGTCCAGGGTCCGCATCTGAAGCAGGTTGAGACGTGTTCATGTTTCTTTTAGAAGGTGCGTGGGGAGAGCTTTGTGATTAGCAACCTGAGGAAGAAGATGGCTCAGTAAGGTCATTTCAGTCCGATATTCTGAGGATCAGCAAACCATTTTATGCTGAACTGTATAACACACAGCGCAGCCTCCCAGTCATTCCTGTCCTCTATCATGGAGGTCTTCAATGACAGCATGTGACAGCAGCCATTATCTCTGAATGAGCTGACCAAGCTCCTCGAGTCCTTTGAGAGAAATAAAACTCCTGGAAGCAACAGCTGACCAGCTGAGTTGTATTCAGCTCTGTGGGACCTGATTGGCCAGGACCTGCTGAAGTTTTATAACAATATGCTTCTGGCAGGTAGATTCTCACATGCTATGAGGAAAGGTTTCCTTACATTCAACAATATGTGGAAGGAGGAAATAAACTGCTGACCAAGCTCAGGACAACGCAGGTTACAAAATCCTGCCTAAGGTCATTGCCACTGGATCAGGTCTGCTCTGGAATCAGTAATTTACCCTGATTAAACCTGTGCTGTATCAGGAAGTACGATCTCTGAGAGCCTTATGCTCCTCAGAGATACAATCGCCTACCTGCAGGACAGGGGGTTGGACACTTGCCTCCTCAGCCTGAACCAGGAGAAGGAATTTGACAGGATATCACACACCTACATGTGGGATGTGCTGTCCAAAATGGGCTCTGGGGAGATAATCAAAATTGGACCAAACAGCTCTACACCAAAATCATTAGTGCAGTCTCAATCAATGTGTGAATAAATGCGTATCAGAAAGCCTCCTGGTCAGATCTGGAGTCAGGCAGACCTGCCCACTGTCCTGCCTTGTTTGTGTGTTGTACAGAGCCTTTGCTGACTCAGCAGAAAGGTTGCATGTCTGAGAGGGGTGACTATTCCAGGCAGCGGAGGCCTACAGGTCAGCGCCTCCCTATACATGGATGATGTTGCCGTTTCTGTTCAGATCCAATCAGTGCACAGACTCATGAGCATCTGCGACCAGTTCGAATTGGCCTTAGGAGCCAGGGTAAATCGAGGCAAGAGCAAGGCCATGTTCTTTTGGAACTAGGCTGACAATCTTTTATCCACTTCACCATCAGGTAAGATTATCTGAAGGTGCTGAGTATATGGTTGGGAGGGGCTGGGGCATGTGTCAAAACAAGAATATCGCCAGGGGGAGGCAGAAATGGGGCAGATGGGAGCCCACTGCCACTCCATTGCGGATAAAAACCTGGTCATCACGTGTGAGGTACTCTTGGTGTTGCTGCATGTAGCATAGGCCTGGCCCCTTCCCTGAACCTGTGCCATCGCAGTTACCCGAGCTATCTCCCACTTCATCTGGAGGTCAGAGATGGACCATGTCTGCAGGGACCACCACGTACAAAGCTCTGGATAAGTGCGGTGGTGTGAAGAACATAACCAATGTTGCTCTCATCCTGATGGCCACCTTTGTGTGTGGCTGCATCAAGCTGTGCATAGACCTTGGTATGCAAACACCGTGTCACTACGTACGGAGGTTCTACCTGTTCCTGGTGTTGAGGGATGGTTCTGGTTTCATTGTCGCCGAACGCTCCCAAGTAGTTGGACTGTCTGTATCACCTGTCCCTCGTGCAAAAATTTGCAAAGAGGAATGCCCTTGACTACAATTTCTGCAGGAAGTGGTCAGTGCGTAGTATCGTTGAGACCCTGCGGTAAAAGGAGAGGGTGGATCCTGTTGGGTAGTTTCCTGAGCAGACTGTCAAAGTCATTTGGCAGAATGCCTCATCATCAGAACTTTCCAACAAGCACCAAGATGTAGCTTGGCTGGTGGTGAGAAGGGCTCTGCTTGTCACATCCTTCATGCACACCCAGTCTCTGTGCACCACCGTACGCTGCCCTCGAAGTGGCTGTGCTGCTGAGGAGAATGTCACATGTTTCCTGCTGGAATGTGCCTTTGCAAACTAAGCCTGGACAGAGATTCAGTGGTTTTTTTCATGGCTCATCCTGAGCAGCTCTGTGACACAGCGCTCTATGCTCTATGAGCTGTTCCCTGGGATGCACACCGAGACAAATATCAACTGCACCTGGAGGGATTTTGCGGTTTACCAACCTATGTATTCCTTTTTTTGAGTTCCGCAGTGTATTTTGCGGCCAGAAGTTTCACATTCAACTTTCACATTCAACTTCCACATTCCCTCGCTGGCCTGCTGATCATCCTGCTGGTGATAGTCGGCCAGTAGGAGGCGGCAGTCGGAGAAGAAAACCAGCCTGATGCAAACAGGAAATCTATCCTGGAGCGGATAGACCTGTCAGGCCACGATTAGGTATATCTATGGCTGTGCTCAATCTGCAGGGTTGCTGATGATGGAGAGCAGATTGGCATTTTAACCAGTTCCATAGGGAATCTGCTCTTTGATCTCCCTGAAACATATTGGTCTTCCAGTTTAAGGGATGACCTGTTGCAGACTGGCACATTTGAAGATACCAGGACTATGTGCTGAGAGACGTGCTAAAGCATGGGGCAGCTGCTGCCAAGGTGCAGTGGGGAAAGGTGACTGTGTAAGGTCTTTCCGCCAAAGTAATAACAAGAGTCACTCAGTTGTCAGAGCTTCTTGCTGCTTCATAAGTAGAAAATGCCTTTGTTTTTGCAATGGTGGAGAAACTCTAAGAAATGTCAAAATTCCAATGTTTTTGTTTTTTCTTTGCAAATATTATACAGAGCTGAGTTAGAACATTTCTGTGTACTTTTGATTTATTTTATGAATAAAGTATATTTTTAAAAATATAAAGAAGTTGTACATTACTGTAGGATTCAGCTTCAGGGCATTACTTGATATGCCTCTTCCCGTCAGTGTCCTTGCTTCTCTTCATGGTAGAGGAGCCTCCAGAATTCTGGGATTGGAGATCAAGGTTGATAGGTCAAGGCATATCCGACTTTTGGAGTTAACCTGACTGAAAGCTGCCATGGTCATCTTGGAGTCACATGGGTAGCATTGGTTGATACGAGATGGAACATGCACAATAGCAAAAAGTGATCTTGGATTGGAAGATATGGAATCCACGTGAGTGAAGGTAAAAAAGAGCAACAGGAAGAAGACACTAGTGGAGCAGTCTGTGATCCCTCCCTTACAGTAGCTGTTCTGTAGGATGGAGAATAAATCGGGAGTTCATGAAGGCATGAAAAAAGGCAGTGCATTGGTTGTGGAAAAGTTTTTTTTGAAACCAACAAAAGATCACCAAAAATGTAACAGAGGGAGAAAATAAACTCTTGAGGGTAAACAAGCAGGTAATATAAAAAAGAACCTTCTTTTAAAATTTTTAAAAAGAAAGGCCAACGTACACATAGCCCCCTGAGAAAATGAGGCTCGGGAAATAATAATGGGAAACTAGGAAATGGTGGAATGGTTCAATAAATACTTTGCATCTGTCTTCATAGCTGAGAACACTGATAGCATGCCAAAAATGTCAAATAATCAAGAAACAAAAATGGAGGGAGAAAATGAATACAATAACTATCACCTGGAGAACAAGTGCTGAGGAAACTAATGGGGCTAAAAGCTGATAAGTCCCCTAGGTCTGATGGGATGCATCCTAGGATATTAAAGGAAGTAACTGCAGAGATAGTGGATGTGCTGATAGTAATTTTTGAAGAATCCTTACAAGAATCTAAGATTCTGGAAAAGTCCCACAGGATTGGAAAACTGCTAGTTCAAACAGCTTTGTTCAAAAAGGGAGAGAGACAAAAGACCAGGGTACTTTATAAAAACCAAAAGAACTGTCGATGCTGGAAATCAGAAACAAAAACAGAAGTTGCTGGAAAGCTCAGGAAGTCTAGCAGCACCTGTGGAGAGAAATCAGCATTAACGTTTCGTATCCAGTGACCCTTCCTCAGAGCCAATGGTAGCTAGGAAAATGTGGGGTAAAGTGTAAATGATAGGTGGAGATAGAGTCCAAGGAGAGAGAAGAACAGTTGGACAGACAAAGGAGTGGATAACAATTAACCTAGGAGAATGAATAGCTACTAATGGGGACTATTAATGCCTAACAATGCTTTGTGTATAATAGCAGACCCAGTGATAACAAGGCCTGATGTTTGGGGAACAAGGTGCCTCAAGCCCTAAAAGTTTTGAACTCAATATTGAATCCTACAGGCTATAGAGTTCCTGAGTGGAAAATGAGATGCTGTTCTTGCAACTTGTGCTGAGTTTCACTAGAGCACTGCAGCAAGCCTAAGACAGAGATGTTGGCCAGGGAACAAGGCGGTATGAGAACACAGAACACAGTTGGAACACTGTGAATAGTTTTGGTCCCCTTATCTGAGGAAAGATAAACTGGCACTGGACACAGTCCAGAGAAGATTAATACCTTGTATGGAGGAACTGCCTTATAAGGAGAGGTTGAGTAGACTGGCTGTGTACTCGTTCGAGTTGAGAAGAATGAGAGAAGACCTTATTGAAACATATCAGACTCTTGACTGGGAGCTTGACAGAGTAGCTGCAGAAAGGTTGTTTTCCCTTGTGGGTGCATAAACTCAGAGTGAAGGAGTATATATCAAGGTTTGGAGCTGGATGAACACAGCAGGCCAAGCAGCATCAGAGGAGCAGGAAAGCTGACGTTTCGGGTCTGGACCCTTCTTTAGAGATGGGGGACGGGAAGGGGATTCTGAAATAAATAGGGAGAGAGGGGGAGGCGGATAGAAGATGGATAAAGGAGAAGATAGGTGGAGAGGAGACAGACAGGTCAAAGAGGCGGGGTTGGAGCCAGTAAAGGTGAGTGTAGGTGGGAAGTTAGGGAGGGGATAGGTCAGTCCAGGGAGCCAGGGAGGACGGACAGGTCAAGGAGGCGGGATGAGGCTAGTAGGTAGGAGATGGGGGTGGGGCTTGAGGTGGGAGGAATGAATAAGTGGGAGGAAGTACAGGTTAGGGAGGCGGGGACGAGTTGGGCTGGTTTTGGGATGCGTTCAGGAGAGGGGAGATTTTGAAGCCTGTGAAGTCCACATTGATACCATTGGGCTGCAGGATTCCCAAGCAAAATATGAGATGCTGTTGCTGCAACCTTCGGGTGGCATCGTTGTGGCACTGCAGGAGGCCCAGGATGGACATGTCATCCAAGGAGTGGGAGGGGGTGTTGAAATGGTTCGCGACTGGGAGGTGCAGATGTTTGTCGCGAACCGAGCGTAGGTGTTCCGCTAAGCAGTCCCCGAGCCTCTGCTGAGTTTCCCCGATGTAGAGGAGGCCACATCTGGAACAGCGGATACAGTATACCACATTAGCAGATGTGCAGGTGAACGTCAGCTTGATGTGAAAGGTCTTCTTGGGTCCTGGGATGGGGGTGAGGAAGGAGGTGTAGGGGCAGGTGTAGCACTTCCTGCGGTTGCAGGGAAAGGCGCTGGGTGTGGTGGGGCTGGTGGGGAGTATGGAGTGGACAAGGGAGTCACGGAGAGGGTGGTCCTCCTGATGTGGCCTCCTCTACATCGGGGAAACCAAGCGGAGGCTCGGGGACCGCTTTGCGGAACGCCTATGCTCAGTTCACGACAAACATCTGCATCTCCCAGTCGCAAACCATTTCAACTCCCCCTCCCACTCCTTGGACAACATGTCCATCCTGGGCCTCCTGCAGAGCCACAACGATGCCATCCGAAGGTTGCAGCAACAGCATCTCATATTTTGCTTGGGAACCCTGCAGCCCAATGGTATCAAATGTGGACTTCACAAGCTTCAAAATCTCCCCTCCCCTGACAGCATCCCAAAACCAGCCCAACTCACCCCCGCCTCCCTAACCTGTCCTTCCTCACACCTATCCATTCCTCCCACCTCAAGCCCCACCCCCATCTCCTACCTACCAGCTTCATCCCGCCTCCTTCACCTGTCTGTCCTCCCTGGACTGACCTATCCCTTCCCTAACTCCCCACCTACACTCACCTTTTACTGTCTCCAACGCCACCTCTTTGACCTGTCTGTCTCCTCTCCACCTATCTTCTCCTTTATCCATCTTCTATCCGCCTCCCCCTCTCTCCCTATTTATTTCAGAATCCCCTTCCCCTCCCCCATCTCTGAAGAAGGGTCTAGACCCGAAACGTCAGCTTTCCTGCTCCTCTGATGCTGCTTGGCCTGCTGTGTTCATCCAGCTCTACATCTTGGTATATCAGATATTTCCAGCATCGGCAGTTGCTACTTTCAGAGTGAAGGAGTCACCTTTTTAAGACAGAGCTGAGGAGGAATTTCTTTTGAGGTTGTTGAACCTGTGAAATTCTTTACTGTAGAGACTGGGTTATTATATATATTTAAAGCTGAGTTGGATTTTTAATCTGCAAGAGAATCAAGGGGTAAATGACAAGCAAAAAAGTAAATTTTGAGGATTATCAGATCAGCCAAGATCTCCTTGAATGGTGAGGCAGACCTGATGGGCTGAATGGTCTACTTCAGCCCCGACATCTATGTAAAAGATTCTATTGAAGAACAACTGGAGAGATATCCCCAGTATTTATGTTTATAAATATGTTTATATATTTATAACAGATGATCTGGTTATGGTCGTGTTGCTATTTGTGAGAATTTGCTGCGTGCAAGTTAGCTGCTATGTTTCCTGCATTACACACACTTCAGAAGTATTTCGATATCTGTAAAATGGTTTGGCAGGCTTGGTGGTTGTCATAAGTACTTTATAAATGTAATTTAAATTATTATTTATGGTTCATTTCATGGATGCAGTCTGTGCCAAAGCTGATTAAAAAATAGTGAGACAAAAATAGGAATTGCTGGAAAAGCTCAGCATGTCTGGCAGCATCTATGGAGAGAAATCAGAATTAACGTTTTGGGTCAAGTGACCCTTCCTCAGAAACTTAACTCTGATTTCTCTCCAAAGATGCTGCCAAGCTTTTCCAGCAATTTCTATTTTAGTCTCTGATCTACAGCATCTGCAGTTCTGTCAATTTTTATTCACTAAAAAACAGTGAGGCACCTTATGGAGAGCAGTCCTTGCTGCATTACACAGCAGTCATTTATACACATCTGTTTTTAGATGTTTGATAGTGGGATCCTTTTGCCCAAAGGAAGGGCAGGTGAGGTCTCAATTTACTTTCTTTCTGATAGATGATGCATTTGACAATGCACCATTCCCTTGATACCACATTGGAGGATTAACTGGAATTACGTGTTCATTCTCTGGGGTGCGTCTTGAAGCCTTGGCCTTTTTGATGGGAGCAAAAACTGCCTCTGAACAGAGACTCATTCCTACACATTGGAATTCAACTTTAAATTGGCTATTATTTTAAACACATGAGTCCTACAGCTTAGACTGTACGTAGCCTTGAGGTGCCATGTGGAATGTGAGATTACTAGTACATTACAGATCAATGCTGGGTCCTTTCATTCAGACCCAATCTCAGTGTTTTTGAGTCATTGTGATGAGGGTTTTTCTGGTTGGGCCAACCTTTTATGGTCATCATCCTGAAGAAAGTGATAGTGAGCTTGAACAACTGCAGGTTTTGCGTGTAATTATACCCATAATGTTAGTAGGAAGGAGGTTTCAGGATTTTGATCCAGCAACAGTGAAGGAATGGTGAGTCTGTAATAAAGAATGTCAGATTTGGAAATACTACACTGGTCTACAGTACAGAGAGAACTGTGGATGTTGGTTCTGTGAAGGATCACAGCTGCTCTGTTCATTTCATGCCCATCCATAATTCCAAAATTATTCCATTTCACTCCCTCACCTTCCCACCCCCTCAACTCCAATATCACACAGAGGGATGCTGCCCTTGTTGGGATGTATTTTCTGGTAATGGCTTTATGAAGCAATGTACTCCCACTGTGATTAGCCCTGAGCCACTGTATGATAACTGGCAGTGCCAGGCAGTTTCTGTTAATGAGCTGTAGTTTGAATGTTCAAAGTCAGAATCCTATCAGAATTTACAGCCTCAAGCAAGCTTCTGATCCCCCATGGCCAATATCCCACTTACCCCACTCCTCTAGGTTGGCTGGCCAGGAAAAGCAAATTTAAAGAAAGATGGCACCAGCTTGCCATGGCTATGCATTTTGCCTGGTTGGGATCTGTGAGTGAAGAGCAGGCTGCTGGCAGGAAAATAAATTTTTTGACCAACTTCTTAACTTACTTCCTCTATGCCTGAATGAAGCAAATAGGTGACAAGTCAAATGGTGGGCAATTGGTATCTCTATCCTCATCAAACTTATCACTTTCTCTCCAGGTGTGCATGGTTTAATGTGGCCATTATTATCCTCAACAAACTTCACTAAAACATATTGGGAATATGGTCATATAGTGGTAATGTCATGAGACCAGTAAACTAATGGCCCAAGTTATTAAAAACTGAAAGAACTGCAGATGCTGTAAATCAGAAACAAAAACAGAAGTTGCTGGAAAAGCTCAGCAGGCCTGGCAGCATCTGTGAACATAAATCAGAGTTCCAGAAAGAACTTCCAGTTCTGAGAAAGGGTCACCGGACCCGAAACATTAAATCTTATTTCTCTTCACAGATGCTGCCAGACTTGCAGAGCTTTTCCAGCAACTTCTGTTTTTGTGGCACAAGTTATTAAATTGGGTTCAAATCCCTGCATAGTGATAATTCTTTTTGATTCATATATGAGACATGGATGTCACTAGCTGGCCAGCATTTATTTCCAGTCCCTACTTGCCCTTAAGAAGGTGGTGGTGAACCACTTCTTGAACCACTGCTGTCTGTATACCATAGGTACACCTACAATGCCATTAGAGAATTCTGGAATTGTGAACCAGGTGGAATAGACAGTGACTGGTTTGGAGGGGAACTTGCAGGTAGTGGTGTTCCCATACATCTGTAGCCCTTGTCTTTCTAGATGGAAGTGGTCATGGATTTGGAAGATGCTGTTGCAGCAGCCTTGGTGTATTTCTGTAGTGCATCTTGTAGATAGTACACACTGCTGCTAATAAGCATCAGTGGTTGAGGGAGTGAATGCTTTTGGATATAGTGCCAATCAAGTGGGCTGCTTTGTCCTGGATGGTGTCAAGCTTCTTGAATGTTGTTGGAGCTGCACTCATCGAGGCAAGTGGGGAGTATTCCATCACACTCCTGACTTATGCCTTGCAGATGTTGGACAGACTTCTGGGGAGTCAAAAGCTGAGTTACCCGCTGTGCTATTCCTAGCCTGTGACCTGATTTTTAGTCACTGTATTTATGTGGCAAATCCAGTTGAGTTTCTGGTTACTGGTAATCCCCAAGATGTTAATAGTGGGGCATTCAGTGATGATAATGCCATTCAATGTCAAGGGGTGGTGATTTTCTCGATTCTTATTGGAGATGGTTATCACATGGAATTGAAAGCTATTCTCAGTGATGGTGGCCATGACAACTACCATTGGTTGCAAAAACGTCACCTGATACACAGTGTCCTTTTAGGGAAGGAAAGCTGCCTATATGTGACTCCGGACCTACACAATGTTGTTGATTCTTAACTATTTTCTGACATGGCCTAGCAAGACAGTTCAGGTCCCATTAAAGTATCATAAAACTACTTCTGAGATCTTGCTGTATAAAGAACGGCTTTTCTATGCAATACAAGAGAGGATAATGGATAAGGGACAAGGGTTTTTATTATTTCAACAAATACTTCATTCATACAAGTATCTTTCATATACATACAAAGTCACTAAAGCAAGGACAAAGGTAGGTAAATAGAATTGGGTTACAGCTACAATTAAACAGTGAATAGTGGAACAGGTTCAAGGAGCTAATTAATCTCCTGTTCCTAATGGTGACTGCACTTCAAAAACATGCACAGTATGGGGAAGAAAATTAGTTAAAACAGTAATACTTCAAATAAATTAACATACTGGGTGTACTAGACCTCCATTTTGAAGTGTACGGCTGCGAGTCATACTAGTATGTCTCATTCGCTAATTTTACTGGTCTTACCTTCTGGGTTTCATCACAAAGCACTTTACAGCCAATGTCCAGAGGTGATTAGTGCTATAAAAATAGTCTTTCTCAAGACTGGATGTTTTTAATCTCTGGATTTGCCACTGATCAGTAACCGAGGAGACATTGATACCAAAACAAAGACTTAAGTTGCATTGGGCACTTCTCCAGCTGAATCAGAATGACAGACTAACTCTGATTAGAGTGAGACTGACTGTGCTATTTGTACACAAAGAAGATAGTACTACACTTGTGGTTTAGGGTCTGGCTGTTCAAAGCTGGCGAGGTGCCTAATCCATTAATACCTTTTGAGTGCCATGTGCTATTAGCTGGTACTGTGTACAGTGCGTGGCAGTAAACTCACAACACACTTTGGGCATGGTGGGACTGTGCAGCTATTTTCTTGAAGGTGCTAAGGACCCTAGGCCAATGTTCTGGAACATCATTAATCCAGAACCATCGCAGTTACTGATGTCTAAACCATGCCTCCTCCTCTAAGCAAGCTGCGAAACATTGCACCAAGAAACAGTGTATTCTTACCTTCCAGCTTGCGTCCTCGCCAACTCATCTGAAACTGCCCATTGATTCATGACACTTTGCTGACTCTCCTGTTAGCAGTTGAGGGACTGAACTTACAGCTGACTTCCCCTGTACTTAGTTTTCCTGTGTGTAAATGCATGCTGCTGGCTGTACAGAATTGGTTTTGGCATGAACCCGCCATTATGGGGAGAAGGAGCTGATATTGAAGTCAGGTGCTTGTTTGCTGGAATTTGTAACTGAGACAAAATTGAATTTTGTGATTGTTGGAAAGGGTTGAACTGGGACAGCTCAGTATCATCTTTGGCCTTTTGTGGAACGTTAGTGCAATGATAGGCTGACACAAAACTGTTCTTAGGATTTCACAGGAGAACCTTGGTGTCAGTAGACATTTATCCAGCAAGTGGTCAGTTGTCATAGAATCCCTACAGTGTGGAAACAGGCCATTTGGCCCAACAAGTCCACACCGCCCCTTCCAAAAGCATTGCACCCAGACCTATTATCCTACCCCTGATTTCCCTCATCTAACCCAAACATCCCTGGGCACAGTGGGCAATTTAGCATGGCCAATCCACCTATGCTGCATATCTTTGGACTGTGGGAGGAAACCCACACAGATACGGGGAGAATGTGCAAACTCCACACAGACAGTCACCCGTGGGTGGAATTGAACCCAGGTCCCTGGTGCTGTGCAGCAGCAGTGCTAACCACTGAGCCACCGTGCCATGATCAGGGAACAACAGACACCAATTCTTAGCAGTCAGCTGCTGATACCAGGAGACTGGGCAGAAATTATTTAAATTCAGGGTGCGCCTCTCACTCTGCTGAATCTCAATCACCAAAAGTCTGGCAGAGACCTAGAATGCGATACAGGCCAAAATGTAGTCAAGTCACAGAGTACTGCTACATGTGTACAAGGCTGATGCGTATCAATGTCCCATGGGGCATTTTAGAGACTGGTACAAAGCAGCATTCTCCAGGGGAATGGGGACAAGTACAAATCAGTGACCCACAAAGTCAGGACTGGTACATAAGAGTGTACTCTACAGAGGTAGAGATCGATGCATAGGAGGTACTGCACAGAAAGGGATCGGTACAGTGGATGGCATTGGTACACAGTGTACCCGGGGCTATAGGGATTGGTATTGTGCTGTGTAACCTAGACCGGAGAAGTTGCAAGCCCTCTGGCATGAAATAGAAAAATCAGCTGACAGAGCAGTCTCTTTCACTGGGTCTCAGTTGTCGATGCCTCTATAATAAGATAGTTACTGAAGTTTGTGTAATTAAATCGTCTGGTGGCTATAAAGACTTTGTTTCGTACTGAGATATGTGCTTTGTACTGAGACAGTTTGACGCTGTCTTAAATGAACCCAGACTTGAAACTGATTCAGGAGAGGAAATACACATGTTTAACTCCCTACTTCCAGTCATGTGAAGAATTAAAGATTATAAAATGAGGCTAGAAATATTTCTAACAAACTGTTAGACATAGACTGTGTATCCAGATTGCAGGCAGACCTGTGTGTGGGCAGCTTGTTCCCAAGGAGAGGTCACATTCTCAGGGGGCAGAGACTGTATGACCTTCAGTCTCCAACTGAGTACGGCTGTTTGGCGGGACCTTAAGATTATGAAACATACCCCTTGTGTTTTAAAACAACAGGCATAACTAGCCTTCATATAATGCCTTTGTTCACAAATAAAACTAGCCATTGAGCCATAAAGGAGATACTAGGAGAGTTGACCATAAACTTGGTTTAATAATTGAGTTTTAACAATTGTCATGAAGAAGAACAGAGACTTTGAGAAGTGTAGGGAGAGAATTTCAAACCTTGGGTCATTGGCAGCAGAAGGAGTGATTGATTGTCAATAGTTAGAAGATTAAAATTGCGCTGTGAAAGGGCTTACAGTTGGAGGAGTACTGGTATCATGGAGTAAGCTGCTATTAGCCACAGGCCTGTGAATCTGATGCTGTTATTGAAAGTGATGCCTCTGAACCCCTGGTGGGACTCATTCATGACTTGATTCCTGTTCACTGCCTGGTGGTTACTGATGGAAAGTGCATGTGTTTGAGCAAAGGCCAGATCAGACAGAGCTGCAAGTGGTTAAGTAAATAGTTGGACCTTCCTACATTGACATGTGAGGATTTGGCACTTGGAAATGAGATAAGTGGCTGCTTTCCTGTCTTAGAATCACCCCAGGAATATTCCTGTCACCACAAAAAGGGTATTGGGCATTTAAGGGACTGAAATGACCCATGAAGAAATACCTGTAAGATCCTGATCCCATGTTGCATACCAATAACACCAGGAATGCCCAAAGCTCAGGGCTGATTGCTTCCTGCAAATGTGTGTGCCTGGTTAGCTGCTGTGCCCTTCACTCCAATTCACTATTAACTGAACTCCTGATTTCATATGGACTTCAGTAACACACCAACATCTTCATGGTGCACATCATATGAAAATATCATTGTAACTATGTGTTATGCCACTGAGAAAACTGATCTTTAATTAGACCCATTGCACAGAATCACAAGCTGGTTACAGCAAAAGGTGGAGACAGGTTCAACCCCTTCTGCCTGAGCCAGCTCTCTGAATGAGGCAGTCAGCCACCTTAACTTCCAGCTATTGGGAATACCCCCCATCCCAGTGTTTGAGGATGTGACACCTGATGTGTGTAAGGTGACTGTGAGCGTGGTCCTCAGAGCTGTCAATGCTCCCTCGCATGCCCTCGCCCAACACAAACAGGCTGCTGGCTATAGTGCCCAGCGACCAGCACCATTTTATTGGCCGTTGCCCCCAGGCACCTGGCCATGGATCCTGCCCCCAGAGTCCAGGCCATTGACCAGAGACAACAAAACTGCAGATACTGGAATCCAAGGTAGACAAACAGGAAGCTGGAAGAACACAGCAGACCAGGCAGCATCTGGAGAAAAGGAGCAGTCAATTTTTCGGGTATTACCCTTCTTCAGGACTGGATGTGGGGGAGGGGAGAACTGCAGATAAAGAGGGGGGGAATGGGTGGAGGCAGAACGGTGGTGATTGGTGGATACCATGGTAGGAATGACCTCATTGGTCGATGGGAGGGATGAATCCAGTTGGTGGCTGGAAGGGAGGCTCAGCCAGGGGAATGGAAGGGAGGTGGTGGGTCTGGAAGGGGAGCCAGGGGATGTGTGGGAAGGTTATTTGAAATTGAAGAACTCCAATGTTGAGTCCTCAGGTCTGTAGAGTTCCCAGGCGGAAGATAAGGTGTTGTTCAAATTTGCGTTGTGAGTTGCTGCAACACTGGAGGATACCAAGAACGGACATGTCAGAGGGGGAGTGGGGCATGGAGTTGAAATGGGCAGAGACTGGGAGGTTAGGTTGGCCATTATGGGCCAGGCAGAGATGCTCAGTGAAATGGTCACCTAGTCTACATTTGGTCTCATCAACATAGAGAAGACGCCACCCCCGGAGTCCAGGCTGTTTTCACCATCACATCCCTCTGGCTCCTGGCTCCTTGGTCCTAGTGTCTCCTCATCGTTTGGAAGTGTGGTCTCCGTAAGGAAGTTATTCTCCACACTCTGCAAATCCATTGTGCTCAGCAATATCTGTCCTGGTCACTGATTCACTCCCCACACCCAGGTGACTCCATTTCCAAACACCGTCTCTGGAAGGCCCTGATTTCACCCACTGCTTTCTCCAGCAGCACTGTCCTGTGTTTAAACACTCCATGATGGTCCATACACCTCTGCACCATGACAACTGACACAAACCTCAAAGGCCCAGAGTGAGTCTCAGCAGCTGCTGTCGTTTCTTGTGATCCACTCTTCTCAATGATGTCGGGATAGTTGTTAAATCGGAGTTCACCTCATCGTCATGATCCTGGCTCCACAAATTGATGCAACACACACACCAACCCCCATCTCCTCTTAAAACCCCTATACTCATACTACGTCCCCCCAACAACCCCCTTAAGTCACCCCCCCCCAAAAAACCTCCATCTCATTGACCCCTCTCCGCATTCTCAGACCCTGCCCCACACTCAGAACCCCCCCTTTCATTTAACGGACTCCTCCAAAATAACCCTTATGATCTGCCTTGACTGCTCGCAAACAAAACTTTTCACTGTACCTAGGTGCATGCGACATCAATAAATCAAATCAAACCCCCAACACTCATGCACCCACCCTGGACAACCCGCTTCGATCACCCCATCACCTTCTCAGACCTGTACCACTTATTGACCCCTCACCACATTTAGACCCTCCACACTCTCCCTCTCTCGGACTCCTCAAAACACCCCTTCTCAAACCGCACCTCCCACACTCATTCACACCCCCCAACAGTCCTTTTCAGTGACTCCCTTTCACTCTCATACCTTCACTTCTCACAGACACACCTCCACACTTTTACCCCCACCACACTCTCAGACCCTCCGCCCTCGCACAGAATCCTCCACACAAAGAAAGACCCTCTACGCTCACCCCCTCTCATTGACAGTGCCCTCTCACAGAGCCTCATCCCTCTCAAACGGACCAATCCCTTCCTTCCCTACGCACAGTTACTCTCTCTCCTCTTACATTAACTTCCTTCACACATAGCCCTAGTCCCAGGCCCACAGCATGGCATGGTGGTTCAGTGGATAGCATTGCTGCCTTACAGCACCTGTAGATCCTAGGTTCAATTCCCACCTCAGAAGTGGAGTTTGCATTTTTTTCCCTGTGTCTGTATGGGTTTCCTCTGGGTGCTCTGGTTTCCTCCCACAGCCCAAAGATATGCAGGTTAGGTGGATTGGTTGTGTAAATTGCCCATGGTGTGCAGGGATGTGCAGACTACTTGCATTAGGCATGATAAATGCAGCCTCTCAGGAATAGGGTAGGGGAGCGGGTCTTGCAGGGATGCTTTTTGGAGGGTCAGTATGGACTCAACAGGCCAAATGGCCTGCCTTCACACTATAGGGATTGTTTTGATTCTATGACTCAGACTCCTTCCTCAGCCCTCACACAGACCAGTTCCCTTCCCATCACACCCACATATGATTTGATTACCATCAAATCTGGCCTCTCACTGGGTCACACTCAGCTACTTACATGACTCTTTCCTCAAATCAACTTCAGGTGTTCTTGGTCTGACAGAACTGTCACTGCCCCCTTCCCTCTGATTGAGAATTCATTGACATTTACCAAACAGCTAGAGGCCTTATGGACCATCATGTCTGTGCTTTTTCAACAAAGGTCTGATTACGCTAACCCCATTTTGCAGCTTTTGGCCCATGGCCCTGGATGCTATGGAAAAGCAAGTGAATATGTAAGCCCTGCTTAAATGTCACTAGAGTTTCTGAGTAGCCAACCTTTAAGGCAGTAAGTTCCAGACTCTCACCCTTTTTGTGCGTGAGAAAAATTCTCCTCAACTGTCCTCTCAGCCTTCCACATCTGACCCTAGATGGCTGTGCATGCTTGTCATTGACCTCTCGGCTAATAGAAAATGTGTTTCCTATCCACCCTATCTGTGCCCTCAATCTTACACATTCTATCAGGTCCCCTCTCAAACTTTGTTGCTGCAAGGAAAACAACTCCAGCCTATTCAATCTTTCTTCATAGCTCAGACCCTCCCTCCAGCCCAGGCAGCATCCTAGTAAGTCTCCTATACACTTTCTTTTACATAATCACATCCTTTGTATAATGTAAGGAAGCAGAACTGCACAAAGTATTCCGGCTGTGGCCTGAGCTGTGTTTATATATAAATATATATACACACTGGGACCATGGCAGCTTGCCACTACAATGCACTGTTCAGGTAATAAACCATCCTGAGGTGCTTCATAGCAGCCGAGACCCTGTCCACCTGCTCGGGAAAATGTAAAACTCTCTTGGCACAATTTTGAAAATGGGTGTCCCCAGTATCAAGTGAATATTTGTGTTGCAATCAAGGTCATGCATAAAATAATCTGGCCATTGTCACATTACTGTTTGTGACAGTTGATTGAGTGTAAATTAGCTAATACAGTCTGCACATTTAAATAGTCATTATGCTTCAAAAGTGTTTCATTGACTGTAAAGTAATTTGAGCTATCTGGGGCCTCATTTTCCAGTGCCTGTACCTCAGTCGTTTTACATTTCAAAATTTCTTGTGCATGAATAATAAATCCTAAACAAAGCCCAATGCATACATCCTCCTTCCCCTACTCTGCTCATGTACCACCCTATATGCAGGACTGAAGGTCAGGCATTTTTGTGGACCCCATCTCACTTTACAATTAAGTAATAATGGAACAATGGGAGATACCAAATTGGAGATGGGCAAATTGTGAAGAGTACTGTAATATGACAGTAGGATAGGCAAATAGGTGACAGATATAATTCAGTATGGAAAAATGTGAAAGGATACACTTCAGAAGTAAGGATAAAGAAAGGAGTGTTTTAAATAGAATAGGAGGGGTTAGAGGGATCTTGGCATGATGAAGCTTGTTTAAAATGTATTTGGGGTATTGTTTGCGTTTTTTTCAATATTCCATTGTGGAGCCGCCTAATCTCATTAGGGTGTTACCAGGGATGTGAGGTTCTATTTGGGAAGAGGGGCATGAGGATTTTGGAATTTTGACTAGAATTGTAAACATAAAGATGACCTGATAAAGGTGTCTCATAAAGCAATAGGCTGCTTCTGTGGTGATAAGGACATAAATTTACAAAAATCACAGAATAAATTAAAGGGTTAGAAAACATTTCTTTACACAGAAGATAGATGTGAAATGTGCAATTCACTGTTGAATGACGATCTATAAATTCAATCTAAATGGGAATTAGATACCATAAAGAGCACGGAAACTTTGATCCAGCATTTAAGATGACAATGTTCTTTATAACCTAAAAATTAATCTTTCAGTGATCACTGTCCCTGCACCGTAATCTCTGCCTATAACTTGACACCCCTTTCTTTTCATCATCACATGCTACACTCACATTAGTAAACAGCCTTTATTGCATTTACTTCGCAAATGATACTTACAGATACCTTTATAACAGGATGCAAGGGATCAAGTAGGTGATGCAGGATGTGCTGTGGAGATGTGCAGGAGTTTAAGACACAACCAACCAGAGCTGGTAAATGACAAAGATGTGACTGCCCACACCCATGCCAATGATTCACTTTTTTATTCTTTATTGTTTGTTTGTGGAATGTGGGTGTAAGTGGCTAACGCAACATTTATTTCCCATCCCTAATTGCCCAGAGGGTCATTTAAGAGCCCATCACATTGCTGTGGGTCTAGAGTCACATGTGATTCAAGTAAGGGCAACAGATAGAGTCATTCAGCACGGAAACAGACCCGTTGGTCCAACTAGTCCGGGCCGACCATGTTCCCAAACTAAACTAATCCCACCTGCCTACATTTGGTCCATATCCTTCCAAATCTTTCCTATTCATGTACTTATCCAAATGTATTTTAAACATTGCAACTGTACCTACATCCACCATTTCCTCTGACAGTTCATTCCACACACCAACGACTCTGTGCAAAAAGGTTGCCCCCTTGCCCTTTTTTAAATCTTTCTCCCATCACCTTAAAAATATGCCTCCTAGTTTTGAGCCACCCTCCCTCGGGAAAAGACCTTTACTATTCACCGTATCTTTGCCCCTCATGATTTTATAAACCTCTATAAGGCCACCCCTCAACCTCCTACACTCCAGGGGAAACAGTCCCAGCCTATTTTCATATGTCAAACTTTCCATTCCCAGCCACATCCTGGTAAATATTTTCTTAACTCTCTCCAGTTTAATAATATCCTTCCTGTAACAGGGCAACCAGACCTGCATGCTATACTCCAGAAGAGGCCCTGCCAACATCCTGTACAACCTCAACATAATGTCCCAACTCCTATACTGAAAGGTCTGAGCAATGCAAGTAAGCATGCTAAACACCTTAATCACCCTGTCTACCTGTGACACAAATTTTAAAGAATTATGAACCTGAACCCTTAGGTCTTTCTGTTCTATAACACTACCCAGGGCCCTACCATTAATTATATAAGTCCTGCCCTTGTTTGTTTTACCAAAATGCAATTCCTCACATTTGTCCAAATTAAACTCCATCTACCACTCCTCAGCCCATTGATCCAATTGATTAAGATCTCTTTGTAATCTTGGACAACCTTCTTCATTGTCCATGATACCACTAGGTTTGGTGTCATCCGCAAACTTACTAACCATGCCTCCTATATTCCCATCTAAATCATTTAAATAAAGACAAACAAAAATGGACACAGTACCAATCCCTGTAGAATACCAGTGGTCACAGGCTTCCAGTCTGAAAAACACCTGTCCACCACCACCCTCTGTCTCCCACTATAAAGCCAATTTTGTATTCAGTTGGCAAGCTCACCCTGATCCCAAGAGGTCTAACTTTAATTAGACTACCGTGCAGAATTTTATCATAGGCTTTATTAAAGTCCAAGTAAACAACATCTATCGCTCTGCCCTCAATCCTTTTGGTTATTTCCTCAAAAAACTCAATCAAGTTGGTGAGATATGATTTCCCATGCACAAAACCATGCTCATGATCCCTTATCATTCTTTGCCTCTCCAAATGCACGTAAGTCATACGTTCCAGAGTCCCCTCCAACAACTTAACTTCCACCGATGTCAGGCTCACAGGTTTGTAGTTCCCAGGCTTCTCGTTATAGTCTTCCTTAAATAAAGGCAAAACATTAACCACCCTCTATTCCTCTGGCACCTCACCTGTAGTTGAAGATGATACAGATATTTCTGCTGGGGGCTCTGCAGTTTCCCCCCTAACTTTCCACAATGAACTAGGATACACTAGATCAAATCCTGGTGATTTATCCACCATTATATTGTCTATGACTTCCAGCACATCCTCTTCTCTAATGTGAACTGTTTTAAAAAAATCAGTATTTATTTCCCTGCGTTCTCTGGCTTCTATTTCTTTCTCCACAGTAAAAACTGTCATGAAACATTCATTTAATATTCCTCCCATCTCCTGAGGTTCAACACAAAGACACCCTCGTTAATCTTTAAGGGGCCCTACTCTCTCTCTGGTAGCTATTTTGCTCTTAATGTATTTGTAGAATATCTGTGGATTATCCTTAATCTTATCAGCCGATGCTATCTTGTTTCCCTCTTTGCCTTACTGATTTCTCTCTTAAGAATGCCCCTACACTGTTTATTCTTTTCAAGAGATTCATTTGATCCCAGTCATCTATATCTAATAGATGATTCTTTTTTATTCTGGACTAGAACCACCATATCTTTATTCATCCATTGTTCCCTAATCATACCAACCTTACCTTTTACTGTAACAGGGACATAATGTCTCTGAACTTTCATTTTCACACTTTTGAAAGCCTTCCACTTGTCAATCGTCCCTTTACTTGAGAACAATCTACTTCACTGAATGCAAGCTGCTATTATGTACTGGATTCATGAGCTATGTTGTCTTACTGTCAAGTAGCCACACTCTGCAGCGGTGGTTCAAAAGCAGATGACACTATCATCATCATTGGCAGTCCCTCGCAGATGAGGATGATTCTGTTCCACTCTCAGGGTGAGTCTGTAGGTGGCTGTACAGGTTGATACGGTTACCGCAGGCTCTGTTACACTAGGGGCAGGTGGTGGTCATGGGAAGGGATGAGTGTAGAATTGGTGTGGCGGCATTCTCCTTTCGCTGATTTTGCCTGGCTTCCATTTTTTTCTGATGGCAAGTCTTGAGGTGCTTGATGCCTTCTCGATGCGCCTCCTCCACTTTGGATGGTCTTGGGCCAGTGATTCCCAGGTGTCGGTGGGAATGGCGCACTTCACCAGTGAGGCCTGGAGGGTATCACTGAAGCGTTTCCTCTGTCCACCTGGGGCTCGCCTGCTGTTTCAAAGCTGGGAGTAGGGCACGTGCTTGGGGAGTCTTGTGTTGGTCATGTGGACGACGTGCCCAGCCCATCGAAGCCAATTAAGGGTGATCACTGCCTCAGTGTTGTTGGGCTGTCGGCCAAGGCCGCTGGTGATGGTGCGTCTTTCTTCCCAGCGGATTTGCAGGATCTTGTGCAGGCAGCATTGTGGTACTATAGACTGTCACAGAAAACACATTTAGCTGGGCATTCACCTCCAAGACTGTCTGTGTATGGTTGGCTGGTTATTTAGTAGAGTCCCTTTCAGCTGCAATAAGTTTCAGAGTTGACATAGAACACTGTCCTCGTCTAAAGGACATTAGTGAATCAAATGGGTTTTTAATGTAAGTCAGTCCCCATATTTGGAGGTGGTGGTGTATAAAGGGTATGAAAGGGTTAATACTGAGGGGCATCTTAAAACACCACCCACTATAATAATATCATATGGATTTGTGAGCAGTAGAGTCTAGGATTTCAAAGGGTGAGACCCAGTATCTGGTCCTCCTCAAAGACTTTGCAACACTGTCTGTCCTATCAATGTAACTTGTAACTAGTTGTTAATGGGCAAAACATTACAAGGACAAAGCTTTTGAGAAGATTTGTAGCTCGGGTTCTGGATGAGGTTGCAGACTTGCTTGTTGAGCTGATGTGTTTGGTTGCAGACATTTCATCACCCTGCTAGGTTAACATCATCTTTGCGCCTCTGGTGAAGTGTTGGCGTTCTGTCCCGCTTGTTATTTATATGTCTCGGTTTGCTGGGGTGGTTTGCATTACTTCCGGTTCTGTTTTTCAGTGGTTTGTACATTGGGTCCAGTTTAATGTGTTTGTTGATGGAGTTCCGGTTGGAATACCAGGCCTCCATGAATTCCCTGGCATGTTTCTGTTTGGTTTGTGCTATTAGGATGTGTTGTCCCAGTCGAATTCATGTCCTTCTTTGTCCAAGTGCATTGAGACCAGTGAGAATTGGTCGTGTCTCTTGGTGGCTAGTTGGTGTTTGTGGATCCTTATTGTCAGTTTTCTTCCAGTTTGGCCTATGTAATGTTTCTCACAGTCCTTTCATGGTAGTTTGTATATTACATTAGTTTTATTAGTTGTAGGTATGGGAGCCTTTATGTTCGTCAGTAGCTGTTGCAGGGTGGTTGTTGGTTTGCGGGCTACTCTGATACCTAGGGGTCTAACACACGGACAAAGAAGGACATAAATTCAACTGGGACAACACATCCATAATAGCACAAGCCAAACAGCGACATGCCAGGGAATTCCTGGATACCTGGTATTCCAACCGGAACTCCATCAACAAACACATTGAACTGGACCCATATAGAAACCACTGAAAAACAGAACTGGAAATAATGCCAACCACCCCAGCAAACCGAGGAATATAAATAACAAGCGGGACAGAACACCAACGCTTCACCAGAGGCGCACTGATAATGTTACCTTGCAGGGTGACGAAACGTCTGCAACCAAACACACCGGCTCAGCGAGGAAGTCTACAACCTCACATTACAAGGACCTTTTCTAGTGGTTTCCCTTTTACACACTAGACCAAACAAGCCCTGTTGATCCCCAGTCTGAGAGGACAGTGGCAGTAAACATACAATATGCTGAGGTTCAGACTCGCTTTGACTGCCTGTATAATGACAGGGATATATTGAGGTTTTAGAAGTCAACTTGGGTGTTCTTATTAATGGAATGTGCTTAAAAATTGAGAAAAAGTAGAGTTATGGGAGTGAACAGGAGAATGAGATTAGACCAAACTCTTTAGGCTGAATGGCAGATTTTGTCTGCAATGTGCAGCGAATCTAAAAACAGGACTGATAGATTGCAAAGAAGAAGCCATGAATCTGGTCAAATGACTGTGACTGAAGTTAAACATTAAACATGGAACAAAAGGGTTAATTAAAAATTTTTCTTTAACATTTTCATTTTGGCGCTCACCTTTGAAACTTAGATCCCCCAACAGCAAATAAGACAGAATCTTTCTGAATCTTGTGTTCTTGAGTTGCTGTCTTCCCTGACCTATGTTGTCTTCCTGACTCTTGCAGCACTTTATGAAGATGAAGACGTGAAATTTATGATGGCAGGCAGCAACTTACAGAAAATCAAATCGAGATTGTGGAAGAAAGATCGACAGATGAAACTGCAGGAGGATGGCTTGACTGTCTGGTGTGAGTCCAAATCCCGGAAAAAGCCTTCTACTTGTGAGTATCTCCCTGTGGGCACAACATCACGTACATCACTGCTTTGATTGGCACAGATCTGCCTTAAGCACCTGGTCGTGAAATCATTATTTATGAAATATTCTGCTATAAAAATGCAGACCGTTTCCCCCAATCTACTGTGGAACAACAGATAGCACATAACCCTTCAGACTTGCTGAAGCAGTAAACAGGAAACTGAGACCAGACATCATAATGAAGAGTCAGACCATCAAATCTCCTTTGCTTTAGAGGCTGGTAAAGAGAAGACCTTTGATCGGATATTTAAATGACATGCTATTTGATTGTGATGGAGGTAAACTATCCCTCCTTGTTCTTGTCGACTTGTCTATAGCCTCTGTGGTTAACCACACCATCCCATGCCTCTCCTGCATCACTTAGCTGTGTGAGACTACACACATCTTCCATTCTTATCCATTAAATCCTGGCCAGAGGGTCATTTGCAGTGATTTCTCTCCTTGTTCCTGTATCATAATCCCTGACTCATCTCCCTTCCCTGCACAGGATTTCATGAACCCTCTCCTCATCCTTATTTGAAATGCTGCAGCTCCATGGCATCATATCATAGAATCCCTACAGTGCGGATGGATGCCATTAGGTCCATTGAGTCTTCACCGATCTGCCGAAGAGCATCCCACCCAAACGCACTCCCACACCCTGTCCCTATGACCCCACATTTACCATGACCAATCCACCTAGCCTGCATATCCCTGGACACTACAGGGCAATTTAGCATGGCCAGTCCACCTACCCGACACATCTTTGGACTGTGGGAGGAAACCGGAGCACCCGGAGGAAACCCACGCAGACATGGGGAGAATGTGCAAACTCCACACAGACAGTTGCCCAAGCCTGGAATCAAACCGGGGTCCCTGGCGCTGTGAGGCAGCAGTGCTAATCACTGAGCAACCGTGCCACCCCTTGTCCAAAGGCAGCATTAGTTTTAACATGTAGGTGGCGACAGCCAGCTCTTGCCTCTTATCCACCATCTCTTGACTTCTCCACTGTTGTTAAATTATTTGATTGATTGCTTATCCAACATCCCGCATTTGATAAGCGGAAATTAAATATTGGGAAGACCAAAGTCAATGTCTATAGTCCCTAATTCAAACTCATAGCTGCCAAATATAGACCTTTTTCACGTCAACAGCCTGTGACTAAAGCAGATGGTTGATAACCCTTGATATCATATATGAGCCAAGCTGTGTTTTGAACCACATCTCCTCTCTGTCACTAATACCCACTTATACCCACCTTCACAACATCATCTGACTCCACCTCTGCCTCATCTCCTCTACAATTGAAACCTTATTCACACCTTTTACCTTTATTCATTCGGGATGTGGCCATCGACAGCTGGGCCAGCATTTGTTGCCCATCTCTACTTGCCTTTGAGAAGATGGTGATACACCACTAATTTGAACTGCTGCAGTCCATTTGCCTTAGGTAGGCCCACAATGCTGTTAAGGTGAGAATTTTGAGATTTTGATCCAGCGACAATGATGGGACAACAAAATATTTCCAAGTCAGAATGATGAGTGGCTTGGAGGAGAACTGGTAGGTGGTGGTGTTCCCATACATCTGCTGCCCTTGTCTTTCTAGTTGAAAGTGGTCATGAGTTTGGAAGGTGCTATCGCAGGACCCTCGATGAATCTAAAAGATGATGCACACTGCTCCTGTGGTGATGGAGGGAATGGTCATTTGTGGATGTGGTGCCAGTCATGCAAGCTACTTTGTCCTGGATGGTGTCAATCTTCCTGAGTGTTGTTGAAGCTGCACTCATCCAGGCAAGTATTCCATCACTCTCCCAAATTGTTTGCATTATGGACAAGCTTTGGGGAGTCAAGTGGTGAGTTACTCAGTGCAGGATTCCTAGCCACTGACCTGCTGTTGTAGTTGCAGTATTTACATGGCTAGTCCACTTCAGTTTCTGGTCAGTGATAACCCCAGGTCCAGTTCAATTTCTGGTCAATGCTAACCCCAGGATATTGATAGTGGGAGTTCAGTGATGGTATTGCTATTGAATGTCAAGGTGCGATGGTTAGATTCTATCTAGTTGGAGATTGGCATTGCCTGGCCAATGTGTATTGTGAATGTTACTTGCCACTTGTCAGCCTAAATCTAGATATAGTCCAGAACTTGCTGCGTATGGACATGGACTGCTTCAGTGTCTGAGGTGTCACAGATGGCACTGATCATTGTGCAGTCATCAGTGACCATCCCCACCTCTGACGTTTTGATTGAGGGAAGGTCATTGATGAAGCAGCAAAGGATGGTTGGGCCTAGGGCACTCCCCTGCGGAACTCCTGAAGTTGAAATGACTGATCTCCAACAGCCACAACCATCTTCCTACATGCTAAGTATGACTCCAGCCTCTAGTCAAGACTATTCCAATACATCCTTAGCTGGTTTCCCACACATGACCCCCTTTGAACTGAGGTTATCTGAAACTCTGCTGCCCATATCCTTATTTGCATCAAGTTCTGTCTTCCTTCTCTCCCACAATGGCTCAATTTTAACATTATCATTCATGTTTTTAACTCCCTACATGGCCTCACTTTTCCTTATCCCTGTTATCTCTTTTAATCTCACAGCTTCTGAAATGTCTGAGCTCCTGCAGTTTCTCTAAGTCCAGCCTGTTGAGCACAGAGTCACGGAATTGTGATGGTAGAAGGAGGCCGTTACACCAGCACTGGCTCTTCAAACAACTCTCATGACCTAGTGCCGATCTCCTGCTTCCCCCCCCACTTATCCCTGCAAAAATTATTTCTTTTTAAATAATCATCTAATGCCCTCTCGAATGGCTCAATGGAACCTGTCTCCATCACACTTCCAGGCAATGCAGTCCATACCCTAACTATTCATTATGTGAAAAATTCGTTCTCCCATCACCCTTGCTTCTTTTGCACACCAGTTTAAATCTGTCCTGTTGTTCTTCTTCTGTTTTGGGCAGGAACAGCTTCTCCCTATCTATTCTATTCGTCCCACTCTTGATTTTGAAAACCTCTATCAAACCTCCTCTCCCCCTTCACTGGGATATCACAGCTATTACAGATACATTGCTGAGGGAGGGTCAGGACTGGCAGCTCAGTGTTCCGCAGTATAGATGTGATAGGAAGGATAAAAGGGGAGGCATGAGAGGAGGGGGAGTGACATTTTTGATTGGGGAAAGCATCACAGCAGTATTTAGAGAAGATGTTCCTGGGGGATCATCCAGTGAAGCCAAA
Organism: Rhincodon typus; assembly: GCF_021869965.1. Taxonomy (NCBI): domain Eukaryota; kingdom Metazoa; phylum Chordata; class Chondrichthyes; order Orectolobiformes; family Rhincodontidae; genus Rhincodon; species Rhincodon typus. The sequence goes on along the minus strand of NC_063361.1, from coordinate 1,798,046 downwards.
TGGATGGAACTGAGAAATAAGAAGGGGGTGATCACTTTGATGGGATTGTACTATAGGCTTCCCAACAGCAAGTGGGAAATTGCGGAGCAAATGTGTAGTGAGATCGCAGATAGTTGTAAGAATAATAGGGTTGTAATATTGGGGGATTTTAACTTTCCAAACAAAGCCTGGAACTGCCATAGTGTTAAGGGCTTTGGTGGGGAGGAATTTAAGTGTGTTCAATAAAACTTTGTCAATCACTACGTAGATGGCCTACTACAGAAGGGGCAAAACACAACCTCCTCTTGGGAAATAAGGCAGGGCAAGTGACTGAGGTGTTAATGGGGGAGCACTTTGCGACCAGTGACCATAGTTCCATTAGTTTTAAAATAGCTATGGAAAAGGATAGGCCTGGTCTGCATGTTAAAGTTCTAAATTAGGACAAGGCCAATTTTGATGGTATTAGGTAGGAACTTTCAAAAGTTGATTGGGGGAGGCTGTTTGCAGGTAAAGGGACATCTAGCAAGTGGGAGGCTTTCAAAAGCAAGATAACAAGAGTTCAGAGACAGCATGTTCCTGTTGGTGTGGAGGGGAAAGCTGTCAAGAAGTTGGGAACACTGGATGACAAGAGATATTGAGGCTCTGATCAAGAAAAAGAATGAGGCATATATCAGGTATAGACAGCTGGGATCAAGTGAATCCCTTGAGGAGCATAGGGGATATAGGAGAACTCTTTGGAAGGAAATCAGGAGGGCAAAAAGGGGACATGAGATAGCTTTGGCAGATAAGATTAAGGAGAATCCAAAGAGATTCTACAATTATATTGAGGTCAAAAGAGTAACTAGGAAGAGAGTAGGCCCCTTAGAGATCAATGAGGACATCTGTGTGGAACCACAGGAGATGGGTGAGATCCTAAATAAATATTTCATGTCAGAATTTACTCTGGAGAAAGACTGGAAGCAAGAGCACTTGGGGGAAATAAAAAGTGATGTCTTGAAAAGAGTCCATATTACAGAAAGGGAGCTGCTGGAGATGTAAAAATGCATTAAGATAGCTAAATCTCAGGACCTGATCATAGGTATCCCAGGTCATTGTGGGAAGCTGGGAAAAAATTGCAGAGCCCCTAGCAGAGATATTTTAATGACGAGTGAGTTGCCGACAGACTGGAAGGTGGCTGATGTTCTGCCATTATTTAAGAAAGGCTGCAAGGAAAAGCCAGAGAACTCGTCTAGTAGCTCACCCATTTCTTGCAGTTCCACACAAAGGGTGGCCTTGTTGATCTTTAAGGAGTCCCATTCTCTCCATAGTTACTCTTTTGCTCTTAATGTATTTGTAGAATCTTTTTGGATTCTCCTTAACCCTATTTGCCAAAGCTATCTTATGTTCCCTTTTTTGCCCTCCTGATTTTCCTCTTAAGTGTACTCCAACTGCCCTTATGCTCCTCTAGGGATTCACCTGATCCCAGCTCTCTATACCTGCAATATGACTCCTTCTTTTGACAAGAGCCTCAATTTCACTAATTATCCAGCATTCCCGATACCTACTAGCCTTGCCCTTCACACCAATAGGAACATACTGTCTCTGGAGTCTCTCATTATCTCATTTTTAAAGGCCTCCCACTTTCTAACTGTCCCTTTACCTGCGAATAGCCTCTCACAATCAACCTTTGAAAGTTCTTGTCAAAATTGGCCTTACTCCAACTTAAATCTTTAGCTTTTAGATCCGGTCTATACTTTTCCATAACTAATTTTAAGACAAATAGAATAATGATCGCTGACCCCGAAGTACTCCCCCACTGACACCTCAGTCACCTGCCCCGCCTTATTTCCCAAGAGAAGGTCAAGTTTTGCTCCTTATCTAGTAGGTTCACCCACAAACTGAATAAGAATATTTTCTTGTACACACTTAACAAATTCCTGTCCATCCGCAAGCCCTTAACACTTTGGCAGTCCCCATCTATGTTTGGAAAATTAATTCCATACCATCCCTTGATCAAGTTTTGAGATACGACCTTCTCTGCACAAAACCATGCTGTCTATCCCCAAAAAGTCCATATTTTTCCAAATATGAGTAAATCCTACCCCGAAGAATCTTCTCCAATAATTTCCCTACCACTGATGTAAGGCTCATCGGCCTGTAATTTCCTGAATTATCCTTGTTGCCCTTCTTAAACAAAGGAACAATGTTGACTATTCTTCAGTTCTCTGGCACCACTCCTATGACTAAAGTGGATACAAAAATTTTGTACAAGACCCCAACATTTTCCTAACCTGTCTTCCTCACCATTCTGAGATAGATAACATCAAGTCCTGGGGACATGTCTAGGTTAGTGGTTTTTAAAACACCCACGCCACCTTTTTCTTTGTTGATGTGCTTCAGAATATCAACAAACCTGGTGCCAGACTCACCATCCACCACTTCTCCTTTGTGAATACCGATGCCAAGTATTCATTAAGGACCTCATCCATTTCCTCTGGTTCCACACATAAATTCCCTCCTTTGTCCTTGAGTGGGGCTATTTTCCCTGAAGTATCGGAGGCTGAGGGCTGACGTTATAGTCGTTTATAAAATCATGAGGGGCATGGATAGGGTAAATAGACAAGTTCTTTTCCCCGGGGTGGGGGAGTACAAAACTAGAGGGCATAGGTTTAAGGTGAGAGAGGAAAGATTTAAAAGGGACCTGAGGGGCAACTTTTTCATGCAGAGAGTGGTGCGTGTATGGAATGAGCTGCCAGATGAATGGTGGAGGCTGGTACAATTACAACATTTAAAAGGCATCTGGATGGGTGTATGAATAGGAAGGGTTTAGAGGGATATGGGCCAAATGCTGACGAATGGTACTAATTTATATCGGATATCTGATCAGCATGGATGAATTGGACTGAAGGGTCTGTTTCCATGCTGTATATCTCTATGACTCTATGACCTACCCTTTCCTCTTTTCTTTATATGTGTATAAAATGCCTTGGGATTTTTTTAAAATCCTGTTTGCCTAAAGACATTTCATGGCCCCTTTTAATCATCTTAATCCCTTGTTTGAATTCTGTGCTGCTACCCTTGTATTCTTTGTGGGCTCTGTCTGTCTTCAGTTTCCTAAACCTTATGTATGCCTCTTTTTTGCTTTTTGACTCAGCTGTCAATTTATCTTGTTATCCAGTGTTACCGAATCTGTCTGTTCTTATCCTTCATTTTCACAGGAACATGCAGGTCCTGAATTCCAGTCAACTGGCCTTTAAAAGATTCCCACATGCCAGATGTGGATTTACCCTCAAACAACCACCCCCAATTCACATTCCCCAGTTCCTGCCTAACAATGTGTTAGTTAATCTTCCCTCAGTTTAGTACTTTCACCCAAGTATGACTCTTATCTTTATCCACAAGTAACTTAAAACTTACAGAATTATAGTCACTGTTCATAAAATGACCCCCCACTGAAACTTCGATCACCAAGTTGGGCTTATTCCCCAATACCAGGTCTAGCATGATCCCTTCTCAAGTTGGACTATTTGCATATTGTTTGAAAAACCTAACTGAACAGCCCTAACAAAATCCCCCATCCAAGTCCCTAGTACTAAGCGAGTCTTAATCAATATAAAATCACCCAACACAATAACCCTGTTGTTTTCGCATTTTTCCACAATCTGTCCATTTATTTGTTCTCCTGTCACCTGCTGGTTATTGGGAAGCCTGTAGTATAATCCCATCATAGTGATTACATCCTTCCTATTACTGAACTCCACAAAACTTTGTGCTTTATTTACTGCTCTCTCCTCTTGTCCTGCCACCCTTAATGATCTGTGCGCAATTATACTGAGGATCCTCAATGCCTGCAATCCTTTTTGAATTTGTACCCCATATTTTGTATTGTCTTTCAATGATTTTCTTAACAAAGAGTTTCACCTCACACTTTTCTCTGCATTGAATTTCATCTGCTACCTATCTGCCCTCTCCGCCAACTTGTCAATTACCTTTTGAAGTCCCACACAGCCCTCTTTACAGTTTATTATTCTTCCAAGTTCCGCATCATTCGTAAGCTTTGAAATTATTCTCTGCACACCACGATCTAGATCATTAATGTGTAACAGGAAAAGTAAGGGTTCCAATACTGACCCCCATGGAGCTCCAGTACAAACCTCCTTTCAACCCCAAAAAAATCCATTAACCATTACTGTATTCCCTAGCACTCAGCCAATTTTGTATCCACATTACTGTTGTCCCTTTTATTCCATGACCTACAACTTTCCTTGTAAATCTGTCGTGCAGCACTGTGTAAAGTTCATTTTCGAAAATCCACCTGGACAACATCACCAGCTTTATCCTCATTGAGCCTTTCTGTTCCCTTGTCAAAAAAGAACTCCAGCAAGTTTACTTCAACACTACTTCCCCTTTGGAAATCTGTGCTGACTCTTCCTAATCAACCCACAATTATCTATTTAGTTCTGAATCTTTAATTTAATCCTCAATAATTGTTTCTAGACATTTCTCCACCACTGAAGTTAATCGCTGGGATTATCTTCACAATCTTTCTTGACTGAGGCCATAATGTGTGCAAGCCCACTCTCTGGCACCTTCCCAGAGTTTAGGGAATACGGAAAGATTACGGCCAGTGCCCCCACAATTTCTACCCTCACTTTCTTCAAATCCTGACCATTCACAATTTTAATTGCTCCAATATTGGTGTTTGTTCCTTCAGCTGCCTGCCGCCATGATTTGCAATACCATCCCCAAAACCTATCCCTCTGTACTCCTCATTTAAAACTTGTCTCTTTGACCAAGGTTTTGGTCGCCTGACTTTGAGCTTTGGTGTCAACTCCTGTTTAATAGTGCTGTTGAGCACTTTGGGATGCTTTGTTATGTTAAAGGTTCAGTATAAATACAGGTTATTGTTAAAAATTAGGGTAATAAAAAATGTGAGAGTTGTGTACTGGAAGTTCTTCTGCAGCATTTGAGGCCTTGAGATTGAAGCACTGTAACAAATACAGCTACCAGGATATCCATTACAGCAATCTCTCCTGGAATGCAAAATATCCTTGTGGCTGTCCCTTGGTTGAATTGCACCTGCCAACAGAAAAACATTGTGAGAATATTATGTGTATCTAGCTGGGAGGCTTTGGTTTGTATCTTGAACTCTAAGTTTCCCCCAGAGTCTGGGAGTTCACTTCAACTACAGCAGTCATTTTTTCATAATCAGCTTCAGTTCAATAGAAATCGAACTGTTGTATGGAAGGCAGTGAGCAGACATGGATTTGGTCAACTGTGTTTGAGCTTGGCTGTAAAATGTCTCTGTCTTGTATTTGATTGAGAGTGAGAACTTGTGGGGCTTACCTGGCAAATTTGTTCACAAATGTTTCGTCACCCTGCTAGGTAACATTGTCAGTGCGCCTCTGGTGAAGCATCGGTGTTCTATCCTGCTTGATATTTATGTGTCTCGGTTTGCTGGGGTGGGTGGCATCACTTCCGGTTTTGCTTCTTAGTGGTTGGTATATGGGGTCCATCTCTACATGTTTGTTAATGAAGTTCCAGTTTGAGTGCCAGGCCTCCAGGAATTGTCGTGTGTGTCTTTACTTGGCTTGTCCTAAGTTGGCTATCTTGTCCCAGTCGAATTGGTGTCCCTCTTTGTCCACGTCTATTGAAATGAGTGATAGTTGATCACGTCTCTTTGCTAGCTAATTGGTGTTCATAAATCATGTTGGCTAGTTTCCTTCTGGTTTGCCCTATGTAATGTTTTTGGCAGTCTTTGCACGGTGTCTTATAAATAACGTTGGTTCTGTTAGTTGTGGTTATCAGATCCTTTATTCTCATCACAACTAAGTTGTCCCAATTTGACTGGGTCAGCATAGCCATCCTCGGACAAACCAAGCAAAGATGCGCATGAGAGTTCCCAGAGGCCTGGCACTCAAACAGGAACTCCATTAACAAACATATAGAGCTGGACCCCATATACCAACCATTAAGAGACAAATCGGAAGTGATGCCACCCACCCCAGCAAACCAAGACACATAAATAATAAGCAGGACAGAACACTGACACTTCATCGGAGGCGCACTGATGATGTTACCTAGCATGGTGACAAAACGTTTGCAAATCAACTTACCAGCTCGGCGAGCAAGTCAACAACCGCTTATTTCAGTATGTCTCAGAGGGCAGTGGTGGTTGGGGAAATCTGCCGCATTCAGGCCCTGTGGTAGGATTTAATTCGGGCTTCAATGTCATGGAAAGCTCCCATTGGACTCAGTGGGAAATATGGATAGGGAATGATACAGAAATTAATGGCACATGTTTCAGGTCTTTTATAATCTATTGTGCGCACTCTTTCTGTTTGTCTGTCTTTTCCCTCTCTGTCTGAATACCGTGAATCAGCCCCTCAAGGCAGCAAAGATTTTCTTTTTCCCCAAAGAACTTTATTCGTAAAATATATTCCAAAAGTTTTTGAATTGGATATTACAGAAAGTGCAATAAAATTCAACCTTTCTTCGTACAGCATGTTGCACTTGGAGGTAGATACCTCAATATAATTTCTGGGTGGCGGAGATGTTTTGAATACGGAATAGAAGATAGGAGCGGGAGTAAGGCATTTAACCTCCTTTCAATATGGTCATGGCTGATCATTGAGCTCAATACCCTAATCTTGCCCTTCCCCCATATCCCTTGATTCATTTAGCCACAAAAGCTACATCTACCTCCTTCTTGAAAACACAATGTTTTGGCCTCAGCCACTTTCTGTGGTAGTGAATTCCACAGGCACACCACTCTCTGGGTGAAGAAATTTCTCCTTGTCTCAGTCTTAATTGGTTTGCCCCTTATCCTTAAAGAAGACCTATGGTTCTGGAATTTCCCCACCATCAGGAACATCCATCTTGCATCTACCCTGCCCAGTCCTGTCAGACTTTTAAACGTTTCTCTGAGATCCCCTTCATTCTTCTAAACCACAGTGATTACAATCTTAACCAACTCAATCTCTTCTCATGTCAGTCCTGCCATCCCAGGAATCACTGGTAAACCTTCGTTGCACTCCTTCTATAGCAAGAACATCCTTCCTCAGATAAGGAGACCAAAACTGCACACATTATTCCATTTGTAGCCTCCCCACTGCCCTGTATTAACGGCACCGACATCGTGCTCTTGTACTCAAATCCTCTCACTTTGAACGCTAATGTACAGTTTGACTTGTTCACTGCCTGCTGCACCTGCGTGTTTACTTTTAGTGACTGGTGCATGAAGATACCCAAGTCTCATTCAACATTCCTTTCTCTCAATTTACAGCCATTCAAATAATAATTTGCTTTCCAATTTGTGCTATCAAAGTAGATATCCGCAAATTCATCCACATGAAACTGGATCTGCAATGCACTCGCTCAGCCTGTCCAAATCACACTGCAACATCTCTGCACCCTCTTCACAGCTAACCCTCCCACCCTGCTTTATATCATCTGCAAATTTTGCAATAATACATTTTGTAGCCTCAACTAAATCATTAACATTTATTGTGAATAGCTGGGGTCCTAATAGCAATCTCTGTGGTACTCCATTTGTCATTGCCTGCCATTTAGAAAAAGACCCATTTATTCCTATTCTTTGTTTCCTGTCTGCTAACAATTTTTTAACATCTCAGTACATTACCCCAATCCCATGCACTTTAATTTTACACATTAATCTATCATGAAGGTCTTTGTTGAAAGCCTTTCGAAAGTCTAAAGAAACCACATCCACTGCCTGCCCCAATCAACTCTAGTGCTTACATCCTCTCAAATTTCCAGTAGATTTGTCAAGCATGATTTCTCTTTTGTAAATCCATGTTGACTGTGCCCTATTCTACCACTGTTTTCTAAGTGCTGTGCTATAGAGTCCTTGATAATGGGCTGTATCATCTACCCCACTACTGATGTCAGACTCTTTACCTCCCTTTTTAAACAGTGGGCTTACATTAGCTACCCTCTAATCTGTACAAACTGTTCAAGAATCTAAGGATCACTCTTTGGCTTTTCCATTGAGCCTTGTCTGATTCACACATGTTGGTCATTATTAATCCCCTCTCCTCTGGATTGACACTACAGAAACACTCTGAATTTTCTCTGCCCATTCTTTAGATGGGCTGAATCTTCTGGGCCTGCCCAGAGCGTTACAGAGCCATGCCTGAGGATTTCAATTGCGCGAGAGGCCAAAGGTTCAATGTTTGTAGAAACATTCAGACATGTCTGATTTCCAGACCTCCTACATGTCCGGGAATCACTTATTCCACCATTTGCATTTTAGGAATCGTCGCCATTCCAGCAGATTGGGAATTTAATTCGGGTGTCATTTTGTAATCTTTAAAACAGCAAAATGTTGCCATCTGAGGACATGTACTAGACATGTAGCGGACAAGGTAGACAGATCCCTCTTAGTGAGGTGACCACTCAGCCCCTTCAGAAAAGAGCAGATTTTTGGTGCAGGTCCTTTGTGTCTTGGGTGAAGGCTGACCATGTTGAGCAGTTCCTCAAAGCTGTTGGTCAGAAGAGCTTGGTCATCCACAACTTGAAGGAATACAACTTGAAGGTCAGAGGTGAAGGTTGACTGGGCCCATTAGCCTGCCTAATCAAGGCAGCCACACTGGCTCTCTCGAGCAAATCCAAGTGGGGCAGGCGAGCTTGCGTGAACTCTGAGGTTCAACTTCAAAGAGGCAGTAAGTTAAATGGAGATGGAACATAAAAGAGGTTGGGGCAAAAGTAGGATAGCTGTCAGAGAAAGGCAAGGAATTCAACTGAAATGTCCTGATTGTGGGGAATAAAGAGAGTTACTATTAAAGGGGAAATGGGGACAGTGTGGGGTGGGGGGTAAATATGAACGGTGGGGAACAATGGGGATAACCTGGTGGGGTGGTGAGAGGGAGACTGTAGTGCAACTGAATGGGGGCTGCAGAGTATAAGGGTGAAGTTGTGTAACGTGTTGTCAATTGGGATTCAGTCAGGGAGAAGAGGAGGAATGTCTGTGGAGATTGGAAATGGGCCAAAATTACTATAGGTGAATGAAGCTGGTCAAAGACAGAGGGAGAGGATATAAGAAGGCCATCAAGGAAGTAAAGGGAGGGGGAAAGTTGAGGGTACAAGGGCAAAGAATCAACAGAAAAGTCACAGAATCAGGATTGCTGTGAAATGTGCAATTTTTTTGAAGGAAGGATTAATCTGCACGTGTTTAGGCTGGGTATAAACATACCCAAAAAAGGCAATCTGGAATGAAACTGGAAAAAGCTTTTGTGGCAGCAGCCTGTTGAGGCAATCACCCATTGTAAACTGAAGACCAATACATGCCAGCCATGCTCCTCATTCCATCAACTTTCACCAGAAGCTGGTGAACGTTCTACAGCAATGCTGATGGTGGGGTTGGTATTAGTTGGACCCTAATGTGCAGTCAGCTGCACAGGTCCATTCACAGACCACTGCCCATAAAAGTTAACACATGGAGAGGAAATTCTTCTGTAGGATGAAACTTCCAGAGTTTAAGGGCTCCGTTGCAAGGGTTAATGAGAGGTAACAGTTGTCTCATTGTGCTATTTGTCAAATGCATGGACAGCAACAGTAAGATAATGCTTATGAAGCTTCATATGGTCCCTGTGTGTGCGCGCACGCGTTTGTGTGTGTGTGTGTGTGTGTGTTCGTGTTCATGTGTGTGATGTTTGCCTGAAGTGTTGATAGTCATTCCACTGTTTGTGGTGGTGGTGGCCTTGGCTTTGGTGAGGGGCTGTATGGTGTGTTGGTTCTTGAAGTGACAGAAAGGGAGTGAGCTCATGATGTATGAGCTACTGAGTGCTGTGGACCACTTTTTGATGTGGGAGTCATAGCAGATGTGAGAGAGGCTGTATCCTGGTGTTGCTGTTAGCTGGTCATCAATGCAATGAAGTGAGAGACTGATTAGACATAAGGCATTTGATAGAGATGGCCATCGTCCAAGATGGTGTGTGATGGCCGTCTATGCGGACAACAGCTCAAGGATCATGAAGGACTTGGGAGACAATGATACTTGCTCTGGCAGACTGCAGAAGATCATTCAATTGTTGTGGCGCTGCATGCAGCCATACCTTTGAACTGGCCATGCACTGACTGCCTCCCCTCCTTATACACCCACGCTGTCTTTGGCAACAAGTGGCCATCCGTGGTGAACAGACTGTCTCACACTGTGCAGGAATAACTCAAGGAACTGGTCACTAAATTGTGGGGCTTCCTTCTCCCTCCTCTCTGCTGGCTGTAGGCTGCGTAAGAGTCAGAATGCAAGGTCTGCCAATTCACCTCAGGAATGAATTTATGCCAGGCTGCTTTTATAAATATGACACCTGGAAGTACAGAAGATCCTGACGGGAGAGATAAATCTCCCTGCCTGCCTACCTATCAAATTTGGTATTTTACCACATGTGTATGTAATGAGCTTTAAAGAACATTATTATGTGAGAACCTGACCCAATCCCAAACGGAAGTACTTCTCTCTCTCTCTGGGCCCACCACAATACTTAGCCTCAGAAGAGAAAGTTCTGTCCGATGTCACTATCTCTTTAAATTTCACCTGCATGCAATCTTCCTGAATTTTACAGTTAACAGAATATAATAACGACAGCAGGTCAACATTAATCCTCTTGGAAATAGGAACATGAGGAGATCATTTAGCCTCTCTAGCTGTTCTTTTCTTCACTAAATTACAGCTCATAGTGACCCAGCTACATTTATCCACAACTGTATCATATCTTTTAATATCTTTGATTTGAAAAGAACTATCAATCTCATATTTAAAATTTAACAATTGGCTCTGTATGAATTGTTGTTTGTAGAGGAGAGTTCCAAACTTCTTTTATCCTTTGTGCAAGAGAACTGATTCTAGATTACAATCCTGAAAGGTCTGCTTCAAATTGTTAGAATAAAGCCCCATTTCTGAAGAATGACCCTGACCTAAAATGTCAACTTTCCTGCTCCTCTGATGCTGCCTGGCCTGCTGTGCTCCTCCAGCTCCACACTGTGTTATCTCTGAATTTTACTAGCACCTGGAAAGTGGGCTGGGAAGCACAGAGGCCAGTAAGCTGATTGGGTGCCAGGTTGGTTATGCTGCCTCATGTTATCCTGCTGTTAGGCAGTGAATATGGCCTTAGTAAGGTCATGTTACGCTGCCATCAGCATCTGGCTGCCGGAACGCCCTCTCCCACCCACCAGGTGAAGAGGTCACCAACTAAATAGTGAGGTGGTTGGAGTTTGGGGTTTTATTGCTAAAAACAGGTTCTTGGGCAAGGAAGACAGCATCTGAAACCCCAACTGGTTCTGTGGATTGATTTGACCTCCAACCCTCTGCCCTGCTCATGTACAGGTAGTTTTCCTATAACACCATAGTTGCATTCGTGTGTGACCTTGTGCTATAGAAAATCATTATACGGTACAGTAGAAAGTTCCCATTAACCAAACAGTGTCCACTATACATCAAAATCGCATTAGTCAATTTGCGTTAACAACACATGCGTTATAGCAGAAATACTTGTACCATATTTTTCTTACCTATCTACCAAACTGCTGAGCTTTCCTGCAAACCACATCAGCAGCCACTTCTTCTAGTGGCACTGCTAAGGTTTCAGTCTTCCCACCCTGTGATTAGGACAACACGGGCAATAACTCGCTCGCCATTAGTTGTGGGACACGTCTTCCAGACACAGCCAATTAGGTGCCTTCCCGAGGTGAAATTGTTGACAGATCCCACCCAACCTGGCATGAGACCCCATCTCTTGGCCTTAAAGCTAAGGAAGCTGTTCTGACCTCTCATGGCCATAATTGGATCTGCATAGTGACTTTACTGAAACTGGCTGCAAGATGGATGTTCCATGGATGTTCCTCATGGTAGTGGTCACATAACTATGGCAAATGAGGAAGCACATTGGTACAATATTGCACTTTATCCCTGAAAAAACTGACAAGCGTTTAACAAGAATAGATTGCAGACCACCTCAAAGAATTGAGTTATTTGTAAAATGGACCAACAATTTCATATCTTCAACTCAATGTTCAGCAGATTCACCAAGGACATCCATCAACAACCTGGCTAATGTCATGTGATCCAGGATTCAAAGGGGTTATGCTGCCAAGCCAAGTTCTGTGGCAGATCATGATTGATTGCCCCATCGATGTGGGATCACAAAATTTGTTCCTTAGAATAAATACAGAACTCTGGCAAAACAGATGCGGCTGAAACCTCCCTTGCTTTGCTTTATAAGCACCGAGTGAATTCCCTCCCCATGTTCTCTGGAAGTAATATGTAGTACTTTTAGATTATCCATTAGGTTGAAAGTGTCTGTCTTAAAGAGTTGTTTAACTTCAGTGGTTCAGAGCTCAATGCTAATGTAAAAAATCTGATCTCATGCTGCATTAATTCCTCCTTTTCTTGAAAAAAAAACTCTCCCTTGCATGTATCCTTGTTGTATTTGTCTTCTGTTGCAAGTTTGTTGTCTATCTCCTTACCTTGTCCCAAGCCTGTAACCAATACAGTGACACAGCGGCAAAATATGACTCGATCAGCTTTGTGAACTGGCCATTGAATATTCATCAGGAGCAATGATGGAAGGTTTTGGGTTAATATATAGGCTTGAACCTCAATCATTCATGTCATGCCTTCCTTCTCCTGGCAAGATAATCCTGTTAAACAGAGTAAACTTGATCATTGTGATACATAAAACAGAACTTCAAAACTGATAAACAACTAAGTAAGATTTATCCATTCAAAACACTAGGCTTTGACAAGCGAAAATTACGTTAACAGAAGGAAAACCCAGACTAGTTTTCAATGTGCTGTAATGAAGTTGTTTGCTGCCCAGTTCTGAGAAAGCACTCACTATACTTATGGCCAACTTCCAGCTTCCTTTTAGAGGCATTGCTTATTCTATGACAGTATGTTATAGAGCTAGTTCTGAAGAGTTTTGTATAAACCATGTTTTCAAAAAGAATTACTTCCTTAAATCGAAAGCATGTGCAAAACAGTGGCTGCACAGTGCCAGATGTTACATGTTGCAGTTTGAAAGGCTATTGTCCTCTGGGAAAAAGACATAGGGTGGGTGGAAGTGACCCTGGCTGTCATTTTGGAGGGGTTTGATTAGTAGGTGTGAGTTATCTTTTGGAACTTTGTAATAAAATGACAATAGTGTCAGCATCAAACTAAACAAAGAGGTTAAAATGGAATTTTCTCCTTTACTTGAATGACACTTTTTAAAAGTTTGTTCATGGGCTGTGGGCATTGTTAGCTCAACCAGCATTTATTGCCCATTCCTAATTGCCCAGAGGCCAGTGAAGAGTCAACCACATTGCTCTCTGGGTCTGGAGTCACAAGCAGGCCAGACCAGGTAAGGTCAGCAGTTTCCTTTTCCGAAGGACATTAGTGAACCTGATGGGTTTTTGTGATTATTGATAATAAAGATGTATCGGTGTAGATAAGGGAGAACAATGGATGTGGTGTGTTTGGATTTTCAGAAGGCTTCTGATAAGGTCCTTCATAAGAGGTTAATGGGCAAAGTTAAAGCATGTGGGATAGGGGCAATGTATTGTCATGGATTGAAAATTGGTTGTCAGATGGGAAACAGAGTGGAAATGAATGGGTTTTTTTTTCATATAGGAGGCAGTGAATAATGGGGTACTGCAAGATTCAGTGCTTGTGCCCCACCTTTTTATAAAAAATGACCTTGGATGAGGGAACTAAGTGCAACATTTGCAAGTTTGCTGAGGATATGAAACTGAATAGGATTGAGAGTTGTGAGGGAAGGAGGCTTCGAGGTGATTTGGACAAGTTGAATGAGTGGGCAAACACATGGCAGTTGCAACACAATGTAAATAAACATGAAGTTATACACCAGCGTGAAAAGAGTATAATTGAAACAGTGATATATTGAGAGTGTCATTGTACAAAGGGATCTGGGTGTCCTTGTACGCCATTCAATGAAAATAGACACGTGCAGCTAGCAATTTGGAAGGCAAGTGGTATGTTGGCCTTTATTGCAAGAACATTTGAGTTCAGAAGTAGGGTATTTTTAATTGCACTTATACAGGGCCTTGGTGAGATGACACTATTGCTTGCTGTTTTATTCTCCAAACCTAAGAAAGGATATGCCTGCCATAGAAGGAGTGTAGTAGAGGTTTACTAGCTGATACTGGGGATGACAGCATAGTCCATGGAGAGAGATTGGTTCAAGTAGGCCTGTATTCACTGGGGTTTAGAAGGCTAAGAGAGGATCTGATTAAAATGTATAAAATTTGAATGGAGCTGACAGATGAGATGCAGTGCAGATGTTTTCCTTGGTTGGTGAGTCTAGATCTGTGTTCAGAGTCTCAAGAAATGAGATAGACAATTTACAACTGACATGAGAAAATATTTCTTCACTCAAGGGGTGGTGAACCTGTGGAATTCTCTGCCACCAAAGGCTGTGTGGAAGCCAAGTCACTGACTTTTTTTCAAGAAAGAGAGCAATCCATTTCTAGGTTTTAAAGGCATCAATGAGTGAGCAGAAATACGGCATTGACATAGAGGATTGGCCATGATCAAATTGAATGGTAGAGCAGGCTTAGAGGGCCAATAGGCCTGCTCCTGCTTGTAGTCTGTTACATGAACACCATTCAGTCAGTTCGCTGTACAGATTTTTAGTGAATGTAAATTTCATCGCCTGCCAGGGTAGAATTTGGATGGATGCCCTCAGAACTTTTTCCAAGGGTTCTGGATTATGTGACATAACCACTGCCCCACCAAACTGGAATGTAAAGAAGAGAAAATTATGCTCCAGTTATTTAGAGCCCTATCCAGACAAAGTTGTGACACTGCATTCAGCCATGGGATGATCAATTGGCCTTGGTGGGGGATATAGTACAGAATCATGTAGGAATTCTGGTTTGTGATCAGTAATTTGCTGATTTTTAGGTGGTTCGAATCACCCCCAAATCCCTGGTTCTGACACTGGACTTAATTGAGGGAATGTGAAATGAAGAAGGCAGTAAACAAGTGTTTCAGGGGCAAAAGAATCTCTGTGTTTATTAAACACAAAAAGTAAGTATATTACAAGAAATACAGGCAAATACCAAACAGTGAAATTGACACTTTCAATGATACAGAGGACAGTACTTAAATTCACTATTAAATTAAACGCAGGTTAAACACTGTTAGAAGCTAAACAGTAGTCTTAATCACAGAAACTATAAGTCAGTCCTCCCATGCTTGGGGTGTCTGTAGCCACCCACCTTCCCCTTCCGGCTAGCTAGGTTGGATACTTTGGGGTCTCGAGAATATAAGCTCACCACTGGAGATAAAACAAGATTTTGAAATAAAGGTGGCCATTCCCACTTGCCGTAGCCAGTGTTTCGATGAAGACTTTGGACGGTGTAGGCCTTCTGTCTGGGTTGAATCCGCTGATGCGATAGGATGCATAGTGGATTTATCGGGTGAGTGCTCGGTTTTCCTTATTTTGCGGCGGTTTTTGTAAGTCGGTTTTCACTCAGGAAGTGTCTGAGGCCTTGTGGTGTCGGTGGTTTTTGGAGATTGTCAGGTCTGCAGGTCGTGGTCGGTTGCTGTTGGTTCCCCTGGTACGGAACAGGCCTGTGTTGGTAGGTTTTGGGATTTCCGTTGGGATCCCTCTGTGCAAATAGCTGTTTGGGGGATTGCTGTCGGGGCGATAGTGCTTTTGGATCCTTCTCCTGGGGGTAGCTGCAGGAATAGCTCCCGGGGTGAATCACTCTCTCGGATGTCTCTCCTGGGAGTAGCTGCGGGAATAGGTCTCTTAAGTGAGGTCGAGGCCTGCAATCGTACTAATTATGGGTCTGTTATCTTTGCACCACATCTGCGCTTGCCATTGTGTTCCTGCTGTGCCCTTTTTGAGGCAATTGGCTTCCTAATAGTTTAAGAGTAGGTGAAAATGTATTTTGGTTAAATGGAATATCCGGTAGCTCTGTGCACGAATATTGATCGAAGTTGAATGTTTGGTATCTGCAGAGGCCCCATTCCGTCTGGATTGGGTGGGGTTTAGGCCTGGTTGATTGTTCTTTTAGAGTGAATGTGTGAATTGGACTTTCGGGCTGAATATTGGTTCCAAGCAGCAATCTCTGTGCCTGTGTAATTTTTGCAGAGCGTAGCCCAGCTGCTTTTTAAAAAAAAAATTTTAAAAGCCATTTGAAAAATCCAGGATTTTGGTCCAGTATTTCAGAATATGCGGATTTTTGCTCAATCCTACAATCACCAGAATGATAACTCAACTTTGAGAGTTAAATTATGAGGACAGGTTGAAGAAACCTGCTTTGCACTCCCTCAACTTCAGAATATTGAAGCTGATCTCATTAGGGGCTTAAAAATGGAAGAAAAGGATTCAATGGAGTACGTGCTGAGAAAACCCTTTTTGACTCTGGTGGGGCATTCAAGTTCAAAGAGGCATTTTGTTAAAATTAGAGACTATTTGGATAAAATTAGACATTTCTCATAAAAGGTGAGAGCTGCAGTGTGACTGCATCAGACTAGGATCGATATGTTTCTTTTGGATACAATTATTGAAAACTATGACCAGAAATGGTGTGGATTGAAGATGATTGTATCTATTGACAGATAATATTGAAGCATCTACCTTTTTTACAAGTTTGGTCACCTGATCTGTGATGTATAGCACAGAGGTATCATTTGGCCCAATGTGTCAGTGCAGGTTTTTAAAATTAATTTCATAAAGATGGGTGTCACTGACACAGCCAACATTTATTACCCATTCTTTAATTTCCCTGGAGAAGGTGGTGGTGAGCTGCTGTATGGAACTGCTTCAGCTTTTGGGATATAACAGTTCATCACAATACCATTAGGGATGGAATCTCAGGACTTGACCCAGCCACCCAGAAGGAACGGCGATCTATTTCCAAGTCAGGGTGGTGAATGGCTTGGAGGGGAACTTCCAGCTGATTGTATGTATTCCCATGGGTCTATTGATTTGTTCTCCTTTCAGCAGTGAGTCTTTCTTTGCACATTTTTGCCATTGTTTTACCTTACAGTTGAGTTTCCAGTTTTAAATACTCACCCAAATTTTCTTCGTTGAATTCTTCATAGAATCCCTACAGTGTGGGAACAGGCCCTTCAGCCCAACAAGTCCACACCAACCCTTAGACCATCCCACCCAGGCCCATTCCCCTATAACCCACCTAATTTACACATTCCTGATACACTATGGGCAAGCTAGCGTGGCCAATCCACCTAGCCTGCACATTTTTTGGAGTGTAGGAGGAAACCGGAGCACCCGAAGGGAACCTACGCAAACACAGGGAGAATGTGCAAACTCCACACAGACAGTCGCTCGAGGGTGGATTTATACTTGATTTTGATATGCGAATTACAGGGAAACAAATTGTTAATCCATTCAAAAGCTTGTTCTGCTTAACAGGGTTAGCTTATTTATATCATAACTTATAGAAAATGATTATAAATTCAATAGATTTGATAAAGATCATAATGTTTTTATAAAATGCAACAGCAGTGCTTCATTCCTTTACTCCCAGAACATAATCTATACCTACCACTAAAATGCTCAACTATGTCACCATTTAGTCGCACAATCCTCTGCAGTGATCTGTTCTGGCTGACTGCAGACTCTACTTCCTGATTCTAGGGTGGGCTGCTGCTTCTATCTATTATAACTTTTTTTTTGCACCTGCAGCAGAGATCCTGAGACTGTTATATGCCTGTTCAGGGTTTGAGGCTGGGTCGCTGAGTTTTTAGGCTATCATATCCTGTGAAGCTTCTCTTAAAAGCATAATTCTCAATGAGATGCCTCCCACCTCCTCACCCAGAAAGATGCCCAGCTCTCCTTTCCTTGCTCCAGTACTTTTCCACTATGTAAAACCCCTTGCAGTCAACTCAGTCCTCCAGTAAGTTGTACTGTCTTTCCAAGGGCAATCTACATGAATTCACTTGCCCACACTATCCCTGGGAGATAGCCGGAACTGCAGATGCTAGAGTCAGAGACAACACAGCGTGGAGCTAGAGGAACCCAGCAGGTCAGGCAGCATCAGAGGAGCAGGAAAGTTGATGTGTCGGGTCGCAACCCTTCAACTGTCTCTCTTGATATCATTTGCTTTAGTCTCCGATCTCAGCAAGTTCAACAGATTTATAGTAGAAAGATTTTGTTTTTAGTTCTGATCAGGTAATTTAAGGCAGGACGAGGGATATGACCCTTTTTTATTTGCTATTCATTTTAGAAATTTTTTTTTCCATACATCCTGGCCTAAAGTGTCCACTGTGAGGTGATTTCTGTTTCTGTTTGACTTTTCCCAATTCAATGCTACTCTCTTTCGACTATACAAATGTTTAACGTAGATTGGTTCATGACCCTTTGGGCTCTTCTAAGTATTCTAGAATTCCAGATGGAATATTATTCCAAAATATAATAATGTTTCAGAAACATTTCTGAACTAAGCATTTGTCCTAATAAACAGCTCATAGTTATACTTGACTTCTCATAATTGGCCCTTACTAAGCTAGCTATTGTTAACAGGCCTATAGATTGATACTCATCACCCGTAAATCGGTTTGTTCTTGTAGCAGGAATTCTACAAACATTTTATTATATATTATTTATATTAATATTAAATATTGTATTGATTTATTCACGGGATTTGGCATTACCGGCTAGGCCAGCGTTTACTGCCTATCCCTAAATGCCCAGAGGCAAGGCACGAATCACTTGTAGACCAGACCAGGTAAGGACAACAGGTTTCCTTCCCTGAAAGATATTGATTATCCAGATGTAGTTCTCCCTGATGATCAGAATTATGTTCTAAGAGTTGCCCAGACTAGCTTCATTTTTAAAAAAAAAAAATCTGAATTCAGATTTCACCACCGCTGTGATATATGATTTGAACCCATGTGCCCAGAAAATTAACCAGGGTCTTTAGATTATTAGTTAGTGACATTACCACTACACCACTGCCTGCCTATTTCCCCGGTCTAAGTTATTAACAGCAAGGAGCATATAAGGAGCAGACAATAGATTATCATAACAAACAAAAAAATTGGAATACATAGTGTAGAAAGCTATAGTTTTCCATATCCTCAGTAAATCTTGAACTTCTTGAATTACAGAGCAAATGTTGAAGACAATTTTGAATTATTTTCTACTTCTTCCTTTATCCTTAAGCATCTTTTTAAATTAATTTTTACATTTCCAGAGATCTGATTTATCTTGCTTTTAATATTAATTTTACCCTTTCTGACCATTATCTGGATATTTAATTCTGTCCTGATGGACCATAGTCAGTTTTTCTATGGAGTAAAAGTCAGTGCTTCAATGATTTCAAATGTTCCCTCGCTCTATTGGTAACATTGATCATTTTGTGTTCTTCTGTAGTTAAGTAACTAAGCATATGGATTCTTGAGTTCAAGTTCATCTATTTTCCAATTTTAGTTGCGTCTTCACATGTAACAAGTCACATCTTCATGGTCATGCTGTTATTCCAGTATCATGCTACATGTTCCATTCAGTGGAATCCCTTTTATCTTAGTCATTAATGGGACATCGGTGTCGCTGACTAGTAGACATTCATTTTCCATCCCATATTAGCCTCAAAGGGCATGGGGAGCTGCCTTCTTGCCATTCTTCAAATTTCAAGGATACCAAGGAGAGTTGTGGCATTTACCTGAAGACCTGTGCTAATCTCTTCTTGCATGGTTCCAATTCCTCAGGTCATGGCCATACTATCAAATGCAGTTCTTATGAACAACAAGTTTACAGTTATCTCTGACAGGGTTGAAAGCAGATAAATATTTAGGGGTGGATGAAATGTGTCTAAGGTTTTTGAGTGATGGAAAGGAGGAAATTGCAGAGGCATTTACAAAAATTTTCAATTCCTCTCTGGTCTCAAAACAGATGCAGTCTACTTGGGCTTCAGCAAGGCTTTTGATATGGACCTGCATGGGAGGCTGCTAGCAAAGGCAAGAGTCCATGGAAGCCAAAGAATTTTGGCAAGTTGAATCCCCAGTTAGTTGAGTAGGATGAGGCAGAGGGTGGGGGTTGAGAGATGTTTTTCCACCTGGAGTTCTGTGTCAAATGGGGTTCCACAGGAATCAGTAGTTTGCACATTCACCAAAAATTGGTGAGATGGCGCATAGAGAGGAAGGTTGCCTTTGATTACAGGAGAATATAGAAGGACTGGTGAGATGGGCTGATCAATGGCAAATGGAATTCATTCCAGATAAATGTGAGGTGATGCAGTTGGGGAGGATAAACAAGCCAAGGGAATACATGATGAATGTTAGGACCCTAGAAAGCACAGGACCGGGGGGCCTTGGTGTGCATGTACACAAGTCCCTTAAGGTACCACAACCAAAGCAGAAGTTGCTGGAAAAGCTCAGCTGGTCTGGCAGCATCTGTGAAGAGAAATCAGAGTTCATGTTTCAGGTCCAGTGACCCTTCCCCAGAAGGTACCAGGATAGGTTGATAAAGTGGTTAGGCAGGCACAAGGGATTGTTGTCATTATTAGCCAAGACATAGAGTTTAAGAGCATGGGGGTTATGCCGGAACTGTATAAAATGTTTGTTAGGCTACAGCAAGAGACTGTGTGGGGTTCTGGAATCCACATTATAGGAAGACAGTGCAGAGGAGATTTACCAGGAAGTTGCCTGGGCTGGAGAGTTTCAATTATAAAGGGCGATTGGACAGACTGGGGTTGTTTTCCTTGGAGTGGAGTAGACTGAGATAGGACATGATTAAGATGTATAAAATAATGAGGGGCATCGATAAGGGTAGACAAAATAAACTTTTCCTCTTGATGGAAGGATCAGTGACCACGAGGCATAGATTTAAGGTAAGGTAAGGGGCAGAAGGTTTAGAGGCAATGTGAGGAAAATCTTTTTCACCCAGAGGGTGGTGGGAATCTAGAATTCACTGCCTGTAAGGATGGTAAATGCAGAAACTGTTATGACATTTAAGAAGTATCTAGATGTGCATTTGTGATGCCAACGCATAAAAGGCTGTGGACCAATTGCTGGAAAATGGGATTAGAATAGTTAGATGGTTGTTTTTGACCTGCATGACCGGATGGGCTGAATGGCTTTTTTCTGTGCTGTAGATCTCTATCACAATGGCTTAGAGAAAGCTATCCACTTACAGCCCTCATCTAAAATGCTCCTGTGGTGCAATGATAGTGTCCCCACCTCTAAGCTGGGAGGTTCAAGTCACACCTACTCTGGAGGTGTGTCATAAGATATCTAAACTGTTCGATTTAATAATATCGACAAGCCTTGTCTGCACGTTCCTGAGTTTCACTGGATTATTCTGATTAGAAATTCTGCACTATATTATAATTTGATTTCTAATCTTGCTAGTATTGTGCTGCTTTCCCAAATTCCTTTATTAACAATCACGTTAGCCAGATTTAAAATGACAGGAAATACTTAAAGTTTTAGCAAAGATTTGTAAGTCACGTTGTGGGCGAGGTTGTTGACTTGCTCGCTGAGCTGGCTTGTTTTTGTTCAGACGTTTTGTCACCATGCTAGGTAATATCCCCAGTGAGGCCTCCAATGAAGCGATGTTATTCTACTCCACTTGAATTTATACTGTCCGGTCTGCTTAGGTGAGTAGTGTCATTTCTGGTTTTGTTCTGTATGGGTTTGTATATGGGGTCCAATTCTTTCTGTTTGTTGATTGCATTACAGGTTGAGAACCACGCCTCTAGGAATTTCCAGTTCAATGAACATCAGCTAGCAGCAAAACAACACGACGAACTCTCCTTAATATCAATATACTTGGACAATGAAAGCCATCAGTTTAACTGGGACAATGTAACCACAGTAGCCCAAGCCAAACATAGACACGCACAGGAATTTCTAGAGGCGTGGTTCTCAACCCATGATGCAATCAACAATGAAATGCAATCTGAACGAAAACAAGCCAGCTCAGCAAGCAAGTCAACAACCTGACCGGAAGTATGTTGCGATGCATATCAGAAGACAATATCGTTCCAATTGAAACCATCATGAATCAATTTAACTTCCCATGGTTGGTAAACTGTGTATACCATAGGGTTGATTTTACCCACAGATCAATGTAATTCCTTGTCCAGGCTCTCAAATGCGCACGCCCTGACATACTTTTGTACCTGACACCCCACCTGCCATCTCTGGCTTATCGGGACAACTCCTGCTTGGATCCAGATTGTTTCTCTGATTCCTGTTTATTGGTGTGATTTTCCTGTCTCTACCTTCTATCTTAAGTGAACCTTCCATAATTAACTGTCTATCTCCTGCACAGCCCTGGAAGAAATTTACCATCGAATAATGTATTCTCATAAACCCCTTGCAGCAAGACTCGGGCATTCCCAATAGGCCCCAGTAATTAATACATTCGAAAAGATGACACGTCAAAGGAATATATTGTGGGAAATAAAAGCTCATGGAATAGCGGGTAGCCATAGAAATGGATCAAAAATGTCTCTGCTTCCTGTTAGCCAACCAGTAGGAACAAATGAGTCTATTTTAGGTTGGCCAGATGTCACAAGTGGTCTGTCACAGAGGTCAGTGCTGGGGCTTCAACTCTTTACAATTTATATAAATGATGGATGAAGGGACTGAAGGTATGGTATGATGATACAAAGTTGTTATGAAATTTATGAATCGGACATTAGGAGGTGCAAAGGGATATTGGTAGGTTACGTGAATGGACCAAGAACCAGCAAGTGGAGTATAATGTGGAAAAATGTGAAATTGTCCATTTTTCAGAAAGAATTAAAAAAAAAAAAGCATATAATCTAAATGATGAAAGTTGCAGAGCTGAGATGCAGTGAGACCTGGGTGGCCTAGTTCAGGAATTGCAGAGAGTTAGTATGTAGGAACGGCAAGTATTGGAAAAGCTGATAGAATGTTATGGTTTATTGCAAGGGAAATTGAATGCAAGAATAAGGAGGTTATACTTTACTATGCAGGTCATGGGTAAGGCTGCATCTGGAGGATGGTATATAATAATAATAGTACTTATAGAAGGACGTTAATGCGTTGAGAACAATTCAGAGAAGGCTTATTGAACTAATACCTCAAATGAGTGGATTGCCTCATTAGAAAAAGGCTTAGACAGGCTAGGCCTGCATCCTCTGAAGTTTAGAAGAATCAAAGGTGAATGAATTGAAACGTAGAAGACAGGGTGGGTGTTGAAAGGATGTTTCCTGTTATGGGATAATCTAGAGCTGGGGTCATATTTAAAAATAAGAGAGAACCCATTTCAAACAAAGAGGAGGATATGAGCCTTTGGAATTCCCCTCCTCAAAAGATTATCGAGGATGTGCAAAAATATAGATTTGAAGTTAAAAGCAGATCAGCCATGATCTTATTGAATAATGGAGCAGGCTCAATGGGCTGTTTAGTCTATTCTTATTCCTAACTCGTATGACATTTTCATTTTAATTGGTTACTTAATTCCTCAAATTTAATCTATTAAGTGTACTATTTTTCTTTAATTTTGAAATTTCTGGTTAAATGTGGGACAGTGTGGTTGGGCTGATGAGTTTTGTAACTTTTTTACATGAGTGTGAGTCTGTTCATCATTTTAAAGATTTATATTAAGGTCATCCTTGTTTGATTTTCCTTTTTGCCTCAGTCCCTGTAAATCTTCATTATTTTGTAAAAGGAGACCAGAAATGTGCATTGTTCTTTGGTGTGGCCTAATCAAGGTTTGATACATGATTAATATAACCTTTTTCAATAATGTAATTTATACGTCTTGAAATGCTTTATTTATATTTTCTTTAGGCTTAATCTATGTTTGTGCTTTTAAAGATTTGTGGATGTGATTTGTTTGTACCTCTTTCATTTTATACCGTCTTAGTATGCAAGTTGTCATAGCCTTTCAATGCACCACCTCACACTTTACTGGTGCTGGAATTCAATTACTGATTGTATGCCAAGGTTGCAAGTTTGTTAATATCGTCTTGTATCTTGTCAAAATCTTGCTCAATGTTATACCCCCATGTGGTGCAATGAAAGTTATAGGTTTGTAGAAATGGAGATGATGCCAGTATGCATTGTAATGTGCACTCCACACCAGCTTTGTATATATGCCAACAATTCTGTTGACGGCATGAAGAAGACAGTGGAGTCCTACTGCAATTATATCAGTGCCATCTGTCTCTCGAGAGGTTCATGATCATGGCACACAACAAATCATACAAACATATTAATACAGAGCCATTCATGGAAACTGAGTTCATTGTTCAGGCAACAGATGTTGGCAATGCAACCTTTATTTCCATTCTTTACATGATTTGCTGCAAAAAACAGGAAGTACCACAATTGACTGTGTAATTTAAAAGCAATTGCAGCAAATGCTTTTTCCCTTTGTCTTTTGCTTGCATTTCTGTAGGAATTTGAGCTGAGTTCTGTGCTGGTGGAGTTGATTATTTTAGAAGGAAATGGCCAGTGGTATTAAGGAGTCCTCAGCACAGCTTGCACCCTACACAAAACACAAAGTGTAATATTTCCTGCCCATGCATGTTTTCAGAGTAACTGTGCCACATAAAACATGTATGAGTTAGGATCAGGAAAAGACCATATGATCATGATCCACATCCCCTCCTTACCCCTAAACAACCTTTCAGACCCTTGCTCAGCAAGAATCTATCTACCTTTGTCCTATATAATAATCAGAATTTGAATGTAAAATATTCAGACTTTGCTTCCACCACTTGGTGAGCAAGATTTCCAGGACTCATCACGTTCTGAGAGAAAAGAATTCTCAGCTGCAATTGGCTTTGTAGACTTAAGGTTTGAAAGAATTTGCAACAACCTCCGGGATTGATATTTTCTGATCAACTTGTTCAGAAATGTTATTGCACAGCTTTGGAGCAGGTGGAACTTGAACCCAGACCTCTTGATTCAGAGGGAAGAATGCTACCACTGTGCCACAAGATTCCTTTTAGCAACCTCAGGATATTCAGTAGCACTTTGCAGCCAATTAAATACTGTGTGGCCACTCATTATTTTAATTGGTGAGAGTGCAGAAACTTCCAAGATGGAATGTCTGCATCCTGATCCTCTGCAAGCATCCAGTGTATAGATGGAAGACATGAGGAGATGAGGCTGTGGATTAATTCTGAGATCTCCTTGCTTAACCCCCTGTAGTTTGGAAACATTGGTACCTGGAAGGTCACAGTGGCATGGAGGTCGCAGGCAGTGATGTGGAGGTTATGTGCAGTGGTCATCATCAATTGATTCTGCTTGGTTCCAAGAGATGACCTAGAGTATTGATTGCCTGTCTCTACCTACTGAAGCTCATTGAAGTCCAAGTAGCTTCATGTCTTCGCAGATGAAAGCCAATGGTCGAGTGATTAAAATTAGGGAGGAGCGTAGAAGTCAGTATTCAAGGGGCACAAACATTTCAGTGTGTTGTGGGACTCATGAATTTGTGGATGAAAGGGGAGGGGGGAATAGTGAAAATTATTAGTAAGGCCGGGAATCAAAATCAACATGTGTTTAACTGTTGCTAAACCATGATGGTCTCCATCTTTCAGTCAGCCCTTGAACTCTTTCTGCTATTATTACACCAGTCAGATTGGAGACTATTTTCTTTCTGCCAAATTTATGCTATTTTTCTATGCATTATACACCAAGCAGGATGTCACTAGAAGATATTAGGTGAAGTAGGAAGGGGATGATAGTATCGTTATAGGATCCTGATTCTGACTAAGGTCCTGAACAGTCTTGACAAGGTGACTGTGGAAAGGAAATTTTCTCATGTAAGATAAGTCCAGAACTAGAGACACCACTAGGGATCATTTTTTAAAGGCAGAGATGAGGAGAAATTTTATTTTTCTGAGAGTTTTGTGGTTTGGAACTCTGCCACAAAAGGTGGCGAAGGCAGAGTCCTTGAATATTTTTAAGGTACAGCAGGATAGATTCTTGTTAGGCAGGGGAACAGATGGTTATCAGGGGAAGTTGAAAATGTGGAATTCCAAAGAAACAGGTCAATAACGATCTTATGAAATGCAGAGCAGGCTCAAGGGATCAAATGGCCAGGGACAGCAATGTAAGAGAGCCACGGAGAAGGGTGTTTTGGGAATTACTGGCTGTGCCTTGGGAGTGCACCCAAAGAATAATTTGTACTATTCTATTCCCAAGTAGATCAGATCTCTTCCCACAAAGTCCATAAATTCTACTGGGATCTGGACTGAAAACAGCCATCTTCAAGAAAATCAGTGTCAGACCAGTGGGAGGCATTCAAGGTAGAGGTAGAGGAAATTCTAATGCTTATGTTCAAGTTTATAACTTAAACAGTAGTTAATAATTTATTATCTGTAACTTTAGAACAGCACAGCTAAACAACAAGGCAATCTAATTAAGGTCTATGTTTCAAACCCACTCTTCTGTGACCAGATACCCCCTCTCTCACTGACTAACAGACAGACAGACAAACAGCTTTAAGGAATAAATTAAAAGAAAAATCAAAGAATTGTAATTTGCCACTTTAGAGGTTTCACAATGGGTACCATGTCCTCAGAAACCCTTGGTAAATGGAGTTGTTCATAGGCAAGTAAACTGTATGTCTTGCTTGAATTCCGAGGTCACTGAATTGTACAAACAGGTCCAGTAACTCTCCAGGATTATTCCGCCACTTCTTACAGAGGGCTGCTTTCTTATCAGAACAATCAAACTGACAACTGCAGTGAAAACCAAAGCAAGAGAGAGCCAAGCACAGGCAGCATTGTCCAGTAGTGTTTTAAAACAGACTCTTGGCTTCAAAACCTCAGTCAGAACTGGTTCACTTTCTTTTCCCCTCTCTATTACTAACCTTCTCTGTGATTAGTCCGTATCGATCTGCCCTTAATTGATCAGTTCAATGTCCAACCAATTGCCAGTCCTGAACCAAGAACATCTCAGTACTAAAATGTCTATAGTGTTCTTAGGACAACAAATAATCTACAATTATCTTTCAATGCTAGGTCACATAAATATCGGTTTGATTGCTGTCTCCTCATTTCCAAAGCTACTGCTCAAATTTGGATTCTGAACTTCAGCTTCAACTAAAAATGAGCAAAATTAAAATAATGAATACCTCAACAGAGGTGATCTTATTGAAACATACAAGATACTAAAGAGACTTTCATTTTACATTGTTTTATACAGGGATTAATATTGATTGTGCTGTGTGTTAGCGGGGTTTCCTTGGTTACTGAAATAGTCCAGATTTCTGGCAAGTCCATGAAGATGCATCTTGTCCTGGATGATTTTTCAGATCTTTGTCCGATGCTAATTTCTTGTCTGTTATTTCAGTCTCGGTGATGGATATCCGGGACATCCAAGAGGGCCATCGCTCCGAAGTGATGAAGAAACATGGAAGCAGCTTCTCGGAGAAACGGTGCTTCACCATCGTGTTCGCAGGCAACCGTACAGACCTGGACCTGGTAGCAGAGTCGGAGGAAGAAGGGAGACGATGGGTTCAAGGCTTTAAAAAGCTAAGAAAGAAAGCAGAAGCCATGAGCCAACGAGAGAAAATTCACCAATATCCTTTCTAAACTGCGTTCTGTGGTCAGGTGAGCAGTGGGTCTTTTAATAAGACCACATTGCTGAAAGACCATGAGCAGTGATCATCTGAATGCCCCCACAACATTGCCGGAAAACTTTGATTCTGTTTTCACAAACGAACGTCCCAGAAATGTCAGGAAATCAAAGGCCTAGTGTGAAGGCAGAATTGAAGGAAATCAATATTAGTGAGACAATAGTGTTGAGGAAATTAACACAGTTTAAAGCTGACAGTTCTCCAAGGCCTGATAATCTACATCCCAGGCTACTAAAGGAAGTGGCCTTGGAATAATGGGTGTATGGTGGTCATCTTCCAGAATTCTATAAAATCTGGAGCAGATCCTACAGCTTGGAGAGTGGCAAATATAACTCCACTTTTTCTTTAAATAAAGAATGAGAGAATGGGGGTGGCACAGTGGTTAGCACTGCTGCCTCACAGCAGTTCGATTCCAGCCTCGGGCAACTGTCTGTGTGGAGTTTGCACATTCTCCCCGTGTATGTGTGGGTTTCCTCCCACAGTCCAAAAGATGTGCAGGCTAGGTGGATTGGCCATGCTAAATTGCCTGTAGTGTTTAGGGAGGTGTAGATTAGGTGAATTATAGGGGGATGGGTCTGGGTGGGATGCTCTGAGGTTTGGTGTGGACTTGTTGGGCCGAAGGGCCTGTTTCCACACTGTAGGGATTCTATGAAAACGGATTACAGACGAGTTATCCTCGCACCATTCGTGGGAAGTTGCTGGAGTCTATTAAAATAGATATGATACATAATATGTAGAAAGCATTAACGGGATTGGATAAAGCCAGCATGCTTTTCTGAAAGGCAAATCTTGCTTAACAAATATGAAGAACACAAGAACTGGGAGCAGAACTAGGCAATTCAGCCCCTTGAATCTGCTCCACCATTTGATATCAACATGGCTGATCTCCAGTTGACCTCAACTCCACTTTCCTGTCCGTTCCTCATAACCCTTAAACCTGTTACTAATTAAAAATCTATCTATGTCCTCCTTAAATTTACTCACCGTCACAGCATCCACTGCGGTCTGGGGTGTGTGTTCCACAGATTCATGACCCCTTGAGGGAAGTAATTTCTCTTCATGTCTGTTTTAAATCTGCCGCCACTTATCCAAAAAACCACGACCTGTCATTCTAGATTGTTTACTCATGGTAGAACATTCTTTCTCTGTCTGCTTTCACACGACACCAGATTATAGTTCTGATTGAAGGAGCAGCGGTCCGAAAGCTTGTGATTTGTGAAAGCTGGTGTTGTGTGACTTTTGACTTTGTCCACCCCAGTCCAACACCGGCATCTCCACATTATGTCTGTTTTATCAATTCACTTTAGTGGCTTGTATACCTGAATAAGATCTCCTCTCATAACAGTCATAGAGTCATGCAGCATGGAAACAGGCCCTTCAGTCCAATTTATCCATGCCTACCAAGTTTCCCAAACTAAACTAGTCCCACTTGCCTGCGTTTGGCCCATGCTCCTCCAAATCTTTCCTATTTTTGTACCTGTCCTAATATCTTTTAAATATTGTCACTGTACCTGCATCTACCACTTACTCTGGCAGTTCATTCCACATACAAACTTGCCCCTCAGGTCCCTTTTTATTTCTTTCTCCTCTAACCTTAAAAATATGCCCCCTAGTTTTGAACACCCCCACCTGAGGGAAAAGACCTATGCTATTCATTATGCCCCTCATGACTTTATAAACTTCTATAAGGTCACCGTCCAACCTCCTATGCTCCAGTGAAAGAAGTCGCAGTTTATCCAGCTTCTCCTTATAACTCAAACCCTCCAGTCCTGGTAACATCCTGGTATAGCTCTATGTCTCTTCATAAGACAAATCCTTCATCTCTGGATTCCATCTAGTGAATCTTCTCTGAACTGCCTCTAATACAAGTAAATCCCTCCTCAAATAAGGGAACCAGAACTGAAAACTCCAGGTGCTGTCCCACTGATGTCTTGTGAAGTTGCAACAACACTTCCCCACTTATATGCTCCGTTTCTTCAGCGATAAATGACAAAATTCCATTAACCATTTGTGATACTCCTGACAAGGTCCATGAGGAATCACTAATTAATCTCCCTGTGGAGCTCTACAAGGATGAGTTCCCTGGGTAACAGGCAACGGCCTGCCCAGAGGCAATTCATCATCTGAGCCCTTTATAAAGCAGACCCCAAAGTGAGGTGATGGCCTAGTAGCATTGTCGTGAGGCTATTAATCCAGTGACCCATATCATCTCTGACTGTCTCTGTCATTCTGTCCCTCTCTCCCTTGCATTTTTGAGTGATCTCCTTTACATGAATCTATCTGGATCCATGAATACCTCCGGAAGGCTGACAAAAACAAGGACAACAAAATGAGCTTCAAAGAGGTTAAAAATCTGCTGAAGATGATCAACATTGAAACTGAAGATGAATATGCTTACCAGCTGTTCAAGGTAGGAAGCTATGTGACTGCATGGAGAGACTGATCGTGGAAGTCATTTCTGTCATATCCGCAAGGTCATGACAACTTGCTTTTCGAAGCTGAATGTTTTCACAGACAGACCTGAGCAAAAGTTAACATGCAGGTGCAGCAAGTGATCAGGAGACAGATGGTTTGCTTGGCCTTTGTTGTGAGCTATATTGAAAGTTTTTCATCTTGCACTCATCAGGACAATTCACAAAAGTACCAAATTAAGGAAAAAAAAAACATTTATACTGTATGAGAAGTGAATGTTGACTGGTTGGCAAGTGAACCTTGCCAGAGGCTTTTCCATGGAGAATGAACTGGTAAGATGACAATTTAAGTTTTAAAACTGGCAAATTGACATTGTTGAATTAAAACAGGCACAGTGCATGTATATTTTATCTGTCTACAAAGAATACAGTAATACAGAATATTAATATATGTAGCTTAAAGTCATTTTGAGACTCAGCTCAGAATACTAAGTTGGTTTTTAGCATAATTCTAATTCAGGTTCTAAAATTATTCTGGAAGAACAACATCTCATCCTCTGCTTGGGAATCTTTGTAGACTTTAGAATTCAGCATCAATTTTGATAACTTTAGGGCATGGATACCTCCTTCCATGTTTTTTACTTGCCTCCCATACCCCAAGTCTTGTCATAACATGGGTTGCTTCTAGCAGAGCTACCCACTGTCAACCACTCAGAATCCCACCCCACCTCTCCCCACACATTGAATGTCCTGTTGGCTTGACAGCAGCATCCTGTTAGTGGTGAACGCCACTCACGTTGCTACAGCATGGTAGCAGTGTTAAACAGTGTTCATCTATTGCTCAAGCCTTTTCTGGACAATTTTCAAGATGAAAAAGTGATGGCCGTATGCATTATATGGCAAGAAACTATTTCATCAATGTTTAAAATTTCCAGTTTTAAAGAGATGAGAGAATATTGAGATGTTGAAATGACTAATGTAAAAAAGGCATGAGTGAGGGTTTCAGCAGCCAATGAGCTGAGATGGGAGATGTCAAGTGATGTTACTAAAGTGGAACAAGCCATCTTAGTGATCATGAGAATGAGGTTGGAATCTTGTCTCGGGAACAAATGTGGTGCCAAGTTTGTTAGCAGACTGACTTCACCTCAGACAGTTGCCAGGTGAAGAGATATACTTGGCAGAAAGGAAAATGGAGCTTGGAAAAAGGACTGAGAATAATGACTTCAGTCTTTGTGAAATTTAATTGGAGATAGTTTGTGCTCATGTAGTACGGATGTCGGATGAGCAACCTGATCATTTAGCAATACGTGAAGGAGTCCAGAGAAGTGGCAGTGAAATAGAGCTGGCTGTCATCAGTGTACATGTGAAAACTATCATTGTGTCTTCAGAAGATGTTACTATAGGGCAGCAAGCCATCAAGCCCACTCTGCCATTGAACATGATCATGGCTTCTGGTGTTGAGAATTCCACAGATTCACCACCCTCTGAACGAAGACATTTTTCTTCATCTCAGCCTGAAATGGTCTGACGCATTTCCTGAGACTGTGACCACTTTCCGTGGACTCTTTCCCACACTCCAGCCCCACCCCCAACCCCACCCCTACTCCTCAGCCAGGAGAAACATCATCATCGCTACATCCAGTCTGTCCAACCCTTTCAGAATATTTTATATAAAGAGATTGAATATAGTTCCTTGAAGGACACCATTGGTAACAAGAGTGGGAAGAGAGGCCATTCCAAGTGACTCTCTGGTTGCAATCAGTGAGAGCAGCCCCATCCCAGCTGGATAACCATGGAGAGGTGCTGGGTGAGGATGATATGGTCAACTGTGTCAAACAGGTCAGGAAGGATGAGGGAGACTTTGTTACACTCATATAGGATACCATTGTGACTTTGAGAACCATTTCTGGCAGAGGCAGAAACCTGATTGGAGTGATTCAAACATGGAGCTCAGGAAAAGATGGGAATCGGGTTGGGAGCTAACAAACCATTTAGGAACTCTGAAAAGGAAAGGAAGCTTAGGGATGGGACAGTAATTTGCAAGGATAGTAAGGCCAAGAGTTTTTTTTTTGAGGGGAAATATGATGACTGCAGGTTTAAAGGATAGATGGACAACGTGTGTAGAGAGAGAACTGTTAACAATATTGGTTAACAGGAGAGCTGAGACAACAAGGTGTAGAGCTGGATGAACACAGCAGGCCAAGCAGCATCAGAGGAGCAGGAAAGCTGACGTTTCGGGTCTAGACCCTTCTTCAGAAATGGGGGAGGGGAATGGGATCCTGAAATAAATAGGGAGAAAGGGGGAGGCGGATAGAAGATGGATAAAGGAGGAGATAGGTGGAGAGGAGACAGACAGGTCAAGGATGCAGGGTTGGAGCCAGTAAAGGTGAGTGTAGGTGGGGAGTTAGGGAGGGGATAGGTCAGTCCATGGAGGACGGACAGGT
>NC_063361.1:1750569-1765573 GCF_021869965.1 Rhincodon typus | reverse complement strand
TTCATCCAGCAGGCCAAGCAGCATCAGAGGAGCAGGAAAGCTGACGTTTCGGGTCTAGACCCTTCTTCAGAAATGGGGGAGGGGAATGGGATCCTGAAATAAATAGGGAGAAAGGGGGAGGCGGATAGAAGATGGATAAAGGAGGAGATAGGTGGAGAGGAGACAGACAGGTCAAGGATGCAGGGTTGGAGCCAGTAAAGGTGAGTGTAGGTGGGGAGTTAGGGAGGGGATAGGTCAGTCCATGGAGGACGGACAGGTCAAGGAGGTGGGATGAGGCTAGTAGGTAGGAGATGGGGGTGGGGCTTGAGGTGGGAGAAGGGGATAGATGGGAGGAAGGACAGGTTAAGGAGGCATGGACAAGCTGGGCTGGTTTTGGGATGCGGTTGGGGGAGGGGAGATTTTGAAGCTTGTGAAGTCCACATTGATACCATTGGGCTGCAGGGTTCCCAAGTGAAATATGAGATGCTGTTCCTGCAACCTTCAGGTGGCATCGTTGTGGCACTGCAGGAGGCGCAGGGTGGACATGTCATCCAAGGAATGGGAGGGGGAGTTGAAATGATTCGCGACTGGGAGGTGCAGTTGTTTGGTGCGAACCGAGCGTAGGTGTTCCGCAAAGTGGCCCCCAAGCCTCCGCTTGGTTTC
This sequence comes from Rhincodon typus, assembly GCF_021869965.1. Lineage (NCBI taxonomy): Eukaryota > Metazoa > Chordata > Chondrichthyes > Orectolobiformes > Rhincodontidae > Rhincodon > Rhincodon typus. The sequence goes on along the minus strand of NC_063361.1, from coordinate 1,764,931 downwards.
CCCGATGTAGAGGAGGCCACATCTGGAACAGCGGATACAGTATACCACATTAGCAGATATGCAGGTGAACATCTGTTTGATGTGGAAGGTCTTCTTAGGGCCTGGGATGGGGGTGAGGGGGGAGGTGTAGGGGCAGGTGTAGCACTTCCTGCGGTTGCAGGGAAAAGGGCCGGGTGTGGTGGGGCTGGTGGGGAGCGTGGAGCAGACAAGGGAGTCACGGATAGAGTGGTCCCTCTGGAAAGCAGATAAGGGTGGGGAGGGAAAAATGTCTTTGGTAGTGGGGTTGGATTGCAGATGGCGGAAATGTCGGAGGATGATACGTTGGATCCGGAGGATGGTGGGGTGGTACGTGAGGATGAGGGGGATTCTGTTTTGGTTGTTATTGCAGGGAGGGAGTGTGAGGGATGAGTTGCGGGAAATGCGAGAGACACGGTTGATGGCGTTTTCGACCACCGTGGAGGGGAAGTTGTGGTCCTTGAAAAACGAGGACATCTGGGATGTCCGGGAGTGGAACGTCTCATCTCGGGAGCAGATGCAGCGGAGGCGAAGGAATTGGGAATAGGGGATGGCCTTTTTGCAGGACGGTGGGCGAGAGGAGATATACTCTAGGTAGCTGTGGGAGTCGGTAGGCTTGAAATGGATTTGACCAGAGATGGACATAGAGAGCTCCAGGAAGGAGAGAGAGGTATCGGAGATGGTCCAGGTGAACTTGAGGTTGGGGTGGAAGGTGTTAGTGAAGTGGATGAATTGTTTGAACTCCTCGAGGGAGCACGAGGACGTAGAGCTGTTGTGCCATGTAAATACTAGAGAAAGCAAGACCTGACAAGTTGTGGGATGGGGGACAGGGTTGTGTTTTGAGAAAGTGGTGAGCGTGGACTAGAAACTGGGGTAAATTCATCCTTTAGATTAGTGTGTTTCTGATTGGACTTGCTCAGATCCAGGATTAAAACTGGGCTGGAACGTTGGTCTTGCTAATCTAGCACCAGTCCAATGCAGAAACTTCCAGTCATTTGCAGCATCACATCTTGTGGCGCTTATTACTGTTAATGGCCAACATTGGAAGGGCAATGAACCATTGGACAGAATAAGGAACATAGAACAGTAATGTGCAGGAACAGGCCCGCCATGTCTACATCGACCATGATGCCATTCTAAACTAATCACATCTACCTCCATGTGGTCCATGTCCCTTTGTTTCCTGCCTGTTCATGTGTCTGTCTAGGCATCTACCACACTCACCTTAATTCTATGGCCCCTAGTTTTTAACATTTCCACTCTTTGGAAAAATTTCCGAGTATTCATACTACGCATGCCTCTCGAGATTTTATATACAGAGGATGAGCTTGTATTTAATCAGTCTTTTTCATCACATCAAGATTATCAATCACAGTGCAGCCAATTGGCAGTACCATTGTTGTAATGCTGGAAATACAGCAGTCCATTTTTGCATGGCAAGCCCCCAGAAAGAGCTGTGTTTTTACTAGACAGTCTGTTTTAGTGATGTTGCTTATGGTATGAATATTGATGAAGATGCCAGAGAAAGCTCCCCTGCTCTTCTTTGGAACAGTACCATGTGATCTTTTACATCACTGGAGAGGATGGACTAGGCCCTAGTTTAACATTTCACCTAGAAGATCACAGTGCCAATGCATGTCAATCTGGATATTGCACTGTAGCCTCGGGAGTAGGACTTGAACCCACAACCTTTTCCAATCAGGTGTGGCTGCTGCCCACAGAATCCCAGAAGGAAGTAACCTTTTAATCCAATGTTCAGGTCAGTTCTCCCCAGTGGTTAGTGCTGTCCAAAATCATTCATCTAATTGGTGTTTGGGTTGGAGCAATTTGGAACAAATTGCTTTTACATAAAGCCTTCACTGGAGCAAACTTACAATGGAGGGGGGTATTGAATTGAACTGGTTCAAAGGACCCCATGTGGATGAGGTGTGATAATGAATTTACAGTCCACACAATATTCATCAATATCAGCTGTTCTGCAGTCTCCAGAGTATGCCTTGACCTTCTGATCCCAAGGTGAGAATACTCCCACTAGCCCATAGCTGACATATTGAGAATCATGCAGTTTTTACAGCAGTGATAAGGATTTGCCAGATAATGATTGAATCTGTTCACAGCTCTGCCTGTTACAAGAGATATGCCAGAGATATTATGCAGTGGCCAACAATATAATTACAATGCTTAACAGCTGCAGACACAAAGATGCCAAGTGCAGACAGTTGGCTGAGCACTGATACATTTTGGAATGTCTACAGCATTGAAGCAGTCTCGACAGTATTATCAAGCAGCACTTATCTGATTGAAACACGTAGGATCCTGAAGGAACTTGACAAAGTGCATATTGAGTGGATATCTCCCATTGTGAGAGAGAGACTAGATCTGGTCTGGAATGATTTTTAAAGGACAAAGGAGTCAAGAGTTATGTGAGGGCAGATGGAAAAGTGGAGCTGAGATTACAGTTATACCAGCTATGATCTTATTGAACAGCAGAGCAGGTGCGTAGGGATAAGTAGCCCATTCCTGTACCTAAGTCCGATGTAATAATCTAGTGACTAACCTTCATTGACCACAGCGCTCCAGACCTCATTACAGCCTTGGTTTATTCATGGACAAATGTGCTGAACTCCAGATAGGAGGTGAGAGTGACTGCCCTTGATAACAAAGCTGCATTTAATCAAGGTTTGACATCAGTAAACCCGGGGAAAACTAGAAGTAGGGGAAATCTCCCCATGGGTTGGAATCATAGCTTGAACAAAGGTGGTTGTTGTTAGAGGCCGGATGTCTCAGCCCCAGGACACCACTGCAAGAGCTTGTCAAGGTAGTTCCTTTGGTCCAACTGTATTCAACTGCTTTATCAATAATCTTCTGTTTAACATAAGGTCAGATGTAGGGCTGTTTGCTGATGATTGTATACTGTTCAGTACTATTTATGACTCTTCAGATACTGAAGCAGTTCATCAAGATCTGGACAATATCCAGGGCTGGACTGATGACTTGTAACATCAACTTGCCTGGGTTGCTTGTGGGCTTCCAGAGGGGCTAGTGTGTGGAGGGACTCGCACAGAAAGGGCACCCACTGTGTTTTCTCCCAACTACCCTCTTCCCATGACTCTCATCCCTCACCTGTAGGTGAGGCGAGAAGGTCTAGATCCCTCTCTCTGAACTATAGGTGTCTACATAATCGCTCCCAATTGGTGCAATCAAGTCATGAAGAATTGGCAGCCTCCGATTCTTTAGCATGGGCCAATTGATGGCAGTATATATGACCACTTCCGTCATTTTGTTGATGAATGAGAGTAGACTGAGAGGATGGTTTTATGACCAGGCCCTGGAAAAGGTTCCCCTAGTTTATTACAGTTGGGATACCTCAATTTAACAAGCTCCTAGGTGAGGAGGAATGAACTTCCTTTCTTTATTCACCACTCTTCAGTTTGATAACAAGGTTAACTTAAAATTAATCCCTTCTCTTGTGAATAACTTTCTCCCACACCAAATAATTTTCTGTTTTAAAAGCAGCCAATTTAACCTTGCTTTTGTGAGTTAATAAAAGAGAAAGAGTTCATTAGTTACTGAAAATGAAAAGAAACAATAATACAACATTCACATAAACACATTACAAATGAGAGGTGCATCATAAAAAGATAAAGGTTTATAATAAAATACAAATCAGTCTCCAAGTTCTGTCAAAAGTAGATAATGGACTTCGTTATTTTCGATATTACCAGTAGCAATGATGTTGAACCATTGATTTAAAGACACTTGGCTGAAATTGTCTTTTTTTGCTATTTTCAGCAGTGTCTGTTTTGCTGAACTCAGTGAGGTGGGGGTTTTGTTGATCTGTGTGGGTAGTTATCTATGTAGCCTCAGAAGATCACAGTCCAGTTTGTTTTGGCTTGCTTCTGTCCCTTTGAAAATTTTCTACTTGAAGCTCTTTTAGCACAAGCAGGTGTAACATTCCAGGCTTTCTCTCTAGACAGCCACTGAATTTACACCTACAGCAATCTTGATCTATGCCCACTTAATAAGATAAAACATGTATGGTAATTAAAAATTCTATATATCCATAAGTTCTTCCTGATTCTGATCCGTAGTTATGACAGTGGTTTTGACCATGTTGGATTAGTCCTACTTTTTGTGTACAAGACATACCTGGATGATTTTCCACATTCTTGGGTTGAAGCCATTGTTGCAAATGTACTGAAACAGCTTGGCTAGGAATGTGGCGAGTTCAGATCTTCAGTACTGTTGCTGGAATGTTGTCAAGGCCCATGATATCCAGGGCCTCCAGATATTTCTTGATATCATGTAGAATGAATCGAATTGGCTAAAGACTGTCTGAAGACTGATGCTGGAGATCTCTGGAGGAGGCCGAGGTGGATCATCCATTGGGCATCTCTGACAGAAAACTGTTGCAAATGCTTTAGCCTTGTCTCTTTGCACTGATGCGCTGCAAACATTGAAGATGGGTATTTGTGAAGTCTCTCTTCCTCCAGTGAGTTGTCTAATTGTCCACCACCATTCATGATTGGATGTGACAGGAGTGCGGAGCTTAAGATTGATCCATTTATATTTGGGTTGCATATCCCTGTGTATATTAGTTTCCTTCTGCTGTTTGGCAACCAGGTGATCTGTGTTGTAGCTTCACCAGGTTGACTCGTCATTATGAAGAATGCCTAGTGTTGCTCTTGGCATGTCCTCCTGCACTCTTCATTGAATGACGGTTGATCCCATGGCTTGACGGTAATAGTAAAGAGGGGGATATGTCAGGCTTTGAGGTTATCAGTTGTGTTGGAGTACGATTCTGCTGCTGATGATTGCCTATACTGCCTCATGGATGCCTAACCTTGAGATATTAGATCTGCTTAAAGTCTGTCCTATTTAGTACAGTGCCACATAACACAATAGAGGGTACCTCTGCTGTCATGGACAGATGCATCTGTAAAAGGCAGATTGGTGAGGATGAGGTCACATTTGTTTTTCCCCCTTGTGGTGGTTCTCACCAGCAGATCCAGTCTAGCATCTAAGTGCTTTAGGACTTGATCCCGTCGATCAATAGTGCTGCTATCAAGCCACTGTTGGTGGTGGACATTGAAATCCTCCATCAAGAGTAGATTCTGTCCACCACCAACACCTACCCCCCCCCCCCCCTCCCCACACCAGTGCGTCCTCCACTGAGCACTGATCCATCAGCCAAGGGAAGATGGTGTATGGTAATCAGCAGGAGGTTTCCCTGCCCATGTTTGACCTGGTGCCATGAGACTTTTCATGGGGTCCAGAATCAGTGTTGAGAACTCTGAGCGCAACTGTCTCCTGACTGGTATGCCACTGCGCTGCCATCTCTGCTGGGCCAGTCCTGCCAGTGGGACATGATATACCAAAGATGGTGCTGGTGATGTTATAAGACAGGATTCTGAGAGTATGCCCAGGATGAAGCTGTATCTTGGACAACTCTTCCTTTCGTTTTCTCTTTGGTATGCAGGTCTCCAAACTGGAAGTCAATGTGTTGACATACCAATTGGTATAAACACCACCTCAGAGTGGCCACATGGCAGGATAGCTTAGAAGGAGGACTGCTTTGAGTGAGCTCTCCCAATTTTGGGACTAGACCCCAGATTTTTGTCAGGAGGACCCTGAAGGGTTAAGAGCAGACTCGATGGGACAAAATTACTTATTCCTACTCCTATGTCTTATGCATTGACAGGGCTATGCCAGTTGCTGATTCTAATGCCTTAATCATTGCCAGGTTGTCTTTCTGTATTTATTCACTGCTTTAGCCTTCGTAGCAGCTTATTACAAGTGAGTGGCTAGCTAAGCAATTTCAAAGGGTGGTTATGAAATCAATCACATTGCTTTGCTTTGGGTCTGGAGCCACAGGTAGACTAGAGTAGGTAAGGTGACAGATTTCCTCCCCTAAAAGACAGTGATACAGCTGAGTTGTTATAACAATCAATAAAGTAGCCATTAGACTAGCTTTTAGTTCAAATTTCATCATCTGCTCTGGTGGGATTTGAGCCCATGTCACCAAAACGTTAGCCTAGGGTTCTAGATTAATAGTCCAGTGACATTACCAGCATCCCAACACCTGCGCTGGGTGTGAGGGGAGATAGAACTTTCACTGCCCAGTGCTTGGTAAAGTGCTATGCAGTTTTTCACTGCTATATGGGGAAGGTTCTGGTTCTCTGCGTAGGAAGTTGTCCTTCTTTCTGGGAGGTTATTGCAACAGCTGAAAAGGGAACATTGATGCTGAATCAGCTGATGGGAATTGGTGTTCAAAAGTAGACTTCCCTCTCACTCCCAAACACTCCCACAAATCCTGAGAAGTGACCAGGATACGTGAAGCTGCAGTTATTTGAGGATAGGCCTTGTGACTGTTTGTTTGCCTTTTGTGAGTATTTGAGGCATGTGGAAGAACAGAGGAATGTGAGTTGTTATTGTTGCTAGCCCAAGCCCATGTTGACATTCTGCAACAGCCCACTTATTACTTCCCTGCTCTGCCTTAGTCAATGTTAGCCATGTTAACAGTTTAAAAGCCACTTTCTATATTTTTAGTCTGCAGTGAGTGGTCCTATCAATCTGGTTATTCTTGGCAAACATGCTTTCAAGGACCCTCTGTTCCTTTTGCTGCAGAACAACTGAGCTGACCTGGGGTAAAGATTGTCTCAGAGAGCTCAAGTGGAGGGAAGTTTAAAACGTCACTGTATAAAACATCAAATATATTGAAAAAGCGCATACTTCGAAAATGCCTTCATGACTTGCTTCTTCTATATCAATGCATGAGTCTAGCCTACATCTTCAATCAATTAAATTTGCAAATGTCCTGATTGTAGTGATTCATTGTAGCTTTTTTGAGTTTTGGTAGATTCTGTGAATTTTGGTAGTGGGAAATCTTGGGTGGGGAAAAGAGGTTATCTAACTCTAAAATTCCAATAGGGTCATCCTTGGTCTGCTACAATCTTAGAATTATGTCTAACTAGCAAACATCACATGCATCTATTACTATACACAATAGACCACGTCTTGTTTTGTTTTGAGGAGGAGTGCTTGTTCTCATTAAGAATCAGTAGTGGTTCATCGTTAGTGCTGCAGAGAGACTTCCCTACAATGAAGTGTGACAGGGGTCGGGCTCCAAGTCAATAATTGTTGAATCTTCTTCTCTTAATTGTTTAGTTTTGGAGCAAAACATTGTTTCTTCAAGAGAAGTAAGTTCCTCTTGGTCAGGCTGTGTACTTTGCTTTCTGTTTTAGTTCTTTGTCTGAAAGTGGATTTAAATCATCATTTCACGTGTTTAACTGAGCTGCTGTGATTTCTCTTTGCATAATTGTTGATTCCTTCCATGACTGTGTTGGTTGGGAGTTGCCTTGTCAAATCTTTGGATCTGGTGACAGTTGTTGTTGCAGAGTCTATGTTGATGTTTGCAAGGGTTGGGAAACAGCTCAGTCACTTCTGCAGTATGGTCAGAGTCAGCAAGCCTGCTCTCATTGGACATCTGGGCCCATTGCAACAAACTGGACAGACAAACTATTGCAGTAGATTACAGTGTGCTTGTAGTTACTATACAAGAGAGATTTTCAGAGAAAACACAGGACATCACATTCTGGATCATTTCCATGTCCAAAAAGTTCATTTGTCTAGGACATTGATTGTCTGTCACTGACAGCTTTATCTGATTCCCTTGTGTGAGACCAGACTGTATAACACGGCAGACTATTCTACTTTGAAATGTATCACACCACTGTGTTTCTTTTGTCACTTGTAGGTCAGAATTGTACAGTTTTGAGCAAGAGATATTGGTGGTCATCAGGAATCATGTCACTGTCCCATTTGTCCAGCGTTGCCAAGGCTATTGTACCTTGCTAATATTGCCAGCCCCATCTGGGACTGAGATGAGGAGAAACTTCTTCACTCAGAGTGGTGAGCCTGTGGAATTCTCTGCCACAGGAAGTGGTTGAGGCCAAAACATTGAACGTTTTCAAGAAGGAGTTAGATACAGTTCTTGGTGCTAAAGGGATCAAAGGGTATGGGGAGAAACTGGGAGCAAGGTACTGAGTTGGATGACCAGCCATGATCAAGTTGAATGGTGGAGCAGGCTTGAGGGGCCAAATGGCCTACTTCTCCTATCTTCATGTTTCTGTGAGCCCTGCACACACCACAAATAAAACTCTGGGCCCATGGTTAGCATGGAGTTATCTGGCCTCAACCAGGGCTTCCCGGTTAGAAAACTGCTCCTGAATGTGGTTCAATTTCTCTTCTCCCTGCCAGACAATCTCAACCTCTTCTACGATACCAGCCCTGGCACCTACCAAATGAAATTTGTGGAGTTAAACCCAGCAACATTTCAAATCCTCCTTTAATTAGCACTTGAGTTGTGTGGTCCACTTGACCTCATCTATTTCCAATCCTCCTGTAGTCAGTAGTGAGGGTGTACAACACACAAGTGTTATGTTATAGATCAGACCAGACCCCCTTGAAATATATTAAGAAGGTAGCCTAGATCCTGATGTTTCCTTATTTTAACGGTAAATGTGAACTGCTGTATTCCAGATGTAATTCGATTGGTCAAACTACTCCGCATTATGAAAAACGCAATTTATTCAACACTGTATTTAAAATACGACAAAAGAAAGAAGGACTTGGAATAACAACTCTATTGGAAAACTTAACAAAATAATAGATTATTTTACTTCTAAACTGTAATTGTTCCAATATAGTAACATCCCATAAACACACCCTTGGCAAAAGGCTAATTCGGAAAATAGAATTGTCTTACACGCAACTCCAGCAGCCCAAGAGGAGAAACACCCAGGGAAAACTCAGAGAGAGAGTGTAGCACTGCTTTCCAACTCTGCTGAGACCCCAGCCACAACTTCTGCTGAAAAAACTAAAAATCCTAGTTCTGTGAGAGCTCGACCACATCCATTCAGACTGCTTCTATTGTTCAACTTTTCAACAAAAAAACCCAACGCCTCTCCAGCTCTTTACTCCAGTGGTTTTGGTAGACTGCATCGTCACACAAGCATCAGCTTTCATGTGAGAAATTAGAGCAGCAACGCATTTGTCTGCTGATCCGATGTCTGTAAAAGATTCCGTGGCACCATTTTGAAAGTAGAAAGGGGTGTAGTTACTGGTGTCCTGACCAATATTTATCCCCTAATCAACATCACACAAACAGCTAAAATAAATAAATAAAATAAAACAAAGAACTGTGGGTGCTGAAGATCTGAAACAAAACAGAAATTGCTGGAGAAACTCAGCAGGTCTGGCACCATCTCTGGGAAGCAAGCAGAGTTAGTGTTTTGAGTCTGGTGATTCTTCATCAGACCATACAAATAGCTGGTCTGATCATCACATTGTAGTTTATGGGAGTTTGCTGTGTATAGATTAAGTTGCAGGATTAATTACAACAGTGTGTTCAAAAGAGTTTTATTGTGGGAAGGGTTTTGGGAAATCCTGTGGTTTTGAAAAGTGCTTTATAAATGCAAGTCTTCCTAGTTTTCACACGTAATGCGAGCCACTGTCATTTGCTGCTATGTACACTCACTGCACTTGGGGAACGAGATGTGGATTTCCAAATAGAACTACTGTTCTAATCCGTAGAGAAAGGTGATCATGAGCGGTTCCTGAACAGCAGGACTACACAATATAAGCAGCAATACTTTGTTCAGAAATGTTTCTCTTTTGTACTTCCACAGCAGCAGTTGATGCTCACCCTAACCTCTGACAAATGAGACCTCATTTCTACACTTGTCCCTGAGGGCATCTCAGAAGCTGAGTGGGCAGAGAGAGGGAATTGTGAGGCCTGGTTGGACATTCCGTTTTGACATTCCTTGTCCAGAGAGGCATCATGGCTGGCTGGACATTCCCTGTCGGCATTCTCTGTCCAGAGATTAGGCATCGGAGTGGCTGGGTGGACATTCCCTGTCCAGAGAGAGAGTGTCATGGGGCTGGGTGGATATTCCCTGCCTGCTATTCTGGAGTAAGGGGTAGAAAATTGAGAATCACAAGAATTGGTCCCCTAGAGAATATACAGGCAGCATGGAGTCATGTCAGAGCTTTACTGATGAATAGGTTTCTTAAGAGTGTGCCTCACTGAGAAGACAAAGACCACAATGACAACCTGCATTTACAAAGCACCTGAGTGTAGAAGATGCTTCAGAGGAGCATTATCAAAACCTAATGTTGACCAACCCAAAGAAGCACCTATTTGGAAGGATTTTTTTTCCTTTACTCATTCATGGGAAGAGGGCATCATTGGCTAGGCAGCATTTATTGCCTATCTCTAATTGCCCAGGGGACAGTTAAGAGTCAACCATATTGCTGTGGGTCTAGATTCACATGCAGGCCAGTCCAGGTAAGGATGGCAGTTTCCTTCCGTAAAGGGCACTAGTGAACCAGATGGGTTTTTTTCCCCTGACAATCAATAATGGATTCATGGTCATCATTAGATTCTTAATTCCAGATATTTATTGAATTCAAATTCCACCATCAGCTGTGGCAGGATTCAAACCCAGGTCCCCAGAACATTATCTAGGTCTCTGAATTAACAGCCCAGCAACAATACCACTAGGCCATTGCCTCCCCTTATGGTGGCAATAGCCTAGTGGGTGACCAAATGGAGTGTATTTGGGGAATCATAAAAAGAGAAGTGACACTGAAGAATTTCAAAGAAAAGGAACAAATTGCTGAAGGCACAGGCAATGGTGAGCTGAAGAGGTTAAGGTTGAGAATTAGAGATGTGAATTTGTCACCATTGTAGAGCTAGATGGGGTTGAGGTGATAGGGAGGAAGAAGTAATGGAGGAATTTAAACAAGGGGAGGCGAATTTTAAGGACAGAGTTGATGGGTGAGTGAGACTTGGTGTGGGTCATTGAGTCATAGAGCTGTATAGCATGGAAACAGACCCTTCGGTCCAACTTGTCTATGTCGATTTAGTCTCATTTGCCAGGATTTGGCCCATATCCCTCTAAACCCTTCCTTTCATATACCCAACGAGATTCCTTTTAAATGTTGTAATTGTACCAGCCTCCACCACTTCCTAAGGCAGCTCATTCCATTCACGCACCACCCTCTGCATGATGAAATTACCCCTTGGATCCTTTTTAAATCTGTCCCCTCTCACCTTAAACCTATGCCCTCTAGTTGTGAACTCTCCCACCCCAGAAAAAAGACCTTGGCCATTCACCCTATCCACACCCCCTCAAGATTTTATAAACCCCTATAAGGTCACCCTCAGCCTCTGACATTCCAGGGAAAATAGCCCCAGCCTATTCAGCCTCTCCCTATAGCTCAAACCCTCCAACCCTGGCAACATCCTTGTAAATCTTTCCAGAACCCTTTCAAGTTTCACAACATCCTTCCTATAGCAGGGAAACCAGAATTGCACGCAGTATTCCAAAAGTGGCCTAACCAAAGTCCTGTACAGCCGCAACATGATGTCCCAAATCCTATACTCCATGCACTGACCAATAAAGGCAAGTCTACCAAATGCCTACTTAACTATCCTGTCTACCTGCGACTCCACTTTGAAGGAACTACGAACCTGCACTCCAAGATCTCTTTGTTCAGCAACACTCCCTGGGACCTTACCATTAAGTGTATAAGTCCTGCCCTGACTTGCCTTTCCAAAATGCAGCAACTCACATTTATCTAAATTAAACTCCATCTGCCACTCCTCAGCCCTTTGGCCCATCTGATCAAGGTCCTGTTGTAGCCTGAAGTAACCTTCTTTAACGTCCACTCTACCTCCAATTTTGGTGTTATCTGCAACTTACTAACCATACCTCCTATTTTCACATCCAAATCATTTGTGTAAATATTGAAAAGCCGTGGACCTAGCACCGATTCTGTGACATACCACTGGTCACAGGCTGGCGATGTGAAAAGTAACCCTCCACAACCACCCTCTGTCTTTTACCTTTGAGCCAGTTCTGTATCCAAATGGCTAGTTCTCCCTCTATTCCCTGTGATCTAACCTTGATACCCTAGTCTACCATGAGGAACCTTGTCAAACTTCTTACTGGAGTCCATTTGGATCACGTCCACTGCTCTGCCCTCGTCAATCCTCTTCATTACTTCTTCAAAAACATCAATCAAGTTAGTGGGACATGATTTCCAACGCATAAAGCCTTGTTGACTATCCCTAATCAGTCCATGCCAAATCTGAATAGATGTAAATCCTGCTCCTCAGGATTCTATCCAACAACTTGCCCACCATTGACGTAAGGCTCACTCTGTAGTTCCCTGGTTTTTCTTTACCACCATTCTTAAATAGTGGACCATGTTAGCCAACCCCAGTTTCCTGGCACCTCACCTGTGGCTATCGATTATACAGATATCTCATTAAGGGGCTCAGCAATCACTCCCCTAGCTTCCCACAGAGTTCTAGGGCACACCTGATCAAGTCCGGGGGATTTATCGACCTTTATGTGTTTTAAGACTGTTTTAAGTTGAGCGCCTCCTCTGTAAAATGGACATTTTTCAAGATGTCGCTAATTATTTCCCCACGTTTTCTATCTTCCACCACCTTCTCCACAGTAAACACTAATCCGAAATACTCATTTAGGTTCTTCCCCAATCCACACATAAGTGGCCTTGCTGATCTTTAAGGGACCCTGTTCTCTGCCTAGTTACTTGTTTGACCCTTTGGGTTCTCCTTAACCCTATTTGCCAAAGCTATCTCATTTCCTTTTTTTGCCCTCCTGATTTCCCTCTTAAGTATACGCCTGCAGGTTATATACTGTTTGAGGGATTAACTCAATGAGGAATTCAATGCACTGTATATTTTATTACAATATGACCAAAAATGATGTGATTGCACTGGAGAGGGTACAGAAGAGATTTACCAGATATCACCTAGACTGGCAAGTTTGTTATGAAGAGAAACTGAAAGAACTGTGGATGCTGTAAATCAGGAACAGAAACAAAGTTGCTGGAAAAGCTCAGCAGGTCTGGCAGCATCTGGAAGGAGAAAACAGAGTTAACGTTTCAGGTCCGGTGACCTTTCCTCAGAACTCAGTTATAAATAATATATATAACAGGAATAAATTTTTCCCCTTGATGGAGGGATCAATGACCAGGGTCTTAAATTTAAGGTATGGGGCAGGAGGTTTAGAGGAGATGTGTGGAAATGATTTTTCACTCAGAGGGTGTTGGGAATCTGGAACACACTGCTAGTAAAGGTGGTAGAAGCGGAAATCCTGATAACATTTAGTAAGTATTTAGATGTGCACTTCATCCAATGTCATACAAAGCTTTAAGCCGAGTACTGGAAAACGGGATTAGACTAGTTAGGTGATCATTTCTGACTAGCACAGATTTGATGGGCCGAAGAGCCGCCTTCTCTGCAGTAGACCACAATGACTGTATGACTTTATGATAGACACACTGCCATTGTGTAAATACCAATGGGGAACAGGCATTGATTGCCAGCAGCTGGGAAAGTTGGCAATGGGCCTTCTCACCAAGGACTTAACCAGAGTGAAGGCAGAATGGAGGTATGATACTCTCGCTCACATCTGATTTGATTCCATACTTGTGATGGCAGGGGGTGTGCATTCAATTCCACCTATTCACACACTCATTCCTTCTCCCTTACAGTCACTCAGCAAAGTCTTCCAAACTCCCATGAACACTCGCTCATACAAGCAACACACTCACACTTGTACAAATGAAACAAAGAACTGCAGATGCTGGAGATCTGAAACATCAACGGAAATTGCTGGAAAAACTCAGCAGGCCTGGTAGCATCTGTGGAGAGAAAACACAGTTAACATTTCTGGTCCAGTCACCCCTGCCCACAAAATTGATCTTCCAGTTGCTTGCCACTTCAGCACATCACCATGTACTGTGGCCAACATTTCTGTCGCAGGCCTCTTGCAGTATACCAGCTAGCCTCAGTGCAAGCTCCAAGAACATCTCATTTTCCACTTGGGAACTGTGCAAACTCTAGGACTCAGATGTCCACTGCTTGAAATTTATATAAATGATTTGGATGTGAACATATGGTTAATATGTTCGCAGATGACACCGAAATTGGAGGTGTAGTGGATAGCAAAGAAGGTTACCTCAGAGTACAATAGGACCTTGATGAGATGGGCCAATGGGCCAAGAAGTGGCAGATGGAGTTTAATTTAGATAAATGTGAGGTGCTGCATTTTGGAAAGGCAAATCAGGGCAGTACTTATACACTTAATGGTAAGGTCCTGGGGAGTGTTGCTGAACAAAGAGACCTTGAAGTGCAGGTTCATAGTTCCATGAAAGTGGAGTCACAGGTAGACAGGGCGGTGAAGAAGGCATTTCGTATGCTTGCCTTTAATGGTCAGTGCATTGAGTATAGGAGTTGGGAGGTCAC
>NC_063361.1:1684834-1750469 GCF_021869965.1 Rhincodon typus | reverse complement strand
CTTGCCTTTAATGGTCAGTGCATTGAGTATAGGAGTTGGGAGGTCACGTGCGAGGTTGTATAGGACATTGGTTAGGCCACTTTTGGAATACTGTGTGAATTCTGTTCTCCCTGCTATAGGAAGGATGTTGTGAAACTTGAAAGGGTTCTGGAAAGATTTACAAGGATGTTGCCAGGGTTGGAGGGTTTGAGCTATAGGGAGAGGCCGAATAGACTGGGGCTATTCTTCCCGAAGCATCAGAGACTGAGGGGTGACCTTATAGAGATTTATAAAATCATGAGGGGGCATGGATAGAGTGAATGGCCAAGGTCTTTTTCCCAGGAGTGGGGGAATCCAAAACTCGAGGGCATAGGTTTAAGGTGAGAGGGCAAAGATTTAAAAAGGACCCAAGGGGCAACTTTTTCGCACAGAGGGTGGTGCGTGTATGTAATGAGCTGCCAGAGTAAGTGGTGGAGGCTGGTACAATTACAACATTTAAAAGGAATCTGAATGGGTATATGAATAGGAAGGGTTTAAGAGAGATATGGGCCTAATGTTGGCAAATGGAACTAGATTAATTTAGGATATTTGGTCGGCATGGACGAGTTGGATTGAAGGGTCTGTTTCCATGCTGTGCATCCCTATGACTCTACCAAGTTCAATCATTTTAGAGCCTGATTCCATTCTTCAATGTTTCTTACCCACCCCACATCCATTTTAGTTATGACATTGATTGTTTTTAGCATGCTTTCATTCTCATGTATTCCTAGGCCAATTATGACATTATAATCAGCTTACCATGGGAAGTGATGGCCTAGTGGTATTATCGCTGGACTGTTAATCCAGAGACGCAGATATGTTCTGGGGACTCGGTTCGAATCCTGCCACGGCAGATGGTGGAACTTGAATTCAATAAGTATCTAGAATTAAGAATCAAATGATGACCATGAATCCATTGCCGATTGCTTCACTAATGTCCTTTAGGGAAGGAAACTGCTATCCTTACCTGGTCTGGCCTACATGTGAGACCCACAGCAATGACTCTTAACTGCCCTCTGGGCAATTAGGGATGGACAATAAAACCCTTATCCTGTGAATGAATAAAGAAAAAAGGGTTTGCATTCAGTACAGCCCACCCATTTTCTCCTACTCTTAGTTCTTATTATCGCTTATTCAGCTTTTCTGCTGCATTGGCCTGCTTTCCATAACCCCCTTGTTTACCTACCCCTTTCGTATCTCTCTGTCTCTCTACGGGCTTCATCTCCACCTGTCCACTCACTTCTCCCCTCCCCCAAATTCAACTTCAGCATAAATACCATATTTCCCTAGCTGCAAACAGTTCTGATGAAGAGCTCTGAGAAAGGGTCACCGGACCTGAAACGTTATCTCTGTCTTCCCTTCACAGGTGCTGCCAGATCTGCTGAGCTTTTCTTGCAATTTCTGTTTTTGTTTCTGATTTACGGCATCCGCAGTTCTTTCGGGTTTTAGTCTGATGAAGAGTTACCGGACTCAATGTTAAGTCTGCTATCTTCTCACAGAGGCTACCAGACCTGATGAGTTTCTCCAGCAATTTCTGTTTTTGTTTTAGTTTCACACTTGCACAAACACTCGCCCACATACTCAATTACCCACTGACACTCATCCAGATGAACATTTACATTAACACACCCTTACTGTTTCAGTCACTCAGGCAAGTAAACATTTGTTTACACTTCCACTGACATGCAGATATTGATTCACACTCATGTAAACCTCTACAGAAACACACACACTCGGTTCTTGAGTGGATTTGTAGGTTGTGGGGGTTGTGGATGCTGTGGTTGGTTTGCTCACCGAGCTGGTCATTTGTTCGCAGACATTTCATTACCCTGCTGGATAACATCATCAGTGCAGCCTCCAACGAAGCGCTGTTGCATTTTCTCGCCTGGTTTTTAAACTCTGGAGTCCGTTAGAGTTGATTACCTGATTTCCGGTATTTCTTTGCAGTGGTGTATATAAAAGGTCTAATTCTGTGTGTTTATTGATGGCCTTCTTGGTGGAGAACCAGGCCTCTAGAAATTCCCATGCTTGTCTCTGTTTGGCTTGTCCTAGGATCCTGATGTTGTCCCAGTCGAACTGGTGGTTTTCCTTATCCATGTGAATGGAGACGAGTGAGTATTGGTCATGTCTTTTTGTTGCTCGTTGGTGTTCATGTACTCTTATGGCCAGTTTCCTTCCTGTCTGTCCAACGTGATGTCTGTCACAGTCCTTGCATGGAATCTTGTATATCACATTGGTTCTGTCCATAGTGGGTAAGGGGTCTTTGGTTTGAGTTAGCAGTTGGCGTAGGGTCAACGTAGGTTTGTGTGCCACTCTGATACCCAGTGGTTGTAGGAGTCTTGTGGTCAGTTCAGATATGTTCTTGACGTACGGTAATGTGACGAGTGTGTCAAGGTGCACTGTACCTTCCTGTTGTTGTTTGTGTGATAGGCATTTTCTGACCCAGCTATTCGGGTATCCGTTGTCCTTAAACACTTGGTAGAGGCAGTCTTCTTCGTTTTGGCGTAGTTCCGGGTTGCGGCAGTGAGTTGTCGCTCATTTAAATAGTGTTTTCACGCAACTTAGTTTAAGTGTATTGGGGTGGTTACTGTTGAAATTCAAGACTTGATCCGCGTGTGTGGCCTTTCTGTGTTCCTTCGTCAGAAATTCCCCATTGGCCCTGCATTCTACCATGACGTCCAGGAATGGGAGCTGGTTGTTCTTTTCTTCTTCCCTGGTGAATTTGATGCCGGTGAGAGTGTTGTTTATGAGTTGATGCGTCTCCTCTAGTTTAATCTGTTTGATGATGAAAGTGTCGTCCACGTATCGGATCCATAGTTTAGGTTGGATCTTCAGAAAGGCCATGCTTTCAAGTCTCTGCATCACCGCTTCTGCTATTAGTCCGGAAATAGGTGACCCCATGGGTGTCCCGTTGATTTGTTCACAGATTTGGCCATTAAAGGTAAAGTGGATCATGAGGCATGGGTCCAGTAATTTCAGCATGTTGTCTGTGGAGATGGTGTCACTCGGATCTCGTTCTTTTAGTAGTGCTGCTAGTGTTTCTCTTGCCAGTGGTATGTCAATCGATGTGAATACAGCAGTGACGTCAAAGGACACCATGGTCTCATCCTCGTCTATTCTTATGTCTTTGAGGGATTTGAGGAACACTTGGGTTGAGTGGATTGAGTGTGATGACTTGCTGACTGAGGTGCTTTAGTCTTTGTTGTAATTCCTTGGCTAACCTGTGTGTTGGTGCGCCTGGGAGGGAGACTGTGGGTCTGAGGGGTACTTCATGTTTGTGTACTTTTGGGAGGCCGTAGAATCGAGGGGTGTTTGTCCCTTCAGGTTTTATTTTTAGGTAGTAGGCTGTGTTGATTTGTCCGGTCTGTTTGAGTCTGTTTAGTATGTTGATTATTTTATTACCCAGTTGTGGTGTCGTCTCCATTTGCATGGATAAGGAGAACCACCAATTCGATTGGGACAACACCAGGATCCTAGGACAAGCCAAACAGAGACAAGCATGGGAATTCCTAAAAGCTCTGTTCTCCACCAAGAAGGCCATCAATAAACAGGTAGAATTAGACCCTATATATACAGCACTGTGAAGATAAACTGGAAATGAGGTAATCAACTCCAGTGGACCCCAGAGTTTAAATACCAGGCAGGAAAACACAACAGCGCTTCATCGGAGGCTGCGCTGATGATGTTACCCAGCAGGGTAGTGAAACGTCTGTGAACTAACGAACCAGCTCTGCGAGCCAATCAACCACAGCATAATCACTCAGTTTGCCACTTCAGTGCTTATTCAGCTGTCATCTTGATTTAGTACCACGCATAGAGGCAACTGTTGAGGGAGCTTTCAGTGTTTCTGTAAGGTATCTCATTGACCTCTCTCTCTTACCTCCTTAGCAATGTGACAAGTCCAATACTAACAAATTGGAAGAGCACGAGATCGAGGAGTTTTGCAAGTTTCTGATGCAGCGACCAGAATTGGAGGAGATCTTTAACTACTACTCAGGGGAGGACCAGATCTTGACTGTCACTGAGATCAAGAATTTCTTAAAAGAGCAGAAGGAAATCACCACCGACGAAAATGCAATCGCAATTATACACAAATATGAGCTGAATGAAACAGGTACAGAATATGCGCACACTTCTATTGCCTAAGTCACACAGACAGGCGTAAATAACAATTTAACAGTGAATATTTTGTCAAGTTCAGCGACTATTTCCAAGTTGAAATATATAATGGCCATTTTGCAACACAAACATCTCACCAACAGCTTGGGGAAAGATGTCCTGCTTTAAGTGCCCACTTTAAGGGTGACTGTTCACTATAAGGACTTCCTGCTCATTTTCTCTGTAAGCTGAACCACCAGAGCAGGGTCATTCAATATTGCAGCACTCCGTCAGTATTACCCTACACTGTAATGGTACACCACATGACCAAATGCTATGATAGAACCTCCAACTAAGACCCTTCTTTCCTGTAGCCAAGGGGGTTACAGACTGAAGCAGGCTGATGTACTGGCCAGCAAGTGATGGTCCAAATAATGAAGTAGCCGGAGCCTAAATGTGCCCCACTCCCCACCCCAGTTTCTACTGCTTTAGAGTTGTCTATAGTTCAGAATCAGGACCATTGTGTCAGGTGACCATTCCACTGGACACTGATGATGCTGTGTATGGTTGTTGCTGTCAGTTTTTTTCCTCTACTAGCCTCATCCCCTGATGTCATCCACAGTCCTAGGTCCTCACATCTAATAACTCCACCAGAGAAAACACTGAATCCATTAGAACAGGTGATCTTGAGAGCATGGCATCATGCAATCTAAGCTGGTAAGACCTATGTGGGAGGAATAATGATACCTCTAGGCACAGCAGTGTCCATTTGAAAGTCAGTACTAGCTTCAAGCAGTCAATCCTGGCATTTTACCACATCACTGGAGGCCATTCAGTCCATCTTGTTTGTACTAGCATTCTGAAAGCGGAACCAACTTAAATCTAATTCCCAGCCTTATCCCATTACTTTTGCCATTTATATAATGAAATATTTAGCTACATCTCTCTTCCAAAAACCTTTGTGAATTTTGGTTTCTTCACTACTGCAGTCTGGTGAGTAAAGTTAATGTATCACATTACAGCAACGAAAATATGATGGAAATGTGCAAATCTTGACTTTCTCCAAAACCATTCTGTGTGGATTGACTGTGTTAGGATTGCCCCAGCTCTTTTAAATTCTTTCCATCTCTCTACTCAGACATGACCTCACCCCTAACTCAATGTATTTTAATAAGTAATAACTCTGCATAAATATAACATGGCATCACATTTAAACAGTTCAAACTGCCTGGCACATTAAGTGTTAAATGTGTAGCAATCATTGCTATGCAAACAAGCATTATGAGAATACCTGTTCATCAGTAAACTGGTGAGATTGTATGCAATGCTACAGCATCTCCAATGAAGTCAGTAAACAGTGCTATATAGACACGGTAAAACTAGCATCCCACACTACATTTCATTTGTTTAGAGTACAAAGTTTATAAGATTGTCACATTTTCAAATTGGTTGTTTAACTGGCTCATTACTCACACCCTGTCCTGCACCAGGCAAGATTATCAAAAATTACCTGATAAGCCAAACATCATCTGTTGGTAAAATATTGGAATCAGTTATTAAGGAGGTAATTGCAGAAAATTTGGAAAATCATAATCTAGACAAGCAGAGCTAGCATGGCTTTATGAAAGGGAAATCATGTCTGTTTAATTTATTAGAGTTTTTCCAGGAAGTCTCACCAGGAGAGGATAGAGGGGAACCAGTAGAAGTGTTGCATTTGGACTTCCAGAAGGTATTCAGTAAGGTACCTCACAAAAGGTTAAGTCGTAAGACAAGACCTCACGGTGTTGGAGGTGGTATGATGGCGCGGATAGAGAATTGGCTCCTGGTTCAGGAAACTGCAAGTGCGGTTAGGGATTCTTTATCAGGTTATCAACCTGTTACCACAGGGATCAGTGCCAGGACCACAACTGTTTTCAATTTATGTTAATAACTTGGAGGAAGGAAGCATATGTACTGTAGCCAGATTTACTGTAGCCAGATTGTTATGGAAAAGGACAAAGATGGGCCTGAAATCGAAGTTCTCAACCGGGGAAAGGTTGATTTTAATAAAATCAGATATGATATGGTGAGAGGGGACTAGAAGCAAAAATACTTTAAAGTATTTTCTTTTATTCACTCACTTGTGGGACGTGGATGTTGCTGGCTACATCAGCATTTATTGCCTGCCCCTGTTTGTACTCCAGAAGGTGGTGGTGAGCTGCCTTCTTGAATTGCTGCAGTCCATGTGCTGTTGACCCACAATGCCATTATGGAGAGAGTTCTAAAATTTTGACCCAGCAACTCTGAAGGAATGGCGATGCATTTCCAAGTCAGGATGGTGAGTGGTTTGGAAGGGAATTTCCTGACACTGGTGTTCCCATATATCGAGCTGCCCATTGTCCTTTTAGATGGAAGTGGTCATGGGTTTTGGTTGAAGGAGCCTTGTTGAGTTGTTGTAGTTCTTCTTTAGGTGATACACACTGCTGTCACTGTGTTGTTTAGTGGGCACACTTCAAATTGTATGAATTGTCACTAAGGAAGGTCTGAAACCCTTGTGTAGTAAACATGTGTAAGTGCAGTGTCATCCTTCAAACCTGAAGGATGTATTCCCTGTACACATTAACATGTTCATGCATTCAGGTTTCAGGTGCTGTAATTCTCCTTTCCATTATGGAATTAAGCATTTTTTTGCACCTCGGAATTGTGAAATAGAAAATGAAAAAATGTTAACAGTAGATGCTTCTGTCGGGGAGGAAATGTTTCAGTAGTTAAAGGTGTCCATCAACACTTGATTTATTTTATGAAGTGGTAACATGGTGGACGGCAGCATGGGGATAATCTGATAAAAACTGAAAGAACTGCGGATACTGTAAATCAGAAACAAAAACAAAGTTGCTGGAAAAGCTCAGCAGGTCTGGCAGCTTCTGTGAAGGAAAAAACAGATTAACGTTTCGCGTCTGGTCACCCTTCCTCAGAACCTGAGTCTGGCCCTTGCAATAAAAGAGCCTTATTAGACACCAGTCTCATTGCTCGGGAATTCCGAGCTTGAATTATGTCAGATATTGGATCAATACAGAGGGAAACACTTCACAGTAACAGATGTATACCAGGAGAAGCTGAGGAATTGTAGGCAAGTGTGAGTAAGTTGCTCGATTTTAAAACAAGAGATGCACAAATTTTGTGATGATTGGTGAGAGGGTCTTCGAGTTGGAAATTCATCTTGGGTGTCAACAGAATGCAGTGTCTGATTGTCCGTCAGTTCTACAGCTGTCTGTTACTCCAGCAGAATCTTCCTGGCATGTCTCGGGTCCCAATAGCAGCACGGGAAAACTCCAGCAGTTCCTCTTGGAGTGGAAGCAGCAAACTACTTGCAACCACAGGGCAGCCAGCTGATTAGATATGCAGATAGTGACACCTTCAGCTGTTCCCAACATTCTTTGTCTGGCAGGTAGAAGATACCACTGACAGTGCAGCAATCACATGGTAATGCTTGATATCTGACTGGCCTCTGCTAGCAGCCTGAGGAGGCTGATCCTCTGCCCCTCTCAGCTACCTCTGATCATCTTATCTTCATGTGGTGACCAAAGGCCAGGCAAAGATCTGCTCAACATGATTTTTAAGGCCTACATCCTGTCCTTACCAGTGGAAGTCCCTACACTTTTTCTCAGCCACACTCTGATCTTCACCTGCCGAGGGTGGACAACTCCATCCTTGAGGTTAACTGTAGAGAACTCTTCATGTTGACCCAGTCATGTCTGTGGACACTGACTAACCCTGGAACTGGAAGCCATAGCCCTGTACTCTTCCTGAGTCATCTTTGACCTCTCTATCTATCCATCCTCCTCGTCCTTGACCAATTAACATTCAACAGTGAGTCCTCTGTACAAGGTGATTGTGAGACTACATCTGGAGTGCTGTCAGCAGCTTTGGTCCCCTTATTTAAGGAAAAACTTGTCATTTAATTGGAGGCAGTTCATGGAAGATTCACAGGGATGCTGCCTGGTATAGAGGGACTGTCTTCTGCGCAAACGTTAAACAGGTTTGGACTTTAGACATTGGAATCTAGAAGGGTGAGAGGTGATATCATTCAAACATCTAGGATTGTTAGAGAGCTTGACAGGGTATATGTTGAAAGGATGTTTCCCCTCATGAGAGAGTCTAGGACCAGAGGGTATAGTCTCAGAATAAACGGGTGCCAATATAAGACAATGATGAGGAGAAATTTCTTAGCATTGTGAGTCTTTAGAACCCTTGCCACAGAGCATTGTGGGGACAGAGTCCTTGTGCATTTTTAAGGTTGAGATAGATTCTTGATCAGCAGGAGAATCAAGGTTATGGGGAAAGGGCAGGAAAGTGAAAGTGACTGGTGTCTAATCAGCCATGATCCTATTGAATGGTGGAGCAGGTTCAAGGGGCCGAATGGTCTATTTCTGCTCTTATTTCTTATGTTCTTCCCTATTTCACTATCCTCCTCTTTTCCCAATGGCACACACTGGACCTGCTCCAATTACCCTGGACGTGACTATCAGTCATCCTCGACCTTCCCTCTACTATCCTTAACTTGACCTCCTGCCATTTGTTACCCTTGACTCTCAGGTGTGTGCTGTTGACCTTCCCTGTTCAATCTTTGACCTCCCCATATTCATGCTTGACCCTCTGTGTAGACACTTCCCTATGTAGTCCACCTTCCACCCTCTGTCCTCCATGAGCCTTGGTAGAGTTACCACTTCCCTCCCTCCCTCCTCAGCCATGCTCCTTTTCACAGTCACTGCCTGGCTTTAATTATCAAAGCCTCCTCTCCTGATTCAACAAGGTGTCCCACACAATAACTACAGCTGTTTTCTAATCTATATCTAACACAAAGACCATCTCACCTGCTGCATGCTACCTCTAATCAGTCATAAATCTCTAAGTTTGTGTTTCCACTTTGCTGCATACTTAATCCCTGAAGTACAAAGAAATCTGGTAGAGTTATATTTGGATGACGTCCTAATCATCCTTTTGCACACTCTGTAGGTCTGTGCATTTTGTTCTAACTGTCTACCTATTTTGATCTCTCCCTCACTGTTCGTGTGTCCCTCTCTCCAACTGTCTGTCTGTCTGTCTCTCTTTCTCTCTCTCTCCATTACTGTAAATCTGAGTACATCTTTTGCTGTGAATTAATGTATTAAAAGGAGATATCCAACACTTAAAAGACAAAAATGGAAATTAATGGAAAAACTCAGCAGGATCAGAGAGAGAAACAGAGTTAACGTTTCGAGTCCAATATGACTTCTTCAGAACACCTGCTGTCAGGAAATGCGATTTGGCCTCAATCTGCTGCCCATTGATCATTAATTTTCATCCCACTGTTGGGAAACTGGGATTGGCCACCTGCCAATGAGTGCCCCCACTCACTTCGATTCCCATGCAGGCTAACTTCACGTGACTCCACCCTCTGCTTCATGACTCTGATAGAACTGCATTTGGTGCTGGCATAAAGCAGACAGCTCAGTCATTACCATACGCCCAAATCACCCATCTGACAATTTAAAAATAATTAATGAATTACGAAGAGATAGTTTGTACTTCAGATGCTGGAGTCAGAAGTAACACAGTGTGGAGCTGGAGGAACACAGCAGAAATTTCTGAAGAAGGGTCCCGACCCGAAACATCAACTTTCCTGTTCCTCTGCTGCCTGGTCTGCTGTGTTCCTCCGCTGTCTGGTCTGCTGTGTTCCTCCAGCTCCACACTGCGTTATTAATGAATTACAAACATTGCCCACCAGGGGTAGTGCAACATTACCAAAAAAAAGTGTGAAGATGAAGAAGACGTGAAATCAAAAAGGAATTGGAGAGTGAAGCCATGCATCCCAGTCCCTGCAGTTTCCCTTCTCTAAATCTCAATGCTTCATTAATGATTAAGGTGGCCAAGGGGTATTATAACTTGACTCTTAATCCAAAGACCCAGGTAATGTTCTGGGCATCCAGGTTTGAATCCAACCACGGCAGATAATGGAGTTTGAATTCATTAAAAAATGTGAAATTGAGTCTAGTAATGACCATGAACCCATGGTCGACTGTTGGAAAAATCCATCTGGTTCACTAATTGTCTTTAGGGAGGGAAACTGCCATCCTTACCTGGCCTGGCCTACATATGACTCCAGACCCACAGCAATGTGGTTGACTTTTAAACTGACCCTCTGGGATCAGGTTAAGGATGGTAAATAAATGCTGGCCTAGCCAGCGATGCCTCATCCTGTGAATGAAGAGAAAAAAGGTGCATTTTTACCAATTGACATATCCAGCAATAAAGAAAGTGTAACTGAGGTCTCACTGACCTGTGTGAAGTTCTCCAAGATGGTTGTATGCCTTCAAGGCTGAGCTTTTGTTGTTTCCTTTGAGCCTAAGCTTAACTGTTTGTTGAAGTTCTGATCTCACGATATCTTGGTGTGTTGAGCACGGAGAATTGACAGAACGATGATGTTTCAGATGCAACCGCCTCCTTTTTGGCAAAAGTGATTGCCAAGAAAGAGCAGCCAGATGTAGGCAATATTGGCAAAAGTGTCTCCTAAAAATGATTCATCATTTGAAAAAAAATCACCTGCTGATGATTAAGGCCAGTGGAAAGAGTTAACACATAATCCCAGTAAACAGGGAAACTGACGCAGCAAGGGCTGAATCAGCCAAGTGTCAGAGAGCGAGAGAGAGAGAAATTAAATAAAGACCAAGGAGGGAAGGTATCTTAGTGAGTAAATTAGATCAATATAAAATAGTCAATTAGATATCAAGAAAATCTTAAAGCGGCATACCTTTGCAGGGAGACTGGTGACACAAAGTGAAATGCACTGCCCTTACAGAGGAAGATGCAGACAGTAATGTCGTATTAAGTAAAAGTGAAATAATGTAGATGCTGGAAATTTGAAACAAACCCAGAAAAATCTAGAGAAACTCAGCAGGTCCTGGCAGCATCTATGGAGAGAGAAACTAAGTTAATGTTTTGACGCCAATGCAACTCTTCTGAATTCAGTATTGAGGTACTTCCAGACAGATTTGATGCGTATTCCAGAGAGAAAGGAATAGACGGAAATAAAAATAGCACATGCTGGAAATGCTTGGGGAGCATTTGAGGGGAGAGAAACTGAGTTATTAGGCTGGATATTACCTGCCCTAACTGAGTGAGGGGGGTGTATGAAATAGAGGGAAGGGCAAGTCCATCACCTTGCCTGCCAGTCCCATGCTCAGCCACATAATACAGAGAGTGGAAAGGAATGAAAATTGGCAGCGTGCCCACCATGTGTAAATAAATAATGAAAGATTAATCGAACTTGCTAAAGGTTTGACTGATGCCATGATAGGCTTGGCACAGACAGTCAGTGGGGTGGAGTTGACAGTTTTTTTTAAAAAATGCTTAGGAAAGCTGGAAGGAAGCGGCTGTGATCATTGGAGGATGCCCCTGCCATTGCGAACTCCATTCCCCCTCCTCTCCCCCGAGAAGATCGCCCTGACTTTCTTCTTCTTTATAACAACCAATAATAGTTTCATCATCATCATTGCATACATTTTAAAATCAGGCCCTCTTGTGTTGGGCTCCCCTACCAGACAAAATACTTTTCTCTCTGTTTGGTCTATCCATTTGTTTAATCATTTAAAATATCTTGGCAATGTCACTTCTTAATCATCTGTATTCAGGGAAATGCAAGGCTGACCTATGCAGCTTGTCCTCCATAAATGAACCCTCTAAACACCGGTATAATTTTGGTGAATCTATGCCTCTGAGGCCAACACATCCTTCCAGAGAAGATTGGCTGAGGCTCCGGACAACAGAAGCATCATGTCGTTTCCTTTGTATTCCAGTCCTTCCATAGAGCCCAACATCCATTGGGCTTCAGGAATATAGTATGAGCCTGCCTACAAGCTATCTGTATACACAGATTATTGCTCATTACTTGTCCCTTTTTGTTACAATTAAAACTCAGGACATGAACCATGTGCAAATAAACACAAAAAATGTTGGAAGAGTCAACAGCCAGTCAGACAACATCTATCAAGGGAGAAACGATTCACCGTTCAAGCCTATAAGGACAACTCCATACTGTGCCTTGTCTGAAATGTTATCGACGATGGAGAGTGGGGTAAATAGGTCAGGGGTTTGCAGATGATGGCAAGAAAGCTCACGAATGTAGTTCAGCCTCTGCTGGGACACCAGCCAGGGGAATGAGGGGATGTTCCATCGATCTCTCTGCCCTGTTATCAATGTCCTGCCTGTGCTGCAGGCAGCTTTAATCATGGCCTGCAAAATAGAACTGGTTTATTATTGGTTCATTTCCAAAGCTACAGAGAAAAGGTGGAAATGGGACCAATGTTCCTTATAAGCCTCACAGCAAATTGAATGTTCATGCACGTTTACCGACTTGCTGGGACTTGCTGCTATGGCCAGATCTCAAAATGTAGAGTGGAACTAGGTGAGTTGCTCAGACAGAGCTAGTAATGAAATGATGAGTTCATTGCTTGTTCATCATTTGTCTCTCTGGGTTCCTTTATTTGAAGCAAAAATTACTTTAAAAACAGAAGTTACTTTATAAGCAGACATTACAGTAACCACTGATTTCTCTATGTGCAGCTTACAAACCCACTGGTCAGCTCAACCATCAGGCAGAGTCACAACATTATGTGCATGTGGAGTGTTTTAAAGGTGAATTCTTTTAAAGGTAGTGTACACAAGAGGAACCTACCTAAACTCATGAAGATCCTACTTAGTCCTAAGTTACCTCTTGTTCTTGAACTTCAGAGCAGCTATGCAGGAAAAAATCCTTAACTGTTGTGGCAAGAAAGTTTTTCTTTTTTTTGGTACCCTTCGTATCTTCGGTATGCCACAAATCCGTTTACAGCCATTTACATACATATGAAGAGTGTCATAGGAAATACAGCAGCTCGTGTGCATATATCAAACTATTATGTGATGCTGACCGGACATTAGTATTGTTAGTTAAGGGACAAAAATTAGCGAGGGCACCAGGATAACATTGCTGCTCAGCTTTGAAACAAGTCTTGGAAATGTTCACAAAACACTGAGGGGCCTTTTCTGAAAGGTGACTCCTCGGCAAGAGCAGCACACTCTCAGTCTTGCGTTCTTTTGTCAGGTGGATTATCTGCTCAAGTCCTCAGGCCTGGGGTTTGGAAACACAAGCCTCTGAGTGCAGTTTAGTGAGGCACAGGAGACCTGGCCTTAACTCTTCTTGTCTAATCTACCTCACAGAGTGTTCGACAGGGATCGCAAGACAGAGTACTGAACACCTTTGTGTAATTTGGAAAGGTCCTGAATGGTGGGAAAGCACTAAGCTTCTTATAAATGTGTGCTGTCATCCAGATTTTAAATCTCACTTTGAACAAATGAAACAATGTTTCAGTAAAAACATCATTCTGCTCGTTGCAAAACAGAAATTCAGATTGCCAAGATAAAGATATTTCAAATGGGGAGAACTAAACTCAGTGTGGGCATGTTAAAATAAAAATGTTCAAATGACATGTTTGCAGGGTGTGACCAAGGGTTTGTTTAGCTTGGTTAGAAGGGTGTACTACTTGGCATTCTGTTAGCAATTAAGTTATATTTTTATTTTTAGAAGCGTTGGATGATTATTGCCAGAACATAAATGAACTAGCACAGCCCAACACTGCCCTGAACTCCCTAGCACCGCCCAGTTCCTACAGCTTCAGTATATCAGAGAATGTCGAAGTGAGGGGGCTGGAGTGTATTAGAGTTACAGTGAGAGTTAGAGTCTAACATAGGGAACTACAGTGCATATATGTGGTACTTCAGAAAGTTTCACATTGAGGGGGTGGAGGATATCACTGTAAAAATTGAGAGGTGTGGAGTATATCACTGTTATAGTGAGGACAGTGGGGTATGTCAGAATGTGGGAGTCAGGGGTTTGGGGTATGTCAGAATGTTACTGTGAAACGTGTAGGATACATCACAGTTACAGAGACGGTTGCAGGGTATATCAGAATGTTACAGTGAAGGGAGTGGAGTATGTCAGAATGTCACAGTGAGGCGAGTTGGGTATAACAATGTAACAGTCAAGGGTGCAGGATATATCAGAGTGTCACACCAAGGGGTGTGGGGTACATCGGAGTGTTAAAGGAAGGGGTGTGGGGTACATCAGGATGTTAAAGAGTGGGGTGTGGGGTACAACAGAGTTTTACAGGGATGGGTAGATGAAAACACATGCGCTAGAGCAGGATTAGTTCATTCAGTTTCTCAAGCTGGCTCTACCATTCAACATGATCATAGCTGATGTGATCGTAACATCAAATCTACATTGTCGCCAAACCTGATGACCTTTCACCCCCTCACATGACAAGAATCTATCCACCTATGCCTTGAAAATATTCAGGGAACCCCCCCGGTTATAAATTCTCCCATAAGGGGAAACACCCTTTCCACATTACCTTATTGAGACCCCAAGATTTTTTAAAAGTTTCTATAAAATCACCTCTTTTCTAAACTTGAGTGGCTACAAGCCTAGCCTTTCCTCGTAAGACACATTACAGGTAATTTTCTGACAAACCTTCCCTGAACTGCTCTCAACATTGAATCTCTACAGTGCAGAAATGGGCTGTTTGGCCTATTGGGGCTGCGCTGACCGTCCTATGAGCATCCCACCCAAATCTAGCCCTGTACCCTTTCCCAGTAACCCAGCATTTAGCACGGCTAATCCACCTAACCTGCACATCCCTGGACTGTGGGAGGAAGCCAGAGCACCTGACAGAAATCCATGCAAACACTGGGAGAGCATGTAAGCTCTACACGGACAGTCACCTAGGTCCTTAGCATTGTGAGGCAGCAGTGCTAACCACTGTGCCACCCATATTTACATCCTTCCTTAAATAAGGTAACAATGTAAGTTCACTAGCGCCCTGTATAACTAAAGCATAACACCCTGCTGTTATATTTAATTCTCCTCATGAAAAATAATAGCATTCCATTAGCCTTCCTAATTCAGAGCTCTGCAACCTCTCACATTTTAGATAATATGCTTTTTATGCCTCCTGCCAAAACAGGCAATTTTACGTTTTCCCACATTGTACTCCATTAGCCAGACCTTTGTCTGCTCACTTGATTCTACAAAAAAAAAAGATGGGTTTCAATCCAGATGGAAAAGCATGCTGATTCTCAAGCCCCATTACTCCCAGGGTCCTCACAAAAGCACCTAAAGACCTGTTTATTGAAACCACATTAACAGAAAATACTGATCAGGTTTCTGTACCTACTTAGAACTACTGTTTATTACAAATAAGTAAATTACAATCACAAGTAAACAGCAATGAACCATCAACAAATGGTTCTACTAGTTAAAACTCTAATCCCCTTTTAAAACTTTACACACACAAAAACAAACAAAAAAATTAGTTAAACAGTGGAGGGGAAGAAGTGGGAATCACAGTTCAATAGTACCAATCCATAGGGTTCATTGAGATGATCTTTTTGCTTGCCAAAACTTTATGTCCTTCCATCTCTTTTCATCAGGTTTCTTCACATCCTTGCATGAGGCACAGGGCAATTGGTACAGTAACTGCAAAGAGTGCTAGTTACTCATTAACAGCAACAACTTACAGCAACTGGTGGGAGAAAGTTTTCTTGAGTCTTCAGGTATTTCACTGCAGAGAGGAAGACACCATCTCACTTCCAGATATCCAAAGACTGCTCCCAATATCATTTACACCTACAAGGTGTGCAGCTGCCTAGGAACCAATCAGAGAGTTGTTATCAGGCTGAAGATATTTACTATCTACAACTGTTCCAATTGCATAAACCAATCAGCTACTTTTTGCTGGCCAAACCGCACTCTGCCTACATTCCTCTGGGTGCCAGGCCATTCACAAACAGCTTTCCCCCACTACCTGAACAATACAGAAAATAAAATTATATGGTTTTTACAGTAACCTCCATATGTCTACTGAATAACTTATTTTTCTACCAGCTTTGAGTAATTAGCAAATTTGGTAATTGTACCTTTAATCCCTTTATCCAAAATTATAAAAAGTTGAGATTCCAGCACTGATATCTATAGCACATCATTTGCTACACTTTGCCAACATGCAAAAGATCCATTTATACCTACTGTTAACATTGTTAGCCAACCAATCTTCCACCCACTTCAGTATGAGCAATAACCCTTGATATAGCATTTTTTCAACTGTATCTGGAAATATAAGTAAGTACGTCAACCAGTTCCTCATTTTTTCCTTTTTGGTCATTCTTTATTGGTTTATCTGTTTCAATTTTCTGATCTAATACCTGCCCGTGTGCAATTCTATGTTCTTTTTCTTTAAGGTTGATATTATCTATCAGATTTCTATTTAATCATGCCTGGTGGGACCATTCCTCGCAATTTTTCTTACTCTTTGGAATGTATCTGTTCTGTCTGTTTGAAAATATCCCCTTAAACGTCTGGCACTGCAACTCTCTTGATTTACCCTTTAACCTAATTTACCAGTTCACCTTGGCCAGCTCTGCTTTCACATTGTCATAATTTACCTTATTTAGAGTCATAGAATAATACAGCATGGAAACAGCCCTTTCGGCCCAAACTGGTCCATGCTGACCATGGTGCCCACTGAGTTGGTTCCAATTGCCTGCATTTGATCCATATCCCTCTAAACCCTTCTCATCCGTGTACCTATCCAAATATTTTTTAAAGGTTGCTATTGTACCTGACTCCACCACCTTCTCTAGCAGCCCATTCCATATGTGTACCACTCTCTGCATGAAGAAGTTGCCCCTCAGGTCCTTTATAAATCTATTCCCTCTCACCTTAAACCTATGCCCTTCAATTCCCCATCCCTGGGAAAAAGACTATATGAATTCATCCTATCTATGCCCTCATGATTTTATACACCTTAATATGGTCACCCCTCATTCTCCTACATTCCAAGGAATAAAGTCCTATCTTGGCCAACCTTTCCCTATAACTCCGGCCTACTAGTGCTGGCAACATCCTTTCTTCTCTGCATTTAATTTTTTTTAAAAACTGTCTAAGGCCCAGTCCTGTCTCCCTGAATGTAAACTAAATCATGTTCTGGTCACTGCTACCTAGTTTTCACAATGAGATCATTCATTAGTCCTATCTCAAAAACCAATACCAAGTCTAATATAACCTAAAGATCTCCGGACCTGAAATGTTAACTCTGATTTCTCTTCACAACTGCTGCCAGACCTGCTGAGTTTTTCCAGCAACTTCTGTTTTTGTTTTTAAAATAACCTATCTCTGGTTCCAGGATATGCTGTTTTAAGAAACTATCCTGATTTACTGTGAACTGTCAGCTATGCTATCTTTGCCCATTTGAATCTTCCATTGTATATATGTAGATTAAAATCTCCCATGATTATCATCATGCCTTTCTGAAAAGCTCTGAGCATATTTTTGTTTATGCTCCATTCTGTTCTATGTTTCGTAATTTATCATGCTCAAACATCTTGACACAACACTCCCAATTCCACTTTTATTTCCAGTCAAGATTCCTTCTATACTTTATAGGATAGAGATTTCAACTGATTAAGAAAGAACAAAGAACAGTGCAGCACAGGAACAGGCCCTTCAGCCCTCCAAGCCTGCACTGTCACATATTGCCCTTCCGTACTAAAACTGTCTTCACTTACGGGATCCGTATCCCTCTATTCCCTTTCTGTTCATGTATTTGTCCAAATGCTTTGTGAAAGCTGCTATTTTATCTGCTTCCACCACCTCCTCTGGCAGCACGTTCCAGGCACTCACCACCCTTTGTGTGAAAAACTTGCCTCTCACATCTCTTTTAAACCCCCCCCCCTCGCATCTTTAACCTGTGTCCCCTAGTAATTGACCCCTTCACTCTGGGCAAAAGCCTCATACTTTCTACTCTATCCATGCCATTCACAATCTTATAAACTTCTATCAGGTTGCTCTTCAACCTCCTGTGTTCAAGTTAAAACAAACCCAGTCTATCCAACCTTCCTTCGTAGCTAAAGTCCTGCATACCAGGCAACATCCTGGTAAACCTTTTCTGTACCCTCTCCAAAGCATCCACATCCTTCTGGTAGTGTGGTGACCAGAACTGGATGCAATATTCCAAGTGTGGCCTAATTAAAGTTCTATAAAGCTGCAGCATAACTTGTCTTTCCTTATACTCAGTGCCTCTTCCAATGAAGGCAAGCATGCCATAGGCCTTTTTTACTACCATATCTACCTGCGTTGCTACTGTCAGTGATCTGTGAACCTGCACAGCCAGATCTCTCTGCATATCAATACTTCTAAGGTTATGCTGTTCACTGTATAATTTCCACCTGTACATGACCTTCCAAAATGTGTAACCTTACATTTGTCTGGATTAAACTCCATCTGTCTTTTTTCTGCCCATGCCTCCAACTGAGCTATATCCTACAGTATCCTCTGACAAACCTCCTCACTGTCCGTAACTCCAACAATCATTGTGCCGTCTGCAAACTTACTAATTAGACTAACTACATTTTCCTCCAAATCGTTTATGTAGATCACGAACAGCGGAGGTCCCAGCACTGATCCTTGTGGAACACCACTAGTCACAACCCTCCATTCCGAAAAGCATCCTTCCACCACTACCCTCTGTCTCCTATGACTAAGTCAGTTCCGTTTCCATCTCGCCAGCTCACCCTGATACCATGTGACTTCACCTTTTGTACCAGTCATCTTCCAAATCATTCCTGTAATTCTCGGACCCACATAACTAATGTGAACACTTATATAGACAATGTAAACTTCTCATATCCATTATGCATGCTTGAGAGCCCAAATTTTTGTTGAAACAGCTTTTATATTCTGCCATTAATCCCCACAATTAACACCCACTCTAGGTCTATCTCCCTTCTCTACAACCATTACCACTATCTTGGCTTTTTGTCTGCGACACACGTGCTCTCTAATATTCTTCTCACCTTCAGTTCTGAAGAAGAGTCATATTGGACTTGATATATTAACTTTCTTTTTCCATCCACAGATGGTGCCAGACCTGCTGAGTTTCTCCAGCATTTTCTGTTTTCATTTCAGATTTCCATCATCCAATAGTATTTTGCTTTTGTAAAAGAATGTCCTGTCCTATTCATAATAGTAATCTGAATCTGTTTCCAATCTTCAGCCAAACAGAACCAGCTCTTGACCCAGGATGGCTTCATGATGTACCTGCTTTCCCCTGATGGGGATGTGTTTAACTCAGACCATGACAAAGTTTACCAGGACATGACCCAGCCACTCAGTCAGTACTTCATCTCCTCTTCCCATAACACCTATCTGATGGAGGACCAGCTGGGAGGACCAAGCAGTACTGAGGCATATATTAGGTAGCTATAATCAACTTCTCATTTGAAATATTTATTCTTTAGCTCAGTCCCAGTTTAACAGAGTTGGACCCAAAGTATTAAATCAGGAATGTGATGGAATACTTTTCAGTTGCCTGGATGAATTGAGCTGCGACAACACTCGAGGAGCTCAACACTATTCGAAACAAACCAGCCACTTGATCGGTACCTGATCCTACACCTTACACCTCTCTGTCAACTACCAAAGCTTAGTTGCAGTGTGTGTACCACCTACTAGATGCCAAGGTTTCTTCAACAACATCTTCCAAATCTGTGACCTCTGCTATCTAGAATTTTAAGGACAGAAGATACATAGGAGCACCATTACCTGCAAGTTCCCCTCCAAGCCAGTCACCGTCCTGACTTGGAAATATATCACTGTACCTTCAGTGTCATTGGCTCGAAATCTTGGATCTCCCTCTCTAAGGGGATTGTGGCTCTACCTACAGAAGACAGTTCACCATACCATTTCAAGGGCAAATAGGAATGAGCAATAATTATTGGCCCAGCCAGTGATATTCAAATCCCTTGAAGGGTCCAGACCTGAAATGTCAGCTTTCCTGCTCCTCTGATGCTGCCTGGCCTGCTGTGTTCATCCAGCTCTACACCATGTTATCTCAGACTCCAGCATTGGCAGTTCGTACTATCTTTTAAAAATATGTCCCTTCTTTGGCACCAACTGAGAAAATTAGTCAGGGCTCACGGTATCAAAAACCTCTGTGCTTTTGGTACTTCCATTTTATACATATATTTAGCCTGCTGTTGCCCTAATGCCCAGCATTATTTTTAAAAATTGTCAGGATATGGAAACCAGTTGCATGGTTGGCATTTGTTTCCTGTTCCTCCTGTCCCCTGAGAAGATGCTAGTGATGGTTTCTTGAGGGTGAAGTTTAATGAAGATTCACCCAGCACTGTTAGGTAAGGAATTGTATGATTCAAACTGGGTAACAACGAAGGAATGATTGTGACTCGTAGGTGTTCTGTGCACCTGCTGTCCTTCTCCTTCGAGGTAGTGGAGGTGCTTATTTGGAAGGTGCTGTTGAAGGACCTTAGGTGAGTTGCTGCGGTCCATTATATAGCTGGGTCACACTGCTGTCTTTGTGTTCTGGATGTTGAAGGTGTGAAGCAAATGGGGTGCAAATGTGCTTTGACGTGGATGGCATTAGATTTCCTTAGTGTTGGAGCTGAACTCAACCAGGTGAGTATACAATCACACTGCTGACTTGTGCCTTGTCGATGGTAGACAGGCTTTGGGCAGTCAGGGTGTGAGTTACTCACCACAGAATTCTCAGACTTTGACCTGCTCCTGTAGGCCATGGTATTTAT
The DNA here is from genome assembly GCF_021869965.1 of Rhincodon typus. Lineage (NCBI taxonomy): Eukaryota > Metazoa > Chordata > Chondrichthyes > Orectolobiformes > Rhincodontidae > Rhincodon > Rhincodon typus. Next base: position 1,729,700 of record NC_063361.1, on the reverse strand, counting down.
GTGGCTGGGTCAGTTCAGTTTCTGATCAATGGTAACCCCCAGGATGTTGATAGTGGGAGGTTCGGTGATGAAAATGCCATTGAATATCAAGGGGCAATGGTCAGGTTTTCTGTTGGAGATGGTTAAATGTTTAGTAGCTGTGTGGTGCAAATGTTATTTGGAACTTATCAACACAAACCAGTCTGGAGTGTTGCCAGGGTCCTGCTGCATATGGACAGAGACATTGTAAGTTGAGAGATTGTGCATGACTACAGCATTATTGCTTCAATGTTTTGAGAAGATCAACAAAGTTTATAATTACTGGATAACTCTCCTGTTAACTGAACATTATCTGTGATCATTATTGACCCAACCATTTTGGTTTATCTGACCTCCACAACATGCATCGCCTAGACATTGGTAGAGAAAGCTACTTTGTGGGAGGGATGACATTGTTACCAGGTTATTGAAACTAGGAACTAAATGTTCTGGAGTATGTGACTTTTTGAAAGGAAGGGAATGGCGGTGGCTTTGTTAGTATGAGTTGACATTAATATGTTAGCAAGAAATGGTCTTGAATTGTATGACATACAATCGATATGGGTGGAGTTAAGAAAAAACAAAGGGAAGAAGACACCGGTATGATTAATCTAAAGGCCCCCTAACAGTCACTGTTCTTTAGGATAGAGAATAATCAGGAGATAGTGAGAGCATGTAAAATGGCAGTGTAACTTGGGTAACTAAGATTGGGAAAATCAAATTGGCAGAGGTAGCCAAAAGGATGAATTCTAGGAGTGTATTTGGAACAGTTGCCTACAGCAGTATGTGTGGATCCAATGAGGAAAGCATGTGGCCATGTGCAATGTGGCAGGTTTAATAAATGATTTGAAAATAAAAGATCGCTCTAGGGACTAGTGACCACGACATGGCAGAATTTAGCATTCAGTTTGAGAGGAGGAAACTTGGGTCAGAAACAACTGTGCTCAACTTAAGTAAGGATAATTTCATGAGAATGAGGACAGGGCTGACTAGAGTGAAATGGGAAAGGAATTCAGCAGAAAAAACAATTGAAAAGGAAAGGCAGACATTTCAAAAAGCATTCATGACTTTCAACAAGGATATATCCCAGTGAGGAAGAAGGATTGTATGAAGGGGACAAACTACCATGGTGACCCATACTAGGATATTGTGGACAGTATCAAATTGAAAGAAAAATTTCACTGTGTGGTAAAGATTAATGGTAAATCTGACGATTGGGAAAATTGGGATTTTAAAATTCAACAAATGACAACCAAAAAACAAATGAGGAGAAAATAAACTGGGGTGTGGTGGTGGAGGAGAAACCAGCAAGTAACATAAAAACAGTGAGAGATAGCAGAACTGCCGATGCTGGAGTCAGAGATAACACAGTGTGGAGCTGGAGGAACACAGCAGGCCAGACAGCATCAGAGATTGGGAAATTCTTCAGAATTCTGGTTCTTCAGAGATTCTTCAGAAAGGGTCCTGACCGGAAACGTCAGTTTTCCTGCTCCTGTGATGCTGCCTGGCCTGCTGTGTTCCTCCAGCTCCACACTGTGTTATCTATAAAAACAGTGAGGACTTCTTTAAATATATGAAAAGAAAGATAGGTGCAACAGTAAACGTAGGCACCTAAGAGAACAAGGCTGAGCAAATAATAATGGGAAGCCAGAAAATAGCAGATTTGAACACATACTTTGCATCTTCATGGTAGAGAATACCAATGGCATTCCAAAAATACAAAATAGTCAAGATGCTAAAATGGTTGGGGCTCAAGGTGGGCGGTGTGCAGCAGGGGAGACAGAGAGAGAGAGCAGAAATAAATATAAGAATTTTCACTAGACAAAAAGTACTAGTGAAACAAATGGGGCTAAAGTCTGATGAGCCCCCTGACCCTGATGTGTTGCAGCCCAGAATTTTAAAGGAATTAGCCGTAGAGACAGTCGCTGCACTAGTAGTTATCTTCCAAGATCCTTAGATTTGGGAAAAATCCCAGAGGATCGGAAAATTGCCAATATAACAAGATTAATCAAAAAGGGAGCAAGACAAAAAAACAGGTAACTATAAGTGAGTTAGCCCAACATTGGGAAGATGTCAGAGTCAATTATGAAGGATGTAATACAGAGCATTTAGAAGCATGTAATAGAATCAAGCAGAGTCAGCATGGCTTCATGAACGTGAAATCATTGACAAATTTATTACAGTTCTTTTGAGAAAGGAACGAATAGGTTACATAAGGGGTCACGAGTACATGTGATATATTCGGACTTTCAGAAAGCGTTTGATAAGGTATCACACATTAGGCTATTTAATAAAATAGAAGTCCATGATGATGGCAATAATATATTAGCATGTTTAGGGGATTGACTTACTAATAGATGATGGACAGTTAGGATAAAGGGGGCATTTGCAACCTGTAACTAATAGAGTGCCACAGGGATCAGTGCTGAGACCATAATTATTTACCGTATATATTAATTACTTGGATGAGGATAGTGAATGTACTTGAGCCAAGTTTGCAGATGACACAAGAATAGGTGGGAAACCAATTCCTGAGGATGGCACAAGGAGCCTGCAGCAGGATCTAGACAGGTTAACTGAGTGGGTAAATGCTTCTTCCTTTGTGGGAGAATCTGGGGCCAGAGGGCATAATCTCAAAAATAAAGAATCACCCACTTAAGGCAGAGATGAAGAGGAGTTTCTTCACTCAGAGGGTAGTGAATCTGTATAATTCTTTGTCATAGGGGGCTGTAGAGGCTGGATCATTTAATATATTCAAAGCTTAAATAGACAGAGTTTTGAATCTGGGAAGAATCAAGGGTTGAGGGGGTAAGACAAAAAAAAATGGAGTTGAGAATTATCAGACCAACCATGGCAGGGCAGAGCAGACTTGATGGGCTGAATGGTCTACTTATTGCTTTTGTAATTTACAATCTTGTAATAATCCCATAATCATAGAGGAAAGAAGAGAAAGGGAGAGGGGTCAGGGACCAGTTAAGATCACATCACTGATCTGCCAGAGAGTCTCTTAGATATTCCACTCTGGGAAATCAGGTTCAACTCACTGTCAGAAGCATCTGTATACCTGTGTTGGGGCCTACATTGTATATCGGTGAGCCTTCCTATGAAAGGTTTGGTGGCACCTATTAATATGCAAAAGTATAACCTGAGCCCTGGTCTGCATTGTCACCCCCTGGATGAGGCTTGGGCTGTAGCTTCTCTGCTGTCTACTCAATAAAAACCAAATCCCACACCAACAAACAAAACCAAAGCCCGCACCTTCAGGTGAAGGCCAAGGTGACAGATCCAGTCCTGATGAGGAGAGTTGTCCCTCAGCCTCGCGCCAGGCTGTTGTCCACATCAGTAACACAGGTTTCTCCCAGAAAACTGGAACTTCATTTCTGGTATTAGTGAGTTATCATGAGTGAGGAGAATGAGGGTGTCTGGGATGGGAAGACAGAGTCCAAGCAGATACAGTGAATGGAATGCATCCACTCCTCTCCTCTTCGCCCTTCCTTCAGCAACTCTTCAACAATGAAACAATGCAAGTTGCTGTGTGGAGATGGTCTTTCTTTTCTATGTCGTTTTTATGTATAAATTCTGCATTTGGTTACTATTGAATGGCCTGCTTCTACACTGTAGGGATTCTATGACGATTCTATTTGGCCGAAATATAGAAGTCCAAATCTGAATGGTTTTCTTGCAATCTGGGTTGCAAATATTGAATCTTTCTCCAAAATATGTATTTCTTGTCATTGTGTATGATGAAATGTACAGGACCTGGTAATCAGGCAGTTGCTTAAATCAGTGTTATTGTCTGCACAGGGATATTATCTGGTTAAATTAAAAATACTACATGATGCTGTTTAAATAAAATTGAATCTCTAGTTTGTTTTATGGCAGGGCGAGGTCACCTGTAGTGGGTATAACATGTGTTGCAGACCTGACCACTACTGGCAATTTCTGTTTTTGTTACTACCGACTATTGGTTGTGGTACAGAGTTGTCACCCTACTACTCCTTTAAAGCATTTTCTTAATATTGCCTCTAGTTCTTTTAGATCATTTTTAATCAACCTGTTCAGACATGACACACCAAGTAGGACTTGAATCTAGACCTCCTGACTCAGAGGTAGAGGCACTAACAGTGTTCTACAAGAACCCGTTGCTACTTTTCTATACTGTGTCTAAGATCCGGTTTGGTTAATATTGATAGAGGATGGACTACTGGAGAGTCTTCATAAGATAAAGAACCTGTCTTAACCACAGGATGTAGTTTATTACATGATAGCAATGAGTGCTAGGTTGCATTAGCTAGTTAGAGACAATTACTACAACTGTCAGGAGCTAGGGGAGTCAGGATCTGGAATTGGACTCCTTATACCCCGTCCAAGACTGTCAGATTGGGTGGACCTCAACACAATCTCCAACATTAACCTATTCAAAACCATTACCTTATACAACGGTGTTGGGGGTGGGGGGCGGTGGGACAGAGGGGAGAACAAATGATTCTATTATTGTTAATGACTCATGCTGTGTATATATCACACAATAATGTAACTAGATGCCAGCAATGGATGTTATTATTTTATGAGAATCTTTCGGCTATTGTTTGGTGAAATGATTGGTGATTTATGTTATAACATTTTTGTTGGAGACTGGATGTGGTTAAGTAAATCGGTAGCTCCAGAAATGTTGTGGCAAATAGAGGGCCAATGGTTAGATACCGTAGTTGGGATTTTGAAAGTGACACTGCAAGTGAATTAAGTGATAGATTTTTCCTGTGAAGTCGAGGCATAAGGAGATCGGTTTGGGGACTGCGAGGGAATATGGCAGGAGAGTGATGTAAGTGATCAAAAATGGCCTTATCTCCAATTGAAGCTATGGGAGCAGTGAAACCATGTGAGATGGTAAGGTCAAGGAGGGGGAATGTGAATGTGGTTTGGGGCATTTTCATGCAGAGAGAGAGAGAGATTTTAAGATGCTCAGAGGGCAGTGAAATGAGAGGAGGGAGAGTTGGATGAGTTGAGATGGAGGTTGAAATCACTGAGAATGTAAAGTCATTTGGGTTAGGGGCTGAGGAAGGAACGCAGAGAAGAAATCTCAGTGGGAACATGTTTCATTGTACTTGGGAGAGTGAGAGAGAATGAGGAATATCTATGGAGCTAAGCATGAAAGAACAAGGTGAGATGCTTAAAGGGAAAGGAGATGGCAGAGGAGCAGAAGTGGGGTCCAGGTGTGAGTTAATGAGAAACCTCACTATGATTGCCTTAATGGGATGAAAAATGTAGCCAGGTGGACACATTGTCAGGGGTGAGATGTCATACCCCCTCAACCAAGTTTCTGTTAATCATCCTCAATAAGTGTATAGATGGCAAGGACCTTGTTCACAAATGAGTGGACCATCTAGAGGGAGGTCTGTTGAGGGGAAGCGAGCATTGATCCACTGGTAGAGGATCAGCAGTCGGAGGAGGGAGCTAGATAGGAAGAAGACTGTCAGGATTAGCTCCCCGCCAGTAGATTGGAAGCAACAGGCTGGAAGGCAACAGAGTGGATTGGAACAGTTGGGTTGTTGCCCATAGTGAACCTGTGCTGAATGCCTCAATGAACTCTTCAGAGGATCACAAAATAGGCAGAGGGAAAGCTGTTACTCCAACAGAAGGGAGCAGCTGTGGATCCTCAAGGGATGGTGGTGAATTGTGGTACTGTCATTGGACAAAAAATCCAGAGTCCCAGGTTAATGCTCTGGAGAAGTGGATTTGAATCCCACCTCAACAGATGGTCGTGTGAATTTAGTTAATAAATGTGAAATTACAGTGGGGCCACCAAGCCATTGAAGTACACCACCTAGAGTACATTCTATGTCTTTGCCACCCTCAGTGCATCCTCTGGGTGCTGTTCAGCATGAGGAATACTGACCAATCAGCCAAATGGGACAGGGCAGTAGGTGGTAATCAATAGGAGGTCTCCTTGTCCAGATTTGACCTGATGGCGTGAGACTTCATGTGGTTTGGAGTCAGTGCCGATATACATCGTATCGGGTGAGCCTGTCCTGTTGGTGGGTTCGTGGTGTCTTACACATTGCTTGGAAGGTGTGATTCCATGAGATTGACTATTTCAGGCAGTTGCTTGACTAGTCTGTGGGACAGACCCAGGTGTTAGTAAGGAGGCCTGACAGATGAGCCATTGGTGTTTTCTGGTGTTGTGGTCAATGCTAGTGGACAATCGAGTTCCATTCCTTTTTGCAGATGTGGTAGTAGCTTGATACAACTGATCGTGCTTGTGCCATTTCAGAGCATATTTAAGAATCAATCACTTGGCTCTGGAGGCACAAGTAAGTTCGACTAGGAGAGGATGGTAGATTTTCCTTCCCTAAAGGGGACTAGTGATGAATTTTACAGTTGACAATGATTTCATAGTTATCGATACACTTGACATCATCCAGGACAAAACAATCAGTTTGATTGGCTCCCCGTCCACCACCTTCAACATTCACTCCATCCACAATCAAAGGATTGAAGCAACTATGTGTTCTGTCTACAAGATGCACTGCAGAAATTCACCAATACATCTTAGGCAACACCTTCCTAACCAACAAGCACTTCCATCTAGAAGGGCAAGGGCAGCAAATATCTAGGAACACCACCTCCTGCAAGTTCCCCACCAAGTCACTCACCACCCTGACTTGGAAATATATCGCCATTCCTTCAGTGTTGCTGGAACTAAATCCTGGAACTCCTTCCTTAACCGCATTGGTTCGTCTGCCTACAGCACATGGACTGCAGCAGTTCAAATTAGCAACATGCTACCACTTTTACAAGAGTAATTAGGGATGGGTGATAAATGCTGGCCCAGCCAGCGATCCCACATGCTGTGAATGAATGAAACAAAATGAGAACAATGAACTGAAAAATTGCTGAAATTTTTGAAAGGTCAGCAGTTTGTTTTGTCTTTAATCTTATGCAAACAGCCAACAATTGATCCAGAACTTTGTAAAATGAATAGCACATTAAAATGAGAAGATGGTAATAACTGTGAGAGGCCTTACCCTATTTCACGTCTGACCTGTGACTCTGGGTGTTTTCAGAGCTCTTCTGAGAGGCTGCCGCTGTGTGGAGCTGGACTGCTGGGAAGGACCAAATGGGGAGCCAATCATCTACCATGGATACACGCTCACCTCAAAAATCCTCTTCAAAGACGTTATCCGAACCATCCGGGATTATGCCTTCACGGTGAGTGCACTGGAATCATTCTGATGATAGAGTCTGTTGATAGAGTCTGACAATAGGGATCATTCCCAGTGACCGGAGTAAACCCAACTTGTTGGGGAATCAGAAAAAGTGGTATAATTTTCAACCTTGAACTAGACCAATCTGTGAAAGATGAGGAAACACATCTTTACAGAACGTGTACTATTTGGGAACACTCTTCCAAAAGTCCTGAGATGTTGTGGGTGATTGGGTCTTTCAAGACAGTGCAAGATCTATTAAGTAAGAGAAATGAAGGTAAGCAGCGTTTCTAAGATGTTGGATTTTACACGATCCCCTGCCTCTGGGTTTGAAGGGTGGAGCTGGGGACAAGTAAAATCCAGAGTCTGGAGAATCCATCACTAACCAGCCCCTCCCCAGTTTGAAATTTTGAGGGAGATGGGGAAGGCATAGATGTCCCTGTTTTGAGCTAATTGAGGGCCTGATCCAACAGTTTGCTGACCCTTTATCCCAATGGCAGAGGGGAGCTCTCCGCTATGTGAGAAGCCCAGAAGCTTTAACTGCTCAGGGGACAAGGTGAGGTAGAGCCTGCTTTCAGGGGCCTCTCCATCCCCACCCATTACCCTATTTATTGGGCTGCCTCTCTCCTGATCCCTCTATCTCTCTATCAATCTATACCTGTTCCTCCCAATTTCATATTCACTCTCCACTTCCCCCAATCCTAGTCTCTTCTGTCCTGTGATCCCTCCTTTCTCCTGATGCCTCTCTATTGTACTGATTTCACTCTCTGTCTCTCTCTCTCTCAGTTATTCCTTCTATTGTGATCTCCCTCTCTTGCTTGAACTTCCGCTCTCATCTGAACTTCCCCTGCTCCCGGATCGAATGTCTTCTTTCATTTGTGACCACATCATGCTGGCAGGGAGGGTTGCTGCTGCTGATGCAGTAGCTTGAAGTTTGAAGTCTATTAGCTACTGCCTGATGTGTTCTCTGGAGTTTGGTGGACTCTGGTATATTAACACTGGGACTGGTTCTCATTGAGAACAAGTATCAGAAGGTTAATTCATGGGGCACTGTACACTACAGCTCTACCACAGGCTTTTGCACAGATGAGGATCAAGCTGGTTGATTTCAGTGACTTTCCTCTTCGTGCTGGATCTGGAACCTTTATACAAGAGGTATCACATGGCCTGGTGCCACACTGATGTCACAACATCTGCTCACCAGCCTTCCTACATGTACCTGCTGCCGACCTAGTCCCTGAGACCCCCTCCTGCTGCTGACCTAGGCCCCGAGACCCCCTCCTGCTGCTGACACAGTCCCCAGGATCCCCCTCCTGCTGCTGATCCAGTCCCCAGGATCCACTTCTGCTGTTGACCTAGTCCCCAAGACCCTTCCTGCTGCGCACCGAGTCCCCGAGACCCCCTCCTGCTGCTGACCCTGTTCCTGAGACCCCCCCTCCTGCTGCTGACCCTGTTCCTGAGACCCCCCTTCTGCTGCTGACCAAGTCCCCAGGAACCCCTTCTGCTGACTCAGCCCCCGAGATCCCACTTCTGACCACCCAGATCCCAAGATCCCCTTGCTGCTGACTGAAATCCTGAGAAACCCCTGCTTCTAACCCAGTCCCTGCTTCTAACCCAGTCCCCGAGAACCCCCTGCTTCTAACCCAGTCCCCGAGAACTCCCTGCTTCTAACCCAGTTCCCGGGATCCCCCTGCTACTGACCCAGTCCATGGGATCCTCCTGACCCTGACACAGTCCCTGCCTCTGCCCCAGGCATTCTGCTGGACTGGTGCCCGTGACAAGCCAGACTTTGAGCAGGAGGATGTGTGAACTTATTCAAAGATTGCAATCTCAGTAAATTGCTCAAAGAACAGGAAACAAGAGGGTGTTGGATCTGAATAAAGCCTATTTCCTGCATTAAAAAACTGACCGATAACTGCTGCCAGACAATTTAAACATTGTTTTTATTAAAATGAAAATTGACTGCAGGCTATTTAAAATCTAAAATGCAGCCAGATATCTGTCACTTCCCCATATAACCAATGGGGCAAGATGAGCAAGCACTGCATTAGGCTAAGCCAGTTTCCTATGACTTAAATTTATATTCTGTTTATGTTCTTGGATCCCAAACCAAAGTTAAATGGATCTGACCCTGAAACAGGGAGGATTTGGGGACCCAGTGTCACCTCATTCAGACCAGGTCCAATCACATTATCGATTATGACAGGTGGTGAGGTCATCAGCCCCATGCTGAAACCATTGCCACCCCATTAACACCGGACAAAGGGGGTTAATATTGAGCACATTGATCTCATTAGTCACAGTGCACACTGTATAGTCACAGACCATTGTACAGTCACACAGCCCCATATGGTCACACTCATTGTACAGTCATATGCCAACTGTACAGTCACACCCCACTGTACCGTCACACACCCAATGTACAGTCACACATCATGCAATCACACACCACTGTGCAATTACACCCACTGAATCGTCATGTACCCCTATACAGTCACACCTACTGTACAGTCAAACACAACTTTCAATTACACGCCTACCATACAAAAATGATCACACCTACTGTGCACACTCACTGTACAATCACACACCCAAAGAGGCGTACAGCACGGAAGGCCTGTCGGCCCAACTTGTCCGTGCTGACCAGGTTTCCTAAACTGAACTAGACCCACTGTAAATACCTACTGTATGCACTTATTCTACAATCATGTGCCCAACGTACACACTGACTGTTCATACCTGCTCTACATGGCCACTGTACACACTCACTGTACAATCACGTGCCCAACATACATATCCACTGTACAAATAGACCCATTGTAGAAACGCACACCCACTGTACAATCACACATTTATTGTACTGAATAATTGAAAGATCCAATTATATGTCTAAGCAAAGTTGCTAATGGCAGAAATGAAATGCAAAAAGATTTTATGTTTATCACATAATGAGAATTATGAAGCCGTTTCCTGTCCTGGAGTATAACCAAATTTCAGATGTTTCTTGTTAAATTTATTTGCCAAATAAACATTCAGAGCTTTCTGGAGTTGCCTATGGTTGGCTGATGTATGGGATCCTCTTGAATTATCTCCCCAGGTCTCTCCGTATCCCGTCATTCTGTCCCTGGAGAATCACTGTGGAGTGGAGCAGCAGACAGTCATGGCCCGGCATTTAAAGGAAATCCTCGGTGAAATGCTGGTAACTGCACCACTCGATGGCAAAGTCCTGAGTAAACTTCCGTCACCCGAGGTAACTGTGTGGCCATTCACTTTGTCATATCTCACTGTGTAATGACCTTGCAAGGGGAAGGTGATAACCAAGTGCTACTATCACTAAACTAGTAATCTGGGGACCCAGGTTCAAATTTGTATCCAAAAATATTTGGAATTAAAAGTCTAATGATGATCATGAAACTATGTTGATTTTTGTAAAAGCCCATCTGGTTCACTAGCACCTTTTGGGGAAGGAAATTTATTGTCCTTATCTACCTTACCTGTGATCCAGACAACAAAGTCGAGTGTTTACCACCAGTTTGTCTTGATTTTGAAGGAGGATAAATTCAGCTCCAGTTACAACTAGTTGCTTTAGAGAACCACTGGCTGAAATGACCAGATCAGATGGGACTGCAGCTCAAGGAAGTATTCAAGGTCACCTGGTACATGCTGCACAAATTTATCAGTTAGAAAGAGGAATCCTTTTTCTATAGCATGTGGACTGCAGAGGCTCAAGAAGGCAACTCACCACCACTTTCTCCTCCAGGGCATCTAAGGCCAGGCAATACATGCTGGCCCAGCCCACTTCTGATGAGTGAATTAAAAAAAAACAATTGGACAGCTCTTTTGATGAGCCAGCACAGACAGAAGCTAGTTTCTGTGCTCCTCTGAATTCACTGAGGCACCTGAATCTCCTTTCTGGTTGACACACTGTCAGTCACAGAGATGTTGAAACTGACCCATAACATTGATAAGGATAATTCAGACCCAGTGCAGCAGACAGATCAGAACAACTTCAAACAGTGAGCAGGGACTGATTTGTTCCCTCAATGCTTAGGCATTTGTGGGAACCACATTGTGACTTTACAAAAATATTGCAGACTGCTGACTGTAAATTCCATCACGATAACTCTAACCTGGATTTCCATGCAAGTGGCAGTAGCGTGCACAGGACTGAAACATTATACCTCACCATTCCACTTGCAGCTAGAATATGACTAAGTTTCAACTTACGCACTGCTTGACACCTTTGAAGTGGAGTAGCAAATGGTGTGAAATATTAGACCTGTGACTTGTACCAGATTTCCATTAAAAGACTTCAGTCAGTTCAAACTTCACTTATACCTCAAGGCATTACAAGCAACAGTTACATGAATTGTGCACTGGTGTCCTTCAGGGCAGAAGTAGGATAGTCATTGGTGTCATGTGGTTATCCAAGAGACGGAATAGTAAGGTCAGCATTCCTGCTCGTTGCTGGGCTGCAGTTGCATAGGTGTTTTCCCCAATATTCAGACCTTGGCTAGTCCTAATGTGACGCTCGAGACAAGACTCTCGAGTAAAGCCCCTAAATGGTTTAATAGATTGTTCGACTGATTATCCAATTGAGTAACAAAGGACCTATTTGACCTGGATGGGTGGTGGGATTGATGGATGTGGCTGAGTTAGCAATGGCTGGACTGGAGGGGCTGGCAGTAGTGGTGCGGAATATGATGGGTCATTTAGAACTGGCAGGTCATGTGCTGTGGGGCAGAAGACGTCTCTAGAGACATAGTACAGCAAATGTTTTATTAGCTGCTATGGAACCAGGAGTGTGTCGGTTGATCAAATAATCAGGATGATCAACAAGTACACATAACCGCAGCAAACCCTGATTAAGCGAAAGTTTGAGACATCAATATCCCTGCAAAAAGCCTATGTAAAAACATCAACACCTCCTAAAATCAATGGAAAAACACACAGTAAGTAGTAGAAACATAATGCAGGGAGTATACACAATACTGTTTTACTTTATTTATAGCATAAATACACAGACGTTGCAGCAGTTTGTGGTATTTATAACGTTGTGCCAGTTTATCAAGAGTGCTGGTTAATAAGGTGCCAGTTAAAATAAAGGTTGCTGTAAAGGAAGCAGAAATAGGCCATTAATCCCTTCAAGCCTGCTGTGTCATTCAATATGGCCGTGGCTGAACGTCCAACTCAGTACCCTGCTTCCACTTTCTCCTCATGCACCTTGATCCCTTTAGCCCTAAGACCTATACCTAATTCCTTCTTGAAATCATTCAATGTTTTGGCCTCAATCACTTTCTGTTGCGAAGAGTTCCACAGGCTCACCACGCTGGGTGAAGAAATTTCGCCCCATTTCAATCCTAAACAGTCTACTCAAAATGCTGATTTTGGACTTCCCACTGATCAGGAACATCCTTCCTGTGTTTAACCTGACTAATCCTGTTAGAATTTTATAGATTTCTATGAAATCCCCTTCAATTTTCTAAACTCCAGTGAAGGTAGCCCTATAAGGGCAGGCGATGGCCTAGTCGTATTATCACTGGACTGTTAATCCAGAGACCCAGATAATGTTCTGGGGACCTAGGTTTGAATCTCGCCATGGCAGATGGTGGAAATTGAATTCAATAAATATCTGGAATTAAGAGTCTAATGATGACCATAAATCCATTGCCGATTGTTGGGGAAAACCCATCTGGTTCACTAATGTCCTTTAGGGAAGGAAACTAGTATCCTTGCCTGGTCTGGCCTACATGTGACTCCAGATCCACAGCAATGGGGTTGACTCATAACTGCCCTCTGGGCAATTAGGGATAGGCAATAAATGCTGCCTCACCAGTGACGCCCTTATCCCATGAATGAATAAAAATCAAAAATCTAATCCAGTTTGCACTTTGTATGTCCGTCCTGCCATTCTAGGAATCAGCCTTTACTGCCCTCCCTCCATAGCCAAAACATCATTCTCAGATAAGGAGACCAAAACTGCACATGATGCTCCATGTATGGTCTCACCAAGGCTGTGTACAACTGCAGTGAGAAGTCTCACAGGCTGGACCACTTTATCTGAATTTCAGGAGAGGGGTTTCTACGTTAACGGCTCATGGGGTCCATTCTGGAAGTACTTCCAGGCACTGTCTTAGGCTTCAGAAAGGGTCAACTGTGTAGAAAAGAAAGTAATTGATCCTTTTGAAGGTTAACTACCACATCCTCCCTGGAAGATGCGTAATAATTTCCCTTGTATTTCCTTTGGCCGTGTTGGCGAATAATGGTTTTAGGATGAATGACTGTAAATCATGGCATGGTTTAAGTCTGGCAGGGTGTCAGGATGGCAGCTCAGAAGGTCTGGTGTCTTTGCTGACCTCATAGGTACCAGGCACTAACCCAAGTATATAAATAACATCACTGCCCACATCACTTATGAACCTGGGAAGCACCAAGGACAGGTGGATAAAGTGGTCAAGGAGGCATATGGTACAATTGACCAAGGCATAGAGTTTAATGCAGGGAGGTTATACTGGGACTGTACACAATGTTGGTTAGGTCACAGTTAGGGTATTGTGTGCTTTTCTGGCACCCGTATTAAAGGAGGAAGTGGTAGCTCTGGAGAGGGTGCAGAGGAGATTTACCAGGATGTTGCCTGGCCTCGAGAGTTTCAGTTATGAAGAGTGATTGGTCAGACTCAGGTTGTTTGCCTTGGAGCAGAGGAGATTGAGAGGGAACGTACTTGAGATGTACAAAATAATGAGGGACAGAGATAAGGTAGGCAGGAAGAAACTTTTCCCCTTGATGGAGGGATCATTGGCAGGGGCATAAATTTAAGGTAAAGGGCAGGAGGTTTAGAGGAGATGTGAGGAAAAACTTTTTCACTCAGAGCATGGTTGGAATCTGGAACTCACTGCCTCAAAGGATTGTAGAGGTGGAAACGCTGATATCATTGAAGAAGTATTTAGATAGGCATTTGCAAAGGCAAGGCATACAAGGCAATGGAACAAGAGCTGAAAAATGGGATTAGAATAGTTAGGTGGTTGTTCTTCTTTGGTGCTGACACGATTGGCTAAAGGACCTTTTCATTCACAGGATGAGGGTATCGCTGGTCAGGCCAGCATTTATTGCCCATCCCTAAGTGCCCAGAGGCCAATTATGAGTCAACCACATTGCTGTGGGTCTGGAGTCACATGTAGGCCAGAACAGATAAGACTGGCTGTTTCTTTCCCTAAAGGTCATTAGTGAACCAGATGGGTTTTTCCCAACAATAGGCAATTGATTCATGGTTGTCAGTAAACTCGTAATTCCAGATATTAATGAATTCAAATTCCACCAGCTGCCATGGCAGGATTCAAACCCGGGTTCACAGAACATTACCTGGGTCTCTGGATTAACAGTCCCGCGATAATACCACTAGGCTATTCCCTCCCCTGTTCTGTGCTGTCAATCTCTATGTCCTGATGACCACTGCTACAGGAACACAGGAAGCTCGAGAACAAGGATGGCTGCAGTTTTCGTGACATCAGGCCAAAACAGGTGCGGTCCAAGGTGAGGGATGGTAACTTCTGTTAAAGTCTCCCCCTGGATCTGGAGCCATAATTTTATCAAGGCTAGACCTACCCGTGCTAGATGAGGCCATGATACTGAGGAGGAGCTCACCAGATTTCATCCCGATATGTAGTCTTGAGGGTCAACCAATGGTAAAAAGCAGATAAGCTATTTAATCTTGGGACCTGATCTATTTAATTGTGAGGGCCAAGCTATTTCGTCATCGGGCAAAAAGCCTAATGGATTCTTTCAGGAACCTATAAAAAATCATTTGATACTGCTTCAAATAAGAACCAGGTAGTTATTTCTGGTGTCCCAACCAATATTTGTCCCTTAGCCAACATCTCGAATACTAGCTCTACCTAAATAAAGACATTTTATCAAAATTTTGTGCTTTGCACCTACCAGGACAATTCATAAGAAATACCAAAGTAAAGGGAAAATGCCTTATACTTTGCAAGAAGAGAGTGCTGATGGGTAGAGGCATTGCTGTTGAAATATTGCAGGTTATCTGGCTCTTAGGTCATTGCTGGTTGTGGCATCCCGTATTATAACAGAGACTGCAATTCTAAAGCGCTGTAGAAATGTAGAGATGTCTGGTCCTTAATCAGTTTAGCCCAACTGTTTAATTGTGAAAACTCAGCTCATTGACCGGAATAGCATTTCCCAGGTGACTCACAAAACTGGTGTCAAAACCTCCTCAAAAGCCCAATACAATCCTCTGATTTTCTTTTGCAGAAACTCAAAGGCAAAATACTGATAAAAGGGAAGAGGTTCAATGGCTCTGGACCCTCAGTGGATCAGGAGGAAACACCAGAGGATGAGGATGATGAGAATATGAACAATGGAGAAAAAAACAAAAAGGTACCCTGGGCAGGACCACTGTTGTAGCGACCATGTGTAATGATTCTGCAATTCACTGCAGCTCCAAACAAGATGAATTTAACCCTAACTCACCCTCTCATCAGTTACTCTGTGAAGTTTCTATAATATTTGAATATGAATGGATATCCAGTTGGGTGTATCAGGTAATGTTACACAAGATCCTACTGAGGCATGACCCAATAAGTGAAAAGCTCATTATTTTCTCAGTCAAGACATAACATTCATTTGGTCAGATTTAGGGGAGGCAGTAACATAATGTGGTTGTCAGTGAATTAATAATCAAGAGTCACCATCTGATGTTTTGGGGAACATGAGTTTGAACTCCATCATGTCAGAGGGTGAAATTTGAATGAGATAAAACATTTAAAATTAAAAAAAAAGTTTGTCTAAAGAATCCGTTTAGTTAACCAATATCCTTTAGGGAAGGAAATCTGCTGCCATGCTTACCTGGTCTGGTGTACATATGACTCCAGACCCACAGCAATATAGTTGACACTTCTCTGTGTATAGACATGTTCTGTTTCATCTGTGGTACTCCTTTCAGTTTAGGCCAAGGGCCACCACGTCACATAGGCCATTAGTCCTTATTTTCCAAGAAAAGTTTAATTTTTATGATTGATGCAGATTCTTAAAAATTTCTTTGAAACATTTTCCGAAACAGTTACAGATTCATGGGCATTTGAAGTAAATTTAAAATTTTCTTGACTGCATTGCTTCCAGGTCAAATGATGTCACAAATGCACTGCCTGAGAAAGTGCTGATAGCTAATTCAGTCATAGCTTTTAAATGAGAATCGGATAATTATCTAAAGAGAAAGTGTTCTAGTGCTGCTCAGGAAAGGTGGGGACGTGAGACTCACAAGTTGCTCCTGCAGAGAGCTGGAACAGACATGAGAGGCTGACTGTTGTAACTATTCAATGATTCTGATGTATGGTGCAAAGAACCTGTAGTTATGTATGATCGTTCACAACCTAAGGGAAGTCCTGTTTTTTACACCAATGAAATAGTTTTTAAATGTAGTCATTCTTAATAAAACAGGATTCAAAGCAACCAAGACCGCAGTGAGATAAAACACCCGGCCACCTACCTTCAGTGAGGCTGAGGAACAATTATTCATCAGGACATCAGGGAGAATTTCCCTGCTCTTAATTTAAATGATGGCCTAAAGATATTTAACACCATCCTGAGAAAGTAGACTCGGCCTCAGATTAATTACTCATCCGAATTTTGAACCATAATCATTTGACTCAGAGATGAAAGTGCCTCCCTTGAGCTATATCCAACACTGTAAAATATAGGGGAAGGTGTGAGGAGTTGTCAATAAGAGACAGAATACAGTAATCAATTGTTAGAGCTTGCATTACATTCCTGCTTCTTTTTAGATCTTTCCGTCAATTGATGAGGGACCCAGACAGGCCCTGCTCTTGTTGACATTGGCCTGGTCTACATTTGGGAGCGTGAGTTATTCTTGGATCTGAGAAAGTGCAATGACACATCCTCTGGAAGCTGTTCTAGTCAGTAACCCTGCTATGAATTATCTGCCCTAACTGGAAATGTTTTTTTTGTGTGTGGAATGTTGATAATGAATAGGGTGTTGACCTTCAGTGGTTCTTGTGTTGTATTCTAAAAGCATTTACTTTATTCCTGCTTTGGTTCCCCTTTGCAGAGCCTGCTTTCCCCGGAACCAGCAAACAACAAACAGGTCTGTCTTTTCTGACGTTCCCGTGAGATCCTAGTTCTGCCTGTCGACCACTTGAGGACAAATAAATCTACATGAATATCAGTCTGGAAAGCTTAGTTGTCCCTCTCTTTGTAACTTCCAGCAAAGCTAAGGGGAAAAGGCAGGAGAATGTCAGTAATTTAGCTGCTCAGAAAGCCAGTAGGGACATGTGGGTTGAATGGCTTCCTTCTGCCCCACAACAGCTATTGATTCTGTGATTGTTATACTGAGGGAGCATGGCTGCAAACACACTGCCCCCTGGTGAATAGCACCATTAATTATTTTGAAGAATGTGGGTATTGTTGCCTGGGTCAGCATTTATTGCCCGTCCCTAATTTCCTTGGAGAAGGTGATGGTAAGTAACCACCTTGAATCCTGCAGATCTTAAGGTGTAGGCACACCCACACTGCTATTAGGAAGGGAGTTCCAGGATTTTGACCCAGAAAAGAAACAGCAAAATATTTCCAAGTCAGGACAGTGTGTTGCTTAGAGGAGAATTTGCAGATAGATGTGATCCCATATCTCTGCTGCCCTTGATCTTCTCGGTGGTAGAGGTTGTGGATTTGCAAAGGGTCTTGGTGAATTTCTAGAGAGTGAATGCTGAGAATGTTTGATGTGATGCCAATCAAGAGGCCGGTTTTGTTCTGGATGTTGTTGAGTTTCTTGAGTATTGTGGAACGGCATGTAACTAGGCAAGTGGGAAATATTCCATCAAACTCCCGACTTGTACTTTGTAGATGATACTGAGAAGACGGGAGATAAGTTACTCATCACAGGATTCCTGGAGACTGACCTGCTGTCGCAGCCGCTATATTTATATGGCTAGTCCAGTTCAGTTTCTGCCCAGGCTGTTGATAGTGGGGGATTCAGTGATGGCAACACCATTAAATGTCAAGAGGAGATATTTGAATTTTCTTGTTGGAGATGGTCATTGCCTGGCACTTGTGTAGCACAAATGTTACTTGCTGCTTGTTAGTCCACGCCTAGATATTGTTCAGGTCTTGTTGCATTTGAACTAGGACTGCTTCTGTATCTGAGGACTTGTGGATGCTGGTGAGCATTGTGCAATCATCAGCAAACATGCCCACCTTTGACCTAATTATGGAGGGAAGGTCATTGATGAATCAGCTGAAGATGGTTGGGTCTAGGACACTGCCCTGAGGAACTCCTACTGAGATGACCTGGAGCTGAGATGACTTATCTCCAGACATCACAATCATGTTCCTATGTGCCAAGTACAACTCCAATCTCTGGAGAGTTTTCACCAGTTTCTGTTGATTCCAGTTTTGTTAGAGCTTCTTGCTGCTATATTTGGACGAATGTGGCCTTGATATCAAGGGGTGTCTCTCATCTCACCTCTGGAATTCAGCTCTTTTTTGTCCATGTCTGAGCCAAGGGCTGTAATGAGGTCAAGAGCTGAGCAGCCCTAGAGGAACCCAAACTGGGCGTCACTGAGCAGGTTATTGCTGAGGAGGTGTTGTTTGATAGCACTGTTGATGACACCTTCCATCACTTTACTGATGATCGAGAATAGATTGATGGGGCAATGACTGTTTGGGTTGGATTTGTTCTGATTTTTATGTACAGGACATACCTGGGCAATTTTCCACATTGTTGGGTAGATGCCAGTGTTGTAATTGTACTGGAACAGCTTGGCCAGGGGTGCAGCAAGTTCTGGAGCACAAGTTTTCAGTACTATTGCCAGATGTGTTCAGGGCCCATAGCCTTTGCAGTATTCAGTGTCTCCAACTATTTCTGAATATCATGTGGAGTGAATCGCATTGGTTTCAAACTGGTATCTCTGATGTTGAGGACCATGGGAGGAGGCCGAGATGGATCATCCACTTGGCATTTTTGGCTGCAGATTGCTGCAAATGCTTTAACTTTATCATTTGCACTGATGCGCTGGGTTGTCCTGCTGGAAATATTCAGCAGATGAGGTAACAACAATGTAAAAGAGATACAGTGAAAGTCACAGGTCTATAACCTATTATTTGAACTGCCCATCAACCTGACTCATTAATCCATGCTCCTACAGAGAGGCTGTCGGTGCTGCTCAGTGTCTCCAGCATTTTAAGCTTTTATCACAGATTTCCAGCATTTGCTATATTTTGGCTTCCTTTTTCGAGTGGGTTGTAGTGGGTGGGGGAGGGGTGGTTTGAGGGTATGATCTAGGGAGTCTCTATGCCTGGACTTTCTGACGGCAAGTCTGTTGTTATTCCAGCATAGATGGGAATTGAGCTAGGGGGAATCCCAATGTGGCACACTCCAAGGGAATTTCACAGAAAGTTGAAGATTCTGCTGAGCAATTTATAATCTGGAATCCTCCAAAAGTCAGCATGTTAAATTGGAGAATTTGGAAGGTCCCAATAAAATTAAGTGAAATAGTTACTCAGGAGAAGTTAGACGATTAAATACCTAGTTTGTTCCGCCTAATCATACTTAACCCCACGCCCCCACCCAACTATCAACACACACACACACACACACAGCCAGCCCCCATCTCACTACTGGACCCAACCCAGCCTGCCTGATACCCACCCACTAGAGCTGACTAGACATACCCACACTGCCAGACTGGTCTAGATCTGACTCCCTACCTACCATTGGACTCATCCCAATTTGCTACCCATACGCCCCCTTGGCAAGACCTGACCTGACACCCCGAGCGCCAACATGACCTCACACCCGACCCCTGACTCCAGATCTGACCCAACTGCCCCAGACTTGACAACCACCACACCGAATTTGTCCCACCCATCCTGACCTGCCCCCAATCACTTACCTTGCCACCTTGTCACCCTACCCACTTGGCACCATACCCTCTTCCCACTTGGTATCCTAACCACCCGGAACCCTATGCTGTACCCATCTGGCGCCCTATCCCTTGCACTCTAGTCCATCTCCAGCATGCACCCTTCCCAACAGGGATCTACTCACCTTGGACCCTCACATCCCACCCACCTATCACGGTACCCATCCAGCACCCCAACATCGCACTTACCTGTCAAAGTGGCTCTGAGTCTGTACCTTTAGATTTCAGAAAATAACAGCTGACTGCTGTGGAAAGGGAGTTAGGTTTGCTTTCCTTTTGACAGTTCTGTCCAACAGAAGAATTGTCAGAATGGAAACATATCTGCATTTCTGAAGGAGCCCTCATCGGATCAGAATGTGGAAATGAAAGTGGAGTGAGATAGCAAGAACTGCAGATGCTGGAGTCAGAGATAACAAAGTGTGGAGCTGGAGGAACACAGCAGGTTAGGCAGCATCAGAGGAGCAGGAAAGTTGATGTTTCAGGTTGGGACTGTTCTTCAGAAAGAAGGGGAATGCCTGATTTGAAGAGTATTAGCTATGAGAAGAGATTGGACAATGAGGAGTGACAAAATAGCTTACAAAAGATAGAAGTTTACAAACTTATGAGAGTCGTGAATAGAATGGACCAGAGGAGTCCTTTTCCCAGGTAGACATGTCAATTACTAGGGGACATAGGTTTAAGGTAAAAGGGGTTAGTTTAAAGGAGATATGAGAGGCAAGTGCTTTACACAGAGGGTGCTAAGTGCGTGGAATGCACTACCACTGGAGGTGGTGGAAGCAGATACAATAGCAACATTTAAGATGCATTTTGACAGATATATGAATAGGTAGGGAATTGAGGGATACAGACTGTACAGGAGCAAAAGGTTTTTGGTTTAGAATGGCATCACATGTTGGCACAGTCAAGGTGGGCTCTATTGTTCTTTATATCTTTAATCTTTGCAGAATTCCATTGGTCACTGACCTCCAGTCAGGAAAACACTACTCCAGAACTACCTACTGGCTTCTATGACCAAGCTAATTTGTATCCAACTTACCAGCTCACCATGGATCCCATTTGTCTTAATCTTCTGGACCAGCCTACCTTGCGGCACCTGATCAAATGCTTTAGTAAAGTTCTTATAGATAACATCCACTGCCCTACCCACATCAATCATCTTTGCCAGTTCCTCAAAAAATTCAATCAAATGTGTGTGACAAGACCGCCTTCACACAAAGCCATGTTCACTAATGTTAAGAAGTCCATTCTTTTCCAAATTGAGTAAATTTTGTACCCAATTGGCTCGCTCTTTCTGGATTCCATGTGATCTAACCTTCTAACCAGTCTACCTGCAGAACCTTGTCAAACACCTTGCTGAAGTCCATAAAGACAACATCTACTGCTCTGACTTCATCAATCTTCTTTATCACTTCTTCAATTAACTCAATCAAGTTAGTGAGACATGATTTCCCATGTACAAGATTATGTTGACCATCCCTAATCAATCCTTGCCTTTCCAAATACATGTAAATCCTGTCCCTCAGGATCCCCTGCTTACCCACCACTGGGTCATAGAATCCCTACAGTGTGGAAGTAGACCATTCAGCCTATTATGTCCACACAAACCCTCTGAAGAGCATCACACCCAGACCTACCCTATCCCTATAACCCTGCATTTCCCATGTCTAATCCACATAGCCTGCACATCCCTGGACACTTTGAGCACTTTAGCATGGCCAATCCACCCTAACTTGCACATCTTTGGACTGTGGAATGAAACCGGAGCACCCAGAGGAAACCCACAAAGATGCTGGGAGAATGTGCAAACTTGAAACAGACATGAGGGTGGAATTGAACCCTAGTTCCTGGTGCTGTGAAGTGGCAGTGTTAACCACTGAGCCACCATGCCGACTGATATTAGGCTCACCGATCTGCACCGATCCCCTGGCTTTTCCTTACCACCTTTCTTAAATAATGGCACCACATTAGCCAACCCGCAGTCTTCTGACACCTCACCTGTGGCTATCAATGATACAAATACCTCAGCAAGGAACCCAGCAATCTCTTCCCTAGCTTCCCATAAAGTCCTGGGATACACCTAATCAGGATCTGGGAATTTATCCAACTTAATGTGCTTTGAGACAGCACCCCCTCTTCTGTAATATGGACACTTTTCAGGATATCTCTATTTATTTCCCCAAGTTCTCTAGCTTCCATGTCCTTCTCCGTAGTAGGTATTGACACGAAATACTCGGTTAGTGTCTCACTTATCTCTTGTGGGTTCACACATAGATGGCCTTGCTGATCTCTAAGGGGCCCTGTTCACTTCCTAGTTACTCTTTTGCCCTTAACGTATTTGTAGAATCTCTTTGGATTTTCCTTAACCCTGTTTGCCAAATTATTTCATGTCCTCTTTTTGCCCTCCTGATTTCCCTCTCAAGTATACTCCTACTGCCCTTACACTCCTCCAGAGATTCACTCAATCCCAGCTGTGTATACCTGACATATGCCTCCTTTTTCTTGAGCAGAGCCTCAATTTTTCTCGTCATCCAGCATTCCCTACATCAACCAGCCTTTCCCTTCACACTAACAGAAACACAACTGTCTCTGAATTCATGTCATCTCATTATTTTAAAAGCTTCCACTTTCCAACTATCCCTTTGCCGGCGAATAGTGTCTCCCACTCAACTGTTGAAAGTTCTTGCCTAATTCCATCATACTCCAATTTAGAACTTTAACTTTTAGATCATGTTTATCCTTTTCCATAACTATTTTAAAACTAATGAAATTAGTATACTATAGAATAAGTGTACCCCAACTGCCCTTATACACCTCTAGGGATTCACCCGATCCCAACTCTCTATACCTGCCATATGCCTCCTTCTTTTGACCAGAGCCTCAATTTCCTCTAATCATCCAGCATTCCCTACACCTACCAGCCTTGGCCTTCACACCAATAGGAACATACTGTCTCTAGACTCTCTTGTTATCTCATTTTTAAAGGCCTCCCACTGTCTAACTGTCCCTTTACATGTGAATAGCCTTTCCCAATCAACCTTTGAAAGTTCTTGCCAATACTGTCAAAATCGGCCTTATTCCAACTTAAATCTTTAGCTTTTAGATCAGGTCTATACTTTTTTATAACTATTGCAAAACAAATAGAATAATGATCGTTGACCCTGAAGTACTCCCCCACTGACACCTCAGTCACCTGCCTGCCTTATTTCCAAAGAGATGACATTTTGCACCTTCTGTAGTAGGTACATCCACATACTGAATCAGTACATTTTCTTGCACATTAACAAGTTCCTCTCCATCCAAGCCCTTAACACTATGGCAGTCCCAGTCTATGTTTGGAAAGTTAAATCATTCTTATAGATTTCTCCAGTACCTGCCTAATACATTTGTATCTTTCCCCCAATTTCGCACTTTCAGCCGAAGACCAGTCTTATCCTTATCCATAACTATCTTAAAACTTGCAGAATAATGATCACCGAACCCAAAGTGCTCACCCACTGAAAATTTGATCACCTGGCTGGGCTCATTCCCCAGTACCAGGCCAAGTATGGTCCCTTCCCTAGTTGGACTATTTTCTACATTGTTTCAAGAAATCCTCCTGGATGCATTTTTGCCTCATCTAAGTTCCTGGCTCTAAGGGAGTCCCAGTCAATATTGGGGGAGTTAAAATCACCCACTACAACAACCCTGTTGTTTTTACATCTTTCTGTGTTCTGTTTACAAATCTGTTCTTCGATCTTCCACTGGCTGTTGGGAAGTCTGTAGTATAACTCCATCATAGTGATTGCACCTTTCTTATTCCTGAGTTCTACACAAATAGCCTCACTGGATTAGCCCTCTAAGATGTCCTCTCTTAATGCAGCAGTGATATTTTTCCTTAATCAGTCTTACAAATTCCCTACCCCTTTTACATCCCTCTCTATCACACCTCAAATATCTAACCCATGGAACATTGAGCCATCAGTCCTGCCGTTCTCTCAACTATGTTTCTGCAATGCCTACAACATTGTAGTCCCATGAATTAATCCAAGCTCTAAACTCATTTATCTTTGTTGCAAAGCAGAGGCCGACCCTTCCCTGAATAACTAAAAACCCGAAACACCTGGAGAAGCTCACCTCACCTCATAATCTGTTAAAGGTAGTGTGAAAAGTGGTATAACCTGCCTTTCGCCTCCCAATCTGTCATGAAGGGGAGGTTAAATGAAAGGAACTCCTGACAGTCACTCTATAGTCAACAAATGACAATTTATTTATCTAATTCTAACAGTTAGCATATTAACAGAACAACTGACAATCCAAACAATTTCCCCTTATCTATTAACTATTCCCGAATAAAACAAAATACTGATGGTATGCTGTTCCAATAGATAAAAGTCCCACTTATAAAACCAAATTAATAAAAAAAAATTAAAACCTAATCTCTCGAAATTACAGTCAGGATAAGTCTTCTGGAATGTCCTTTGCCTTCTCTGCTGTTCTCCAGTCAGGAACACCTTAGTCGAATTCTTGCTTCAGGAATATTAGCTAGGAGTGCCGTAGTACCTTTATTTAATCTGTAAATTAAGTGTTTGTAACGTAAGACTCCAATGAAATAGTCTGCTGTTCTTGTCTTTAAATCTTTCCAAAAATATCAAAAGATTGTGATCAGTGTACACAATTACTCTCCTGCAATAACACAGCTCCAACTCCTACATCGCTTGTGTCAATAGCAACGTTAAAGGGTTTCAACAAATTTGACATGCCTAAAACTGGTGCTGTGGTTAACACGGTTTTTAAATTCTCAATTGCTTCCTGGCATTGTTCTGTCCACTGAAATTTCGTGTTCTTCTTCAGCAAATCCGTCAGCGGTGCCACCATGCTACTTAAGTTTGATACAAGTTTCCTGCAGAACCCACGCAGTTCCAAAAATTGTAGCACTTCCTTCTTCAAAGATGGTCTTGGAAATTCCTCGATGGCCTTTGTCTTCATGGTCCTCCGTGCCATCCTTCCATGTCCGATGTTGTGTCCTAAGAACGTCACTTCCAGCTTCGCAAATTCAGTCTTTGCCAAATTTATGACCAACTTTTGCCTTCTGTAGTCTGTCAAACAGCTCTGTCCAATGCGCCATGTGATCTGTCCACAAATGGCTGAATATTGCTAAATCATCTATATAGATGGCACAATTAGTCACTCCTGTCACAACTCTGCTCATAAGCCTTTGAAATGTGGGTGGTGCATTCTTCATTCCAAAGGGTGTTACTTTAAATTGATACAGACCATTTGGGGTTACAAATGCAGAAATGTCGTTCACTTTCTCCATCAAAGGTATTTGCCAGTAACAACGAAGTAAGTCCAACTTTGTGATATAAGTGGCTTGTCCAACTTTTTCCACACAGTCCTCCAGCCTTGGAATTGGATATGAGTCTGATTTAGTCATGGCATTGACCTCCCAATAATCTACACAGAATCGTTGAGTACCATCAGGTTTGGGAACCAACACAATTGGCGAACTCCACTCACTTTGACTCGGCTCGATGATGTCTTCTTAGCACATGCTGACCTGCTGCTCTGATTCCCGTCCTACTGCCGCACTAGTTTGAACCCTCCCAGGTGATACGAGCAAAAGGTCCCTGTAAGGATATTGGTGCCTGTTCATTTTAGGTGCAGCCCGACCCTGTACAGGTCCCTCCTGTCCTGGAAGAGAATCCAGTGATCCAGATATGTGAAGCCCACATTTCTAAACCTATTCTTTGGGCATGCATTCAAGAGGTGCTGGAAAAATGGAGGACATCCAATCTGGTACTGCTATTCAAGAAAGGAGCAAGGGATAAGCAAGGAAATTATAGACCAGTTAGTTTAACTTCGGTGGGATGGGGAAAGTATTGGAAGCAATTTTGAGGGACAGAATTAGTCTGCATTTGAAGAGGCAGAGGTTAATCAAGAACAGTCAGCATGGTTTTGTTAAAGGGAGGTCATGTCTGACGGATTTGATTGGTAGGGCCCTGGTCATGTTGTAGAACAGACAGACCTAGGGTTCAGCTACTTAATACTTTGAAATTTGCGTCACAGGTAGACAGGATGGTTAAGAAGGCATTTAGCATGCATGCTTTCATTGCTGAGACCTTTGAGTATAGAAGTTGGGAAGTCATGTTGGGGTTGGACAGGACATTGGTGAGGCCTCTTCTGGAGGACAGTGTGCAGTTCTGGTCGCCCTGTTATAGGAAAGATACTATTAAACTGGAGAGGGTTCAGAAAAGATTAACCAGGATGTTGCTGGGAGTGGAGGGTTTGAGTCATAAAAATAGGCTGGGACTTTTTTCACTGGAGCATTGTAGGTGGAGGGGTGACCTTCCAGAAGTTTATAAAATCATGAATGAATAGCAAAGGTCTTTTCTCTTGGGTGGGGGAGTTCAAAACTAGGGGGCATATTTTTAAGGTGGGAGGAGAAAGATTTAAAAAGGAGACAACGGGCAATTTTTTTACACAGGGAGTTGTTAGTGTGTGGAGTGAACTGCCAGAGGAAGTGGCAGATGCAGGTACAGTTACAACGTTTAAAAGATATTTGAATAAGTACATGAAAAGGAAAGGTTTGGAGGGATATGGGCCAAATGCAGATAGGTGGGACTAGCTTAGTTTGGGAACATGGTCGGTGTGGACTAGTTGGACCAAAGTGTCTATTTCCATGCTATATGACTCTATGACTCTAGATGACCAGGTGTGTAGATGAGGGCAATGCTTTTGATGTAGTCTACTTGACTTCAGTAAGGGTTTTTAATAATGTGCCACATGGAAGACTGATAGCAAAGGTAAGATCCCTTAGATGCAAGGAAATTTGGCAAATTGGATCCACAGTTGACAGAGTGGCAAGAAGTAGAGCTTGATTGTTGAGGGGGTTGTCTGACCAGAAGTCTATGTCCAGTGGGGTCCCACAGGGGTCTGTGTTGAGGCCCTCTTGTGATTTCCATAAATGACTTGAATGGAGGAGGGTTGATCAGTAAGTTCACAGATGATACAAAAAATTGGTGGTTAATAATGAGGAGCATTGCCTTAGACAACAAGAGGATATAGACGGGCTAGTCAGATGGGCTGGTCATTGATAAATGGAATTCAATGTGGATAAACATGAGGTGATGCACTTGGGCAGGACAAACAAGGTTAGGGAATACATGATGTATGTTAGAACCCTGGGAAACACTGCGTATCAGTGGGAACTCAGTGTACATGCCTGCTGGTCTCTTAAGGTATCAGGACAGATGGTTCAATTGGTTAAGAAGGCACGTGATATACTTACCTTTTATGTCAAGCCATAGAGCGGGGAGGTTATGCTGGCACTGTATAAAACATTGGTTAGGCTACAGTTAGATTATCAGTACTACTGATCAAGCATGCTGCTAAATTGGCTATTGGCAGCAGGTGGTGAGGGAACCGCCAAGAGGGAAAAATATACTTGACTTCATCCTCATCAATCTGCCCATGGCAGATAAACCTGTCCATGACATTATCGGTAAGAGTGACCATGGCATAATCCTTGTGGAGATAAAATCCTACCTTCATATTGAGAATACTGTCCATCGTGTTGTGTGGCACAATCACCATGCTAAATGGGACAGACTTTGAACAGATATAGCAACTCAACTCTGCATGTCCATAAGGCGCTGTGGGCCATCAACATTAGCAGAACTGTACTCCAGCACAATGAGCTCCACCTCATGGTCCAGCATAACCCCCCACTCAATCATTACCATCAAGGCAGGAGATCAATGCTGCTTCAATAGAGAGTACAGGAGGGCATGCCTGAAAATGAGGTGTCAGCCTGGTGAAGCAACCCATTTGCATACCAAACAGCATAAACAGCAAGCAATAGACAGAGCTAAGCATCCCACAACTAATGGACCAGATCTAAGCTCTGCAGTCCTGCCATATCCAGTCATGAGTAGTGGTGAACAATTAGACAACTCACTGGAAGAGGAGGCTCCACATAATAACTCTTCCACAATGATGGAACATCCCAACACATCAGTGCAAGAGGTAAGACTGAAGACTTTGCAACAATCTGCAGCCAGAAGTTCTGAGTTAATGATCCATCTCAGCCTCCTTCAGTATTCCCAGCACCACAGATGGTAGTCTTCAGACAATTCGATTCATTCCACGCGATAGCAAGAAACAGTTAAAGACACTGGAGACTGCAAAGGCTATGGGCCCTCATAACAATCACGCAGTAGTACTGAAGACTTGTGCTCCAGAACCTGCCACATCCGTGGCCAAGCTCTTCCACTACAGTTACAACACAGGCATCTACTTAATAATATGGAAAATTGCCCACAAAAAAGCAGGACAAATCGAACCTGGCCAATTACTGACTCATCAGTCTACTCTCGATCATCAGTAAAGTGATGGAAGGTGTCAGTGCTATCAAGCAGCACCTTCTCAGCAATAACCTGCTCAGTGACGCCTAGTTTGGCTTCCGCCAGGGCCACTCAGCTCCTGACCTCATTACAGCCTTGGTTCAAATATGGACAAAAGAGTTGAATTCTAAAGGGAAGATAAGCCTTTGACACCAAGGCTGCATATGATCTGTGTGTTATACCGAGGAGCCCTTGCAAAACTTAAATCAATGGGAATCATGGGGCCAATTCTCTGCTGGTTGGAATCATAACTAGCATATAGGAAAATGCTTGCAGTTATTGGAGGTAGTCGTCACAGTTCCAGGACATCTCTGTAGGAGTTCCTCAAGGTAGTGTCCTTGACCCAACTATCTCTAACAGCTTCTTCAATGACCTTCCCTCCATTATAAGGTCAAAAGGATGTTCGCCAGTGATTGCACAATGTTCAATAACATTCACTACTCTTCCAATACTGAAGCAGTCCATGTTCAAATGCAACAAAATCTGGACACTATCCAAGCTTGGGCTCACAAATGGCAAGTAACATTTGTGCCACAAAAATGCCAGTCATGACCATCTCCAATAAGGAACATCTAACCATCTGAAAATATAACCATCTGAATATCTAACCATTGTCCCTTGACATTCAATGGCATTACCATCACTGATTCCTCAACTATCAACATCCCTAAGGTTATTATTGACCAGATGATGAACTGAACTAGTTGTATTTTTATGGACCAGAACAAATCCCCCAAAATATTCAGAAGATAGTCTAAACCACAGCTTTTTCTTATTTTAGTGATGTTGCTTTCTTGATGCAATTTGATTGGTCAAACTACTGGATTTAAAGCAAAACATGCTTTATTCATCCGCTATAGTTAAAATACAGCAAAAAGAAAGGAGGGATTGGAATGACTTAACTCTATTGGAAAATTTAACAGAATAATAGATACAGTCACTATTGCTAATTAACAGTTCCAATATAGTAATATCCCATAATCACACCCTTAGCAAAAGGCAAATTCAGGAAACAGATTGTCTTACATGCAACTCCTGTAGCACACAGACAACCCCAAGCTTTTGGCTGTAACCAAGATAGGGAAAACAAATAGTTTCCACTTCTTCCAGACCCCAACAGCAATGGCTGAAAGATAAACTAAAAATCCCGATTCTGTGAGAGCTTGACCACACCCACTCAGGCTGCTTCTATTGATCCAACTTTTTAAAAAACCCAAGACTTCACAAGTTGTTTACTGGCTTTCCAATTAGACAGGTTGTCACCTCTGTCTTAAAATCTCTCTTTAAAAAACACCAGAACGAAATAACCTTTTAAAGCCGCAGCATCGTCAAAATATAAATATAGTGGCATCAAGAACAGGCCAAAGGCTTGGAATCCTGCAGCTAGTAACTCACCTCATGACTCCCCAAAGTCTGTCCATCTACAAGGCACAAGTCAGGAGTGTGTTGAAATAGTCCCCACTTGCCTGGATGAGTGCAGCCCCAACAGCATGGATATTTCTTTCGATTTACAGAGTAGCTTTCCTGGTTTTAAACATTTCAAACAAATCCTTTCTTAAACTTCTCCTCTCTAAGGAGGCATTATAAAAGGGTGTAATGGTCTGAAAGGGTTAATGCTGAGAAGTGACTTAAGCACCACCCATGATGATGATGTCGTATGGACTTAGTGGGGGTACAGCTTAGGATTTGAAAGAATTGTGCCGTATCATTGAGGTCTCCCTTGTGGTTTTTGTAACAATATCTATCACATCAGTGTAATTTGAAACAAGCTGTTAATATGCAACAAATGACATCTTGTTTAAGATAACAGCCTCTTCATGTTAGGTTTCCTAGTGGTTTTCCTCTACCACACCTGACTCTTGGACCTTGTAGATATCTATCCTAAAAGAAGATTGTGGTAGCAAACATTCCACTTTGTGGGAAGTAGTGCAGATAGCCTTGTACAACAAAGTAGCCAGTGGCTAGGAACACTCAGATAATAGCTTCAACTATCCAATCTTATCCATGTTTAGTCAGTATTTCTAATGCCCTGTCTTTATCAGATTTTAGTCTGCCCAGAGTCCCAACTACTTCCTCTTTCACCCTGACGTACAAAACATCTTCTTCCTTGCTTACTACCTCTGCCATACTCTCTGTCTCAATGATAAAACTCCTTTTTAGCCCACAATCTGCCCCATCCTTCCTCTCAGCTCCTGTTTTACTGCTTAAATGCCTGTTGAAGACTTCAGTTGGTCATGAGGATGACCCAGCAATTGTCAATAAAATTTATTTTCAATATTCATTCGCAGAACTGGGGAGTTACCAGCAAGACTGGCAAATTATTGTGCACCTTAATTCTCTAGTGGTATTCAGGATTCTTAATTCCCTGGGAATGGGCAAATGGTTTCTCAGACACTATAGCTGTTAGCTTGGCAGAACTTGTCCTTGTTTGTGTGTTACATTTCTATGACTCTATAACACTCAAGAAACTAGACACCATCCAGGACAAAGCAGCCCGCTTGATTGGCACCATATCCCCAAGCATCTGTTCTCTCACCACTGACACTCTATAGTAGCAGTGTGTACCGTTTATATGATGCACTGCAGAAAATCGCCAAAAATCTAAAGTCAGCACTGCCCAAACCCAGACCACTACCATCTAGAAGGACACGGGCAACCAATACATGGGAACACCACCACCTGCAAGTTCTTTTCCAAGCTACTCATCATCCTGATTTGGAAATAAATTGCTGTTCCTTTAGTGTTGCTGGGTCAAAATCTTCCCTTCCTAAGGGCATTGTGGGTCTATCTATATCAAATAGACTGCAGCAGTTCAAGGAGGTAGCTCACTACCACCTTCTCAAGGACAACTAGGGATGGGCAATAAATTCTGGCCCAGCCATTGATGCCCACGTCCCACAAGAGAAAAAAAAGGCCCAGAAGGAGTAGTATGAATTAGAAGGAGCTGACCTGGCAGTTATGGATTCCATCCTGAAAGGAAGATCTGTAAGAGAATCAGAAAGGAAGATTTGTTAGAGAATCAGATAGGGAGCGAATGTATCAGAACTCCGTGAGTACAGTCCCATTTGGGTAAAGGTAGAAACTTTTAGCGAATGGTACAAAAACTAGGCTCAGAGGCTAGAAGCTTTAAAAAAGAATCCAGAAATATTCATTGCTCAGTCCTACTTCCTCTTGAGCCAGGTTCCTAATGCTGGAACACGATAATCCCATGTGGTAATCAATGCCTATAACTCACCAAAATTATTTATTATTCTCTGTGCATTCACTGAAATGCACGGTAACTCTGATTTAAATTTCTCCAACTCCACCTCTTAACTTGGGCAAGTAAATTATTTGATTGACACCTATTAACTAAGATGGCGTTTGGCACTCTTGCTTTCATTGGTCAGTGCATTCAGTTAAGGAGTTGGGACATCATGTTGCAGCTGTACAGAACATCGCTGAGGACACTTCTAGAATACTATGTTTAATTCTGGTCTCACTGCTATAGGGTAGATGTTGTTAAACTTGAAAGGGTGTTCAGAAGAGATTTGTGAAGATGTCACTTGGATTGGTGGGTTTGAGCTATGGGGAAAGGCTGCAAAGGCTGGGGCTATTTTCCCTGGAGCATTGGAGGCTGAGTGGTGGTCTGATAGAGGTTTATAAAATCATGAGGGGCATGGATAGGGTGAATAGCTAATTTCTTTTTCCCAGGATGGGGGAATCTAAAACATGAGGGCATAGATATAAGGTGAGAGGCGAAAGATTTAAAAGGGACCTGAGGGGCAACATTTTCTGACAGAGGATAGTGCGTGTATGGTATGACCATCTATAGAGTAACTAGTGGGTGGTGGGTGCAATTACAACATTAAAAGGCATCTGGAGGGATATATGAACAGGAAGGGTTTACAGGGTAATGGGCCAAATGCTGGAAAACGGGACTAGATCAGTTCAGGATATCTGGTCGGAATGGATGAGTTGGACTGAAGTGTCTGTTTCCATGCTGTATAACTCTAAAACGAACAACTCACAATGAGCATTACTGTCTAGCAAGTGGACCTTAGAGGCTTGGTTACAGCAGAGAAATCAAGAGCGATTTAAGTATTTTGCATTATTCTGTGGTTACAACGAAAGACAAAACATTTGTTGGTGAGATTGAGTCACGTACTCAGGCCACAGTCATACAGATCAGTAACCCAAGATTGGTTCAATGGAATCTGACAGAACAAAGAATGGCCGTGAACACAAGACTGTTTGTTGGTATTGCCTCAAACACTAGCCAAACCAAAGGCCTCGTGAGTTGGCCATGCAAACCTATATTGAGCATTGACAGCCATTTACAAATGTAGACAACTAGATGAATTTCTGATAGGGATAAAATAAATCCCAACCCCCTATCCTCCTCCACAGTTGAGTTCACAAGACCAAATAATGTTAGTATTAAAGAACCATATTAATGTGAGCAACAGGCTACTCACTATAATAGACATAACAATGCATAGCAGTGACCATGCCTAGGCAACAAGTATGGACAAGGGACCTTAACAATGGTGATATTTTCATTCAGGAGGTAGTGGACCAGTAGTGATTGCAACCTCTCTGTACAACTGAGGAACTGCAGGGTTGCAGAACAATCACCTAATGCTGCTGATTGGAATGAACCCAATGAGGAGTGTCATGTTGATGCTGGTCGACATACAATGCAAGGTCAAAATCAGAATCAAGCTCAATAGTCCTCTAGCAAATATCACCTACCAATTCATGGAATCCCTACAAGTGAAAGTAGGCCATTTGGCCCGTTGAGTCCAAAGTGACCCTCAGAACAGCATCCCACTCAGACCCACCTCCTTGCAACCCTGCATTTCCCATGGCTAATCCACCTAGCCTGCACATCCCTGGACATCATGGGCAATTTAGCGTGGCCAATCCACCTAACCTGCACATCTTTGGACTGTGGGAAGAAACCAGAGTATACAGAGGAAACCTACACAGGCACAGGGAGAACATGCAAACTCCACACAGTCACGGAGGGTGGAATTGAACCCAGGTCCCTGGTGCCGTGAGGCGGCAGTGCTAACTACTGAGCCACTGTGCCACTCTCAACCTTCCAAGTTTCAAGAGATCATACTCTAGAAGAATTGTGAATTCTCCATAGCACCTGAATTTGTGAAGTCTCTGGACTTGGTAGGAAGTGGAGTAGAAGTGCATGTAATTATATGCATGAATGTAGAAATATTAACTATGGGAAGATACTGGGGGTGGGGGAGATGTATAACTTAAACGTTCTGATAGGATTAATCCTGGAGACTGTATTAAGTTCCATTCAGTCTCATCATACTATACAGTTTTGGATGGGAAATGGAGAGAATATCCCTAACAAATAAAAACAAATTGTTGAAGGAACTCAGCAAATCTGACAGCATCTATGAACAGGGTCACAGGACTCGAAACTTTAATTGTTTTTCTCTGTCTACAAATACTGAGTTTCTCCATCACTTTCGGTTTTCTTTCTGATCTCCAGAATCCACAGTTCCTTGCATTATTTTAGAGAATATCTCTGGATTTTGAAAGGAACAGATGTTTTGTATATGTCTATTTTTATTCTTTCATGGGATGTGGACATCACTGGCTGGACCAGCATTTATTGCCTGCTCCTAATTCCCATGAGAAGAATGTAATGAGCTGCCTTCTTGAACCACTACAGTCCATGTCCTTTGAGATGGAAGTGACTGTGGGTTTGGAAGGTACTGTTAAAAGAGCTTGGGGGAGCCTCTGCCATGCACCTTGTGATCAATACACTAATGCTACTGCTGTCTGCATGGATTTCTTCTCACAGTCCAAAGGTGATCAAGTTAGGGTGGATTGGCCATGCTAAATTACCCATAGTGTCCAGGGATGTGCAGACTAAGTGGATTAACCATGGGAAATGCTGAGTTACAGGAATTGGGTAGGGGGGTGGGTCTGGGTGAGATGCTCTTTGGAGGGTGGGTGCAGACTCGTTGGGCAAAATGGCCTGCTT
The DNA here is from genome assembly GCF_021869965.1 of Rhincodon typus. Taxonomy (NCBI): domain Eukaryota; kingdom Metazoa; phylum Chordata; class Chondrichthyes; order Orectolobiformes; family Rhincodontidae; genus Rhincodon; species Rhincodon typus. The sequence goes on along the minus strand of NC_063361.1, from coordinate 1,695,148 downwards.
CCACACTGCAGGGATTCTGTGAATCTATACTTGTAAATGATTTGCATGAAGGAGTGGAAGGGTGGATTAGTAAGTTCGCGGACAATATGAAGGTGCGTCAAGTTGTGGATAGGGCGGAGGGCTGTTCTCGGTTACAAAGGGACATTGATAGGATGCAGAGCTGGGCTGAGAAGTGGCAGATGGAGTTTAACCCTGAAAAGTATGAGGTGATTCATTTTGGAAGGACAAACTTGCAAGCAGAATACAGGGTTAATGGAAAGATTCTTGGCAGTGTGGAGGAGCAGAGGGATCTTGGCGTTCATGTCCACAGTTCCCTGAAAGCTGCCACCCAGGTGGATAGAGTTGTTAAGAAGGCGTATGGTGTGTTAGCTTTCATTAATAGAGAGATTGAGTTCAAGAGCCGTGAAGTTATGCTCCAGCTATACAAAAGCCTGGTTCGGCCACATCTGGAGTATTGTGTCCAGTTCTGGTTAACTAATTACAGGAAAGATGTGGAAGCATTGGAAAAGGTGCAGAGCAGACTTACCAGGATGTTGCCTAGAATGGAGGGAAGGTCTTACGAGGAAAGGTTGAGAGAGCTGGGGCTTTTCTCTTTAGAACAACAAAGGATGAGAGGTGATTTGATAGAGGTATACAAAGTAATCAGAGGTATAGATAGAGTAGACAGCCAGAGACTTTTTCCTAGGGTGGAGGTAGCTATTATGAGGGGGCATAGTTTTAAAGCGCGTGGAGGTAGATATAGGGGAGAAGTCAGAGGTAGGTTCTTTACTCAGAGGGTGGTCGGGGCATGGAATGCATTGCCGGAGAGATCAGTGGAGTTGGCCTCATTAGGGATATTTAAGCGGCTATTAGACAGGCATATGGATGATAGTATAAGGTAGGGGTGAAGGTTAGATAAACCTTAGGATTAGGGTAAAAGTTCGGCACAACATCATGGGCCGAAGGGCCTGTACTGTGCTGTACTGGTCTATGTTCTATGTTCTATACTGTGTGCTATTAGTGAGGAGTGAATATTAAAGTGAATCTTGATGAATGGGATGCCAATCAAGTGGGTTGCTTTGCCCTGCATGGTTTTGAACATCTAGAATATTGTCGAACAATAGCCAATGTAACTAATTTCTATTGTACAGACTCACCCATAGTCAAACCTCTGTAAGCCAGATAGGCCCTTAGACTACTCAAGGAAAGAGCAACCTCCGTCTATCCACAAATACTATGAGCACTGGAATAGCTTGGTTCATGAAGTTACTATGTGAGATATTATTAAATTAACCATTTAATGTCTCAGTAAAATCAGCAGAGTGCCATCCTGATACCAGAGTGCCATCCTGAAGGTTGGCACAGTGTCTCAGTGGTTAGCACTGCTGCCTCATAGCGCCAGAAACCCAGGTTTGATTCTAGTCTCGGGTGACTGTCTGTGTGGAGTTTGCACGTTCTCCCCGTGTGGGTTTCCTCTGGGTGCTCCGGTTTCCTCCCACAGCCCAAAGATGTGCAGGTTAGGTGGATTGGCCATGCTAAATTGCCCATTGTGTTCAGGGATGTGCTGGCTAGGTAGATTAGCCACGGGAAATGCATGGTTACAGGGTTAGGATGGGGTGGATAGTTGCTATTTGGTGGGTCGGTGTGGACTCAATGGGCCGTACGGCCTGCTTCCAGTTCCTGGCCATTTTCAGGCCCTAGCACTTCTGTAGAAATATTAAATATGTTTATTGAACTCTGACCTTATCTCCCAATGTTGCCCAAACTATAAACAGGCCTCATTAGGACTCAGGCTATCCCACAGTGCAGGAATTTGTTCTGCTGATTTCTAAAGCTAGATTGTGTACTAAAAGGTACAAAGTGTGGCTTTCATTAACACTTCCAAATTCTGCACTCCTGACTCTCAGCGGCAAATAAATAAATTCTTATCCCAATCAAAATAGAGTATGAAAACAAAGAAATTCCAGTGGAATACTTCAAGGAAAATACATTTCGCCTGGGCTGCAGTCTAATGATGGTATAAACCTCACTTCCTTCACTGTTGCCAAAAGTCCCCACTCAGTGCGTTAGTGCATAGCCATGTGTGACACTGAACAAGTAGGTCAAAGGTCCCAGGTTCTCCCCCTCCTCTGTGCTAGATAATCTCAAAGTAATCACAGCTGTTAGTCACAGGGTCCCTCTACTATGGAGGATCTGCTGAGTGTCAGGGATTTGCTGGGTACTAGCTGCTCAATTTTTGTAACTGTGCGGTGATTTTCAGGAGCCAGTGAAGGAGCTGTCGAAGGAGCTGTCTGAGCTTGTGGTTTACTGCAAGGCTGTGCGTTTCCGCAGCTTCCAGTATGCAAGGGACAAGGCATGTCCCTGTGAACTCTCATCCTTCTCTGAGAATAAAGCAAAGAAGCTCATCTGTGAGTCAGGTAAGGTAGGACAACACGATCATCACCAAAATGATACAAAAGATAATCACTGCTGCAAATCTGCAATAAAAACTGAAGATATGGAAATAGTCAGCAAGTCTTGGCAGCATTTGGAGGGAGAAGTAGAGTTATCAATTTCGATCAATGAGTCTTCGACAGAGCTGGGAAGAGTTAGAAATATCATTGGTTTTGAGCAAGTGAATGCAGGTAGAATGAAAAGGAACAAATTGTAAGTGTTTAAATGGGTGAAATTTGGGAAGTTTGACATTAATAACAAAAGAATTACTAGTGTGGGACCGGACACAATGGAAGCTCGCAGGAGGTGTGAATGTCAAATAGTGAACAGCTGCCATCTGGAAAAAACAAGAGAGTGAAACCAAAACCTGCAAAGTGAAAGGAAACAGCAAGGAATGAACTATGACCTGAAATTGTTGCACTCCCTCATTACTGCTGGGCTGTTGGCCAATGAGTGGAACACATCTCCTTTGTAGACTTCTTTTATTTATTCAGGGGGTGTGGGTATCGCTGGCTGGCCAGCATTTATTGCCCATCCCTAGTTGCCCTTGAGAAGGTGGTGGTGAGCTACCTTAATGAACCATTGCAATCTATGTGGTGTAGGTAGACTAACTTAGGCTACGCCTAACCCACAATACCATTAGGGAAGGAATTCCAGATTTTGACCCAGCAACAGTGAAGGAACAGCAATATATTTCTAAGTCAGAATATTGAGTGGCATGGAGACAAACTTGTAGGTGGTAGTGCTCCCATGTATCTGCTACACATGTCCTTCCAGATGGAAACAGTCATGGTTTTGGAAAGTGCTGTCTAAGGATCTTTGGTGAATTTCTGCAGTGCATCTTGTAGAGAGTACACACTGCTGCTACTGAGTATCAGTTGTAGAAGGAGTGGATGTTTATGGATGTAGTGCCAATCAACGGGCTGCTTTGCCCTGGATGGTGTCAAATTTCTTGAGTGTTGTTGGAGCTGATCCAGGCACGTAGGGATCCAACTGACCAATGCTCATGCCTGTGGCTTCTGAGGAATAAAGGTCAAGTCTGTTTTATAACAAGGAAAATGAGAGATCTGTATTGGTCAGAACAATGAAGATGAGATCAGGGAAGGTCAGATGTGGTGATCCAGAAAATTTCCTTTTATTACTGACATTCCTGCTGTAATTGGGCTCAACAATCCAAACACTGAATAATAAACCTGAAAAGAAAAAAAAAATATCCAATTCCTAATATTCTGAGATGGTTAGATCCCAACATGTTTCATCTTTCATGTTTCACCAGAACTTGGCATTGTACCTCACTATCCATGGGCTCTCACCCTCTCTATCCAATCAGCTTTCACCCTCACTATCCAATGGACTCTCAGCCTATGTATCCAATGAGCTCTCACCCTCCATCTTTATCCAATGAGCTCTCACTGTCTCTATCCAATGAGCTCTCACCACCACTATCCAATGGGCTCTCACTCTTGCTATCCAATGGACTCTCAGCTCTCTATTCAATGGGCTGTCACCCTCTATCTCTATCCAATGGGCTCTCACCCTATCTGTCCAATAGGCTCTCAGCCTGTCCTCCCAACACCTTTTAGCCTTTACCACCCCCAGCCCCACCATACACCTCTAGCAGGGGGTCTAGCCCTGTTAGCTTACAATGAGCTGTTCCGCCTTACCTAGTTGGTGTATACTTTACTGAGCTCAGTAATGGGCTATTCAGCTTTTGTTCCCTGATGCAGTTGTTAATCTGTTCTTACCAACTGTCTGTTTTCCTTCCCCAGCAAGCAACTGGACCTCTCAAAGAATTTTGAGAAACCAGAGATCAGTCTACTTACAATATAGAAAAGGGGTGGGGAGGTGGGTGGTGAATGACAGTAGTCGGGATGATACACTGTGTTACTGGGGAGTTTCCACAGCCATGACTACACGGTGAGAATTGACTATTTGTTGTTGTGTTCCTCTGTAGAGATGATTAAATGTCTTTATTTTTCAGGAGCCTCCTTTGTTTGTTACAACACACTGCAGCTGTCCAGGATCTACCCCACGGGCTCTCGCTTTGACTCATCCAACTACAACCCTCAGGAGATGTGGAATGCAGGCTGTCAACTGGGTCAGTCTATCTCAGACCTGATCTAGGGTTTAATGAATTTAATGAATGATAATTATCTGAAAATAAGTGAAATACACTTACTGAGTGTGCACTAAACTGTATCAGCAAACCTGAATTCTCCAGATGTAGATTATTTCAAAAAGCCTAGTATTTCAAAATAATAAAAACTTGCATTCATATAGTACCTTTCATGGCTAAGGAACATCTTAAATTGTCTTAAATCCAATTAGGTACGTTAAAGTGTAGTCATTGTTGCAATATAGGAAATGGAGTAATTCATGCACAGGAAGCTCCCACAGTCACATGATAATTAACAGAACCTGTTTCTGCAATGTTAATTGAAGGTTACATATTGGCCAGGATGCTAGGGAACAACTCACCGGCTTTTCTATGAAATCATGGTATGGGACCTTTTGCATCCATCTGGGACAGCAAATGGGTCTTTAGTTTAAAGTTCGATCCAAAAGACTGCACATCCAACTGTGCAGAACACCATTGCAGCACTGCAGTGTACTCAATTAGTTTGAACATAGGGAGTAGGAGCAGGAGTAAGCCATTCAGCCCTTCAAGCCTGCTCTGCCAACATGATCATAGCTGGTCTTCTGCTTCAGTGACATCTTCCTGCATTATTCCAGTCTCTCATCATCTTCAATATTTTGAAATCTATCGATCTCTGTCTTGAACATGCTCAAGGATTGACTGTCCACAGTCCACGGGTAAGAGAGTTCCAAAATGTCACCACCCTCTGACAGGAGAGAATCCCCTTCATGTCTGTCCTAAATGGCCTACCCCTTATTCAGAAACTGTGGCCCTGGTTCAATAACCCTGCTGTCCCCAGCCAAGGGAAGCATTCTTCCTTCATCTATCCTGTTGAGACCAGTAAAACATTTATATGCTTTGAAGAAACAAATCAGATTTTAAGCTGTTTTAATTGGCTAGATTATTGGGTATGACTAAGACAGACTGGAGGACGCCATTCAGCCCCTCAAGCCTGTTCTCCTATTCAGTCAGATCTGTATCTGTATCCTAACTTTTCCACTCGCTTTGGCTTCATATCCCTTATCATTTTTGATTAGTATTAACATCCCAATTGATGGGCAGGTGAGATCCCAGAGTGAAACTTGGCTCAATAGATCATATGTTTATGTGTTTAGTTAGTTAAGGTGGTGGTTAATCACTGAGATCATTCACATGAGACTGTAGATTTTCTTTAACAGAATAACAAGCGTTTATTACACAAAAGAAATAGAACAGAAATTAGATAAATACAGGTAGTTAGAGTGATCTCCCAAAATACAGCAAAAGAAGGTTTCAACCTTTTCCCAACACTATGTATTCCAGAGACTCAAGCCCAATGAAATTACACCTCTATCTCAATTCTTTAGGACTCCTAGCAATTTCTTGGTGTGGTCTGTGAAGACAACAAATTCTTTCCAAATCTACTGACATGAACATGTCATAAACCCAAGAACCTGAACTTTGTCAATTCTAACAATCTGCAGATTTCCAGCCTAACTCTTCTGGTTTGAAAAGTTTCACAAACTAAACGCTTGTAGTAACTTGTCATAACTTGTTCCTTGAAATACTCTGAATCCTTCTAGGAGAGAAACTGAATTTGCTTCCAAATACAACACTACCTGAATTGAAAAGAAAAATTGCTCTTCTGAGATTCTTCTGAACTAAAAACAAAGCTCGTGACCTTCCATGTTTACTCTACCTATCATAAATCCAAAACTAGCAACATCTTTGCATTAACACCACAGGGGTCCAGTCATCTGCTGTTTCACCAAATATTGAATTTATATCTCTGTTCCAGAAGGATGCTGTTGAGCTTGATTTTCTTAAAAAAAAGGAAAACCTCTCACAGAAGTGATCAATTCCTACCAGCACCTATTTTGAAATCCAATTTCCAAAAATAATGTTAATGTATAAATTATATATCCTTCATTGCATGAGCAATAATCTATTGATCTCAGATTAAAAATTATTAAATTGAGCCCTAGTATGTACTCCTTTTTGTGGGAAAGAATTCCAAATGTCCACCAATCTTTGCATGAAGGAGTGTCTCCTAACTTCTATCCTCAGTGGTATGGTTCTAATTTTAAGATTCTATCTTGTTTGACCGAGACATATCCCTATTCCACCAATGGAAAAGGTTCTGTCTATGTGCCCCACCAATCCCTTTGATCGTTCAAAAAACCTTATGAGATTACATCACCCCTTAACTATTTATATTCCAGGGAAAACAAACCTAGTTTATGTGACCTCCTTCCACAGTCCACAGATGTGCAGGCTAGGTGGATTGGCCATGCTAAATTGCCCATAGCTTTCAGAGATGTGTAGATTAGGCGGGTTATGTGGGGATGGGTCTGGGTGGGATGCTCTGAGGGTTGGTGTGAACTTGTTGGGCCAAAAAACCTGTTTCCACACTGTAGGGATTCTATGATCTATGATCTTTGATTATTAATTAGCTATTTTTCTGTTAATTGATATAATTTTTGATTTTATCTAGTGGCCCTGAACTTCCAGAAACCCGGAACAGAGATGGATCTAAACAAAGGGAAGTTTCGGCAGAATGGTCGGTCCGGATACATCCTGAAGCCCAGTTTCATGAGGAATAGTTCCAATCTGTTTGACCCTGCCAGGGCAAAACCAGGAGCAGGCCTCAAAGAGACACAATTAATTATTGAAGTAAACATCTTTCCATTCTTTTTCACTTAACAATGAAGCTGTGTGTATTTGGGGGCAAGCAAAAAACCAAGATAAAATTAGAGTCAGATCAGCATTAGCTTGTTTTGGTGGGAACAGGTGACTTGTTGACTGGGCCAGAATGCTGTGATTGATCGGTAACTCCATTATCCATCGGATATTGTGACAGCAAAAATAGATGGCGGTTAAGTAAATCTTGGTTCTTTGTGTCCGGCTTTTTCCATATTTCTGTCTGGAATTCCAAGACCCTGTCCCAGGATATCCTGTCAATGATGGAAATTCAAGTCATGAGAGTTGTTCATCAATGGGCTGACCCACAATGACCTGAAATTGCCTCTTTAATTCTATGTTGCATCCTTAGTAATAACTCTATGTAGTACATCCTTACCTTTCAGCCAGAATTAGTAGATTCAAGTCCCACTTGCCCTAGAGATGTTCGTAACACATCTGAATAGGCTGTTTAAAAAGATAGTAGGAAATGATCATATCCTGTAGTACAAGATCTATCTGTAGCATTAGTATTCCAACTTCACTTCAATATAATGGAGCAAAGGGACTGTAAAACTATAGTACAGTAGAAAAATGTCTCTCAGATCGATTAATAAAAGCTACAAAGATGTTCTGTGAGTGATAAGTGGGGTATCCCTAACCATTTTCTCTATTCCCAGTGTCTCAGATATTTCAGGAGTTGTTCAATGATTACCATCTCACTCTCATTCAAAGTGATATTGACAGATTAAGAGAAGGGATGAAACTGGATTTCAACACAGACAAATAGAAACTCTGGACTTCAAAAGGATACCTTCTTGATGTTGTAATGTTAGAAACAGAAGAGGACAAACAAGACCTCAACAGGCCTTTGAATGAGGGAATCCCCAGGGAGCCTGCAAGTAAATGTAACTGGGTTTGCTTTTGCCAACTTCCCCATGGTCCAAAACCAGTGGCGGTGGAGTGAGGCTCTTAACTCGGTATTCATTGCCCACTTCAGGGGCTTAACACGAGTTGGGGCAAAATGGGTGTCCATGAGCTGTCCATCCCAGACTTAATCAGGGTCGACAGGAAAATGTTGCAGAGTCCCCATTTAGAACCTTGTTGCCCAATTTAACACCCCCTCCACCCACCCCACCTTCCAACTCTCCTTGGGAAAGACCATTAAATTTCACTCTCTGGTTGTTTTGCCTGCAATTTACAAGGTTATGAGATACTTTGATTGAGGTTTTCAACTTGTTTAGGGGAACAGAGGGTAGAGGGGAGTTAAGGCATAGACTTTACAATCTGGGCATCTTTCTTACCTTTTAGTTTTCTTTTATTTCTGCTGTTTTTTTTTGAAGGTTCTGGTTTTGTAACCAAGATGGCACCGGAGAATGGTGACTTTGTACACTTTTCACTGTAATCACATATACCTATACTCGAGTACACGTGACAATGAAGTCTAATTCTAAATTCTAAAAAAGATAAAGGGAAATTATTTCCAGTGGTTACAGAATCTAGGCCCAGAGTGAAAATGAGAGCCAGACACTGTCAAAGTGAAATTAGGAAACATTTTTGTACACAACGAAACAGTCTTCGACAGGATTCTGGATGAATTGTAAGTTTTAAACCTGTGATTGAGGTATTTGTAAATATGCAAAGATATTAAAAGATATGGGCAAACAACATCAGTCCTGATGCCATTGAATGACAGAACAGACTGGAGGGATTAATGACTTCTTCCTGTTTCTGCATTCTTGTTCTCTCTCAGCTTAGTTATTAGATCTCCATCATAATATTCTTGCTGTTTCTGTTTCCTGATAAAGCCTCTGCTATTCTGCATTTGGAGATAAATCCTTGGGTCTTCTCCATTCACTGTTAAAGTTTTGTCCTCTTCAATGCTAGGATGTCTCTTCCCCTTCATCACTAATGAAGCTTCTATTGCCTTTCCCAAGTATCTTTCCTCATAATCTCTTGCTGTCTGCATTGAATCCCAAATCGCTGATTGTCCTCCTCCCCATCTCTCTCGATCTGCTTCTAATTGCTGATGAATTACAATCATCTCAGCCCCAAGTTCTCAGACTGACGTCTCTTTTGCAGATTATTACAGCTCAACAGCTCCCCAAAGTGAATAAGGATAAAAAGAATTCCATTGTGGATCCTCTGGTGCGTGTGGAGGTGCACGGAGTTCCTGATGATAACAGCATGCAAAAGACCAGCCATATTGAAAATAATGGTAAGTTGTTGTCTGATAGCAGTCATATTGTCAATAGCCTTTCTGAGAATCTTGATAATGTTGCAGTTAATAATTTCTGTGGGTGGCATAGTGGCCATGCTATTGCCCTGTTGCAGAGTTCGCAGGGCCCCCAAGTGGAAAATGAAATGTTCTTCCAGCTTGCGCTGAGGCTTGCTGGAACACTGCAGCAAGCCTGAAATAGAAATGTTGGCCAGGGTACATGGTGGTATGTTGAAGTGGCAGGAATGTGGACACAACATAGGTACACCACAAAGTATTCATCCAGTTTGCATTTTGTCTCCCCAGTGTAGAGGAGACCACATTGTGAGTGACAAATTGGCTCGCAGCTTGAAAGAGGTCCAGTAGGAATTGGCGATTCTCCCTGAGGGCCAGAAAGAGGCCTGGGCAGCTGTTGCGATGAGCAACATCACCCACCAGTCTTCGCAAACAGTTGCCAGGCTGCTTCCAAGTTGGCTGCCATGGGAACACAGAGGAGAATACAAAGTGATGGACTTCCTACGGTTGAAAATCTCCCTATCCTCAGCTAGGCCAATATTCCCTAACAAATCCACTCTCACTCAGTCTGCAGATAATGGAGCCATTCTGTCTGAGACTACACAGATCACAGTTACATGACGAGGCAAGCAGCGATCAGGCAGGTTAACAGTGTCTGTCTGTTTTTGCTGGATTGCAGGATTTAATCCAGTCTGGAATGAAGTGCTCCGGTTTACCATCAGTGTTCCCGAGCTCGCTCTCATCCGGTTTGTTGTTGAAGATTATGACTCAACCACCAGTAATGACTTCATTGGACAGTTTACACTCCCATTCACCAGTGTGAAAGAAGGTAAGTGACATCTTACCCCCTCAACCTGTCACAGTCCCCTCCCCT
>NC_063361.1:1657609-1674834 GCF_021869965.1 Rhincodon typus | reverse complement strand
CTGGCCCCATCCCCGCCTCTTCGACCTGTTTGTTTCCTCTCCACCTATCCTCTCCTCTATCCCTCTTCTATCCGCCTCCCACTCTCTCCCTATTTATTTCAAAAACCCCCTTCCCCTCCCCCTTTTCTGATGAAGGGTCTAGGCCCGAAACGTCAGCCTCTCTGCTCCTATGATGCTGCTTGGCCTGCTGTGTTCATCCAGCCCTGCACCTTGAACAAAAACAAGCCAGCTCAGTGAGCAAGGCATAGATACTTTTAATTAAGTTCTACAATCTTTTCACAATTACTTTAACTTGAGAACACATGCATCTACTGAAAGAATACTATTCTTTCAATACAAGTGCTCAGCATCCAGGGGAATCCATAGATAATTTATTTAATGATCTCCACAGATTATTGAACTATTGGGCTAGTTATCCAGGGACTGAGGTGACGTTCTGGGAACCTGGGTTCAAACCCTACCATGGCAGATGGTGGAAGTTGAACTTTTTAATAAATCTAGAAGTAAATGTCTCATGATGACCATTGTCAACAGTTGCGAATAAAGGTTTGGTTCACTCATGCCATTGAGGGAAGGAGATTTCTGTCCTTACCTGGTCTCGCCTACATGCCTCTCCAGACCCACAGTAATGTGGTTAACCAAATGGAACTCAACCTGACAAAGTGTGAGGCATTGTACTTGGCATGGGCTAACAAAGCAACAGATTACTCTATGAATGGTAGAACCCTGGAAAGTACAATATTGAAGATCAGAGTGACCTTGATGTGCGTATCCACACTTCCCTGAGGGTAGCATAAGACATAGGAGCAGAAAATAGGCCATTCGGCCCATCGAGTCTGCTCCACCGTTCAATCATGTCTGATAAGGCTCTCAGCCCCATTCTCCCACCTTCTGTCCATAATCTTTGATCTTCTTAACAATCAAGAGTACATCTATCTCTGTCTTAAATATACTCAATGACCTGGCCTCCACAGCCTTTTGTGGCAATGAATTCCATAGATTCACCACTCTCTGGCTGAAGAGATTTCTTCTCATCTCCATTCTAAAGGGTCTTTCCTTTATTCTAAGGCTGTGCCCTCGGGTTCTAGTCTCTCCTGCTAATGGAAACATCTTTCCATTGTCCACTCTGTCTAGGCCATTCAGTATTCTGTAAGTTTCAATTAGCTCCCCCCTCATCCTTCTAAACTCCATTGAGTATAGACCCAGAGTCCTCAAACATTCCTCATATCTCTTCAGCTATCTCCTTAAGACCTCTGGGGTATAGTCCATCTGGTCCTGGTTATTTATCCACCTTCAGGCCATTCAATTTTTCTAGCGCCTCCTCCTTGGTGATGGCCACCATACTCAGCTCTGCCCACCACCCCCCCCACCAAATCTCCAGAATTTTTGGGATGTTACTTATATCTTCCACTGTGAAGACTGATGCAAAGTACTTCCGTCATTTCTTTGTTCCCCATTACTACTTCCCTAGCATCACTTTCTAGCAGCCCAATGTCCACTTTTGCCTCTATTTTGCCCTTTATGTATCTAAAGAAACTTTTGCAATCTTCTTTTATATTATGGGCTAGTTTATCTTCATATTTAATCTTCTGCCTCCTTATTTCTTTTTTAGTTGTCCTCTGTTGGTCTTTTTAGGCTTCCCAATCCTCTGGCTTCCCACTGGCCTTCACTGCATTATATGCTTTCTCTTTTGCCATTTTAGGTAGATGAGATAGTTAAAGAGGCATGTGAGATACTTGCCTTTGTTAGTCAAGGCACAGAATACAAGAGCAACAATGTTAAGCTGGAACTATAAAACATGCTCTTTAGGCCACAACTGGAGTATTGTGTGCAGGCTGGTCATCACATTATTGGAAGGAAGTGAATGCACTAGAAAGATGCTACCAGGATGCTACCTGGTTAGTAGGGTCTGATCAAGAGGAAAGATTAGATAGTCTGGAATTGTTTTCCTAGGAACAGCAAGGATTCAGAGGTGAACTGAAAAGAGGTGGACAAGGTTATGAGGGGACAGACTGATAGGAAGGCCATTTTCCATCAGTAGAAGGGTCAATAACCAGGGCGTAGAGCTAACGCAAGAGACAGTTGCTAAGAGGAGAGGAGAGAGAGAGAGAGAGATATATAACAAGGTGTAGAGCTGGATGAACACAGCAGGTCAAGCAGCATCAGAGGAGCAGGAAAGCTGACATTTCAGGCCTAGACCCTTCTTCAGAAATGGGGGAGGGGAAGGGGATTCTGAAATAAATAGGGAGAGAGGGGGAGGCGGATGGAAGATGGATAAGGAAGAAGATAGGTGGAGAGGAGACAGACAGGTCAAAGAGGCGGGGATGGAGCCAGTAAAGGTGAGTGTAGGTGGGGAGTTAGGGAGGGGATAGGTCAGTCCAGGGAGGACGGACAGGTCAAGGGGGTGGGATGAGGCGAGTAGAGAGGAGATGGGAGTGGGGCTTGAGGTGGGAGGGGGGGATAGGTGGGAGGAAGGACAGGTTAGGGAGGCGGGGACAAGCTGGGCTGGTTTTGGGATGCAGTTGGGGGAGGGGAGATTTTGAAGCTTGTGAAGTCCACATTGATACCATTGGGCTGCAGGGTTCCCAAGTGAAATATGAGGTGCTGTTCCTGCAACCTTGGGTGGCATCGTTGTGGCACTGCAGGAGGCCCAGGATGGACATGTCATCCAAGGAATGGGAGGGGGTATTGAAATGGTTCGTGACTGGGAGGTGCAGTTGTTTGTTGTGAGCTGAGCGTAGGTGTTCCGCAAAGCGGTCCCCAAGCCTCCGCTTGGTTTCCCCAATGTAGAGGAGGCCACATCTGGCAGATTGTATTTTTTTCAATAACGAGAACTTTTTCACTCAGAAGGTAGTGGTAGCTGAGACTAATGAGTCTACAGGAAAGATATGTAAGTCTGAAATTCTGGTAATATTTAAGCAGGATATCCCTCATTAATGGTATAGTGGGTCTACCTACAGCACATAGACTGCAGTGGTTCAAGAATGCAAAGCACCACCACCTTCTCAGTGGCAACTAGGGGCAGGCAATAAATGTTGACCCAGCCAACGAAGCCCACGTCCCATGGATTTCTTTTTAAGTTAGATGACTTGGGTCTGAATATATATGTCGTGAAGTGTAGTGGAAGCAGGTTCAACTGAGCATTCAAAAGTGCATCAAATTTGAGTTTAAGTTTAAACAATGAGTATGGTTATGGGGAAAAGGCAGGAGATTGGCACTGAATTAAAATACTCAGAGAGCCAGTGCAGACACAATGGATACAACGGCCGCCTTCCGCACAAAAACAATTCAGTCATTTAATTCAGTCCATTCTGTGAATAGCCGAAGTCACAGTCTGCAGTGTCGTTCCGAGCCACCAGGGGCCGCTGTGTGCAGTGCCGCTCCAGGCCACTGGGCGCTGCTGTGTGCAGTGTTACTCCGAACCGCTTGGGGCCACTGTGGGTATTCCCGCACAGAGCCACCAGGGGCCGCCGTTATGTTGCAGCCAGCACGGGCTCCGCTTGCTGCCGATGTTGTATTGTTGTTAAAATGGCGGAGTCTGGGGAAGATGGGCAGACGGCCCCGGTCTGTACTTTCTTCTTTAAAAAATCTAGCAAGAAATTTAAAGGAAGGAAGCGGAGGGCGAGCGCTAGTGACAAAGGTATTGACCTGGAGGGAGGAGGGGTCCAGATTCTCCGGCTGTGTCTCCGCTCGGGGTTAAAATGGAGCGCAGTTCTCACCAGGCGCCGTTTCATGCAGCACGGAAACAGACCATTCGGCCCAACCAGTCCGTGCTGATCATAATCCCAAAGTAAACCAGTCCCACCTGCCTGTTCCTGGCACATATCCCTTCAAACATTTCCTGTTCATATACTTATCCAAATGTCTTTTAAACATTGTAATTGTCCCCACATCCACCACGTCCTCAGGAAGTTCATTCCACAAGCGAACCACTCTCTGTTTGTAAAGAAATTGCCCTCATTTTTTTTTAAAATCCTTCCCGTCTACCTTTAAAAAAAGTGCCACCTGCTCCCGAAATCCCCCACCCTAGGGAAAAGACACCTGCCGTTCACCTTATTTACGCCCCCTCGTGATTTTATAAACCTCTATAAGGTCACCCCTCAATCTTCTATGCTCCAGGGGAAAAAGTCCCAGCCATTCCAGTTTTCATCCTCAACAACAAATCGCACTGATTAAAGTGCATTCTAATGTGGTGATGCTAAATTCAGCAAACTGCTTGCTGTCCTGGGTTTATTTACAAGCCCCTCAATGAGGAGAACTGATTTGATAAAAGATCTTTGACAGAGGTAAAGTAATTTGCATTTAAGTAGCACCTTTCAAGACCACAGGCTTTTTCCTTGAGCGTCAAGGCTAATAAATTACTGGAATTCACTGTTGTAAAATCGGAAGCACGGAGGCTGGAGTCTGGGTGGGGGGGATGCATGTGCACAGGAAAATCCCCACAAACACCAGATAAACTGTTTCAGTAACATTAATTGACTGAGGGATCTATGTTGGTCAGGAATCCAGGGAGAATAACTTTGCTGTTCCTCTCATAGTGCAAAGGAACCTATCGCCTTTCCCTGAGAGCTTAGACACCTTGAATTTAATGTTTTGTCAGAAAGACAGAATGACAAAATTAATATTGGTCTTCTTTTGGGATCACAGTTTAATGTTGACTGACAGTGGCAGATATTCCAGTTTCTTTTGTTAAGGTTATATTTTATCTCTAGTGAGAGTTTCGCTGCTGCTTTAATTTAGTTAGTAGGTGTTTACAGCCAAGATGGTCAGAATCCTCTGTTACGAGCTTTTGCTCAGTGCTGACAATACTGCTTTATCACAAGATGAAGGCAACAATGGGAGAAATTGAATCTTCTCTGAGAATTGAGTGTGTGTCTTCCCTAGTGTTCAGCTAGCTGAAGGTCATTTTGTGTGTTGTGTAAAAAAAGAAAGTACTGGAGAAACTTCAACAAGTCTGGCAGCATCTGTGGAGAGAGAAACACTGTTAACTGTTCCAGTTTTGTGTGACTTGTTTGTAATGTGAAGAAGAATCATACTCAATTAAAAGTATTAATTGTTTACCTCTCCAGACTGCTGAGTTTTATCAGGTGCTTTCTATTTTTATTTCTGATCTCCAGCAATCACAGTATTTTGCTCCTATATAAATGTGTTGCAAGCAATTTACAGAATATTTACCAGACTAATATCTGGAATTGGGGATGTTGGCTTATGAGGAAACGTTTGGCAGGCTAGGCTTTTGTTTTCTGGAGTTGAAATTAAGAGGCAACTTGATGGAAATGCACAAGATTGTAAGCATCTCAGGGATGTAGAAAAGATGTTTCCTCTTCTGGGAGAAACTGGAATTAAGAGCAACTATTTAAAAATGAGGTCTTGACCATTTAAAAGAGAGGTGAAGTGAAATTTATTTTGAGGGTTGCGTGTGTTTGGAACTCTGCTCCCATACCTTTTCAGGAAGAATCTTTTGAATATTTTTAAGGCAAAATTAGATAGATTCTTGGTAAGCCAGGAAAGATTATCAGGGTAGGTGAGACTGCGAATTTGTGATTTTGATCTTTTTGAATGGTGAACCAAGTTCAAGGGCCCAAATGGCCTGCTGCTGCTCCTTGTTCATATGTTAAAGTTGGAGACTTGCTATTCATGTATTATGCAAGCAGGTATAGGCCACTCAGCCCCTTCAATCTACATCGCCACTCAGTAAGAACAAGGCTGATCTGGTGTGGCCGCACTCCAGTTTCTTGTTTGTCCCTTGTAGTTCAAAAATTTATCTGATACAACCTTGAATGTATTCAATGACCCAGTCTCCACTGCTCACTGTAGAAGAAAGTTCCAAAGATTACTCCTCCTTTTTAAGAAGATATTTCTCCACTTTTCCATCTTAAATGGGAGACACTTAGTTTTTAAACTCTGCCCACTAGTTGTAAATTCTGCCACGAGGGGAAACATTCTCTTAGCCTCTTACTCTGCCAGGTGCCTTCAGAATCTTATACAGTTCAATAAGATCACCTCTCAGTGCTCAAACCTCCTCAGTCTTTCCTCACAACAGAACGTCTTCATCCCAGGAATCAACTTAATGAACCTTCTCTGAACCTCTTCAAATGCAAACACATGGCTCCCTAATTAAGGAACCAAAACTGTGTACAGCCCTCTTGGTGTGATTTCATATCTGCATTCTGCACAGTTGTAGCAACACTTCCTCTTGTACCTAGAAGGACACCGGACCCTTCCTTACAACAGTCTGCATTGTCCCTCCAATTTGGATAATTGTCTGCTTTTCTATCCTTCTCACTGAAGTGGACATTTTTCCACAATATTTTTCCACAATTTGCTACAGTTTGCTGTTCATTTAACCTATCTCTATCCTTATACAGATTCTTTGTACCCACCTCACAATTCGCTTTGCTGCCTGTCTTTGTATTAGGAGCAAATTTAACTACAATACAGTTGTTCTCTTCATCCAAGTCCTGAAGTAGATTGTAAGTAGTTGAAGGCTCAGCACCAATCCCTATTACACTCCACTATCTACAGTTTGTCACATTGAAAGTAACCTATTTATTCAACTGTTTGTTGGTAGTTAGCCGATTTTGTGTCCACACTAATTATCACCTTCAACACCATGAGCTTCTGTCTTATGACATAACTTTTTTATGTAACACCTTATTGATTCCCTTTTGGAAATCCAGTAGACCACACATGATGGTACCCTTTTATTCACTCTGATTGTGGTGTGATTTTCTAAGTGTTCTGCTACTATCTACGGAGATATGAGAGCAAGTTGTAAGGAGGACACGAATAATGGATACTTGCATTTGCCACATTATAAATGTTGAGCTAAGTGGCTTATCATTTTCTGGTTTCTGTCTCCCTCCTTTGTTGAATAGAGTTACATTTGTGGTTTTCCACATCAGCTGGGAACTTTGAAGAATTTAGAGAACCTTGAAGGATTGTAATCAGTGTGTCCACAATCTCCAGAACTGTTCATTTTGAGACCTTCAGATGTAGGGCTTCAGATCCAGGGAACTTGAAAGCCTTTTGTACTATTACATATATAAATAAAGGGAGAGCTGGAGAAAGTCAGCAGGTCTGGCAGCAGTTGTGAAGAGAAAAGCAGAATTAATGGTTTGAGTCAACGTCTTCATTAGCTTTCTGACTATTTTTTTCTCTAATAATCATAATTGTTTTTAGCTCCTTCCTTTTGCCTTTCTGTTTTCTACAGTTGTTGAAATGCTTTCTGTATCTTCAACTGTGAAAACAAGAAGTACTTGTTAAGAGTCTTTGCCATGTCCTTGTTTCCTATTAATTTCTCAGTCTCATCCTCATTTTAGCCACTCTTTTTCCTTTTTATGTACTTGTGGAAGCTTTTACAGTCTGTTTTTGTGTTTCTTGATAATTTTCTCTTTTTCTCTCCTACTCCAATTTATTTTTTGTGATCCTTTGCTTATTTCTAACATTTCATAATCTTGCCTTTACAACACTACATCTTTCTTTTCAATTTACACAGCTTTGACATTTCTTAGTTAGCCACAAAAGTTATACCTTCTCATGGTCTTTTCTCAATGAAATATATTTTTGTTGAATGTTATGCTTTATTGGCTTAAATGTATCCCACTGCTTCTTTGCTGCCTTAATCTTTTAACCAGGCTAGTTTTGAATTCATAGCCTTGCAGTTGTATTTAATTACTTTGAAGGCACGGACCTACATTTTCATCCTCAAATTTAATACAGATTTCTGTTACATTATCATAAAATGTGATCATAATGAGGTCATTCATTAATCCTCTCACTGTTCTTTCCAGGTCTGAAGTAAACTATTCCCTCCAGTCTCAGAACATGTTATTCTAACAAGTTGACCTGAATATACCCTATGAGTACATCTTTAAGGCTGCCATTGCCAATTCAACTTCTCCAATCTAATACAAATGTTAGAATCTCTCATGATTATTGTAGTAGTTTTCTTATCAGTCCCCAATACTTCTTGATTTGTACTCTATCCTACATTGTAGTCACTATTAAGGAGCATATAAACCACTCTAACCATTGGCTTCTTTCCTTTGCTTAATTTTATCTCCAAACTGATTCTACAATTGATTTTCTGAACCAAGATCATTTTTCACTGCTGTACTGATCCATCCTTTATTAACTACCCCATTTTCCTTTCTTACTCTCCATATCACCCATGAAATTCCATTGAATATTAGATCTTAGCCATTTTCACTTTGTAATCAGGACTCTTCAATTGCACTCATAACATAATTGTTTATTTCCATTTCTGTTATCTGTCTAACCATGTTATGAATGCCATATGCATTCTAATAAGCCTTTAGTTTTGGTTTTGCGACATTACCCTACTCTGAACTTATTATTGCACTTGTCTCTGTGCATTCTGTCCCTTTATCCATATTGCTACCTTACAGTATTGTCCTTTCTTCCTACCTTCTGTGGTCTCCCCTCACATGATCCGTAGCCTTCTTATTGCATTTAAAGCCCTCTAACAGGCCTGGTTATAAAATTTGCTAGGACAATGCTTGTTCAGGTGAAGGTTGTCTCACCCTCCCTCTTTCCCCTGTAATGTGCCATTGTTTATACGAAATGTGGTAGAAATCTGATCTCTTTCCCTGGAAAGTTGTGGATGCTGGGCACTGTTTCAACCTTTTAGGTCTAAGATAATTAATTGTGTTCAGTGAGGGTATAGAGAAACATGAAGAAAAGGGTAAATGACATCAAGGTTCGGATCAGCGATGATCTAATTAAAAGGCTGAGCAGGCTCAAGGGGCTTAATGACCTCCTCCTATTTCTATGGCACAACAGTCACTGCTTTTAAAGTATAAAGTATTTGTTATATTGCTATAAAACTGTTAAGTATGATCAGAGGCTGGAGACTTTTCCCCCTGGGCTATAACATGTTCTTTCTCCTGATAATGTATCAGTATCACTTTGTAATGGTTCCCATTATGAGGCAGTCTCATACTAATGTATTAATGTAATAAAGGGACTGGGTGCAATTCTTGATGAGGGTAACACTGTATGTACTTACTGGGTTTTCCCTTCTGCTGCGCAGACAGCAGTGGAGATGATGATGGGAATACTGCAGTGCGGAGAGAAAAGAGAACGACTGTGTCGAACCCCATGATACAGAAGGTGGGTGAAGTAGTACACAGCCAAACTGTGGTTTAGCAATTCAGAATCAAACAATGCAATAGGACACCATTTGGCGTGTCAGGCCTTTAGGGATCTTTTGTAGGCAATTTGGTTATACTGGTTGCATAGAAACATAGAAAATAAGAACAGGTATATATCATTTGGTTCTTAGAGTCTGCTCCCAGTCAATATGGTCATGGCTGATCATCCAACTCAGTACCCTGTGCCCACTTTTGCCCTACACCTTTTGATCTCTTTAGCTCTAAGAACTATACCTATTTGCCTTTTAAAAACCTGCCTTACCATGCAAGCTTTTCCATTATGAGTACATCACAAATGAGTCCACACATGAATGTGTAGAGCTGGATGAACACAGCAGGCCGAGCAGGAAGGTTGACGTTTCGGGCCTAGACCCTTCTTCAGAAATGGGGGAGGGGAAGGGGGGTTCTGAAATAAAGAGAGAGAGAGGGGGAGGCGGATAGAAGATGGATAGAGGAGAAGATAGGTGGAGAGGAGACAGACAGGTCAAAGAGACGGGGATGTAGCCAGTAAAGGTGAGTGTAGGTGGGGAGGTAGGGAGGAGATAGGTCAGTCCAGGGAGGATGGACAGGTCAAGGGGGCGGGATGAGGTTAGTAGGTAGGAGATGGGGGTGGGGCTTGAGGTGGGAGGAGGGGATAGGTGGGAGGAAGGACAGATTATGGAGGCGGGGACGAGCTGGGCTGGTTTTGGGATGCGGTAGGGGGAGGGGAGATTTTGAAGCTTGTGAAAGCTTCTTTGACCTGTCTCCTCTCCATCTATCTTCTCCTCTATCCATCTTCTATCCGCCTCCCCCTCTCTCCCTATTTATTTCAGAACCCCCTTCCCCTCCCCCATTTCTGAAGAAGGGTCTAGGCCCGAAACGTCAGCCTTCCTGCTCCTCTGATGCTGCTTGGCCTGCTGTGTTCATCCAGCTGTACACCTTGTTATCTCAGATTCTCCAGCATCTGCAGTTCCTACTATCTCCATCCACACATGAAGCCCATTTAGCCCAAAAATGCCAATTCTTTTGAAAAGTAATTGAATTAATCTTTCTTCATATCCATGTGAGTTTTCCATCTCCAAATATTTATCTAATTCTCTTTTGAAATCTACTAGAGAATCTCTGTGCTCTGCTGTTTTAGGTAGTGCATTCAGAATTCTACCAGTCATTGCTTAAGTGTTTTTCTCATTTGTTGTAGTTCATTTGTTAATCATCAAATTTGTGCTGAATGGTTATTGATTCTTCAGACAATGGAAATTTTCTGTTTTATTCTTTTGTATTTTCAATGCTTCCAGTGTACATCCAAAACCTTTTAGAAAGGTTTCCAGCATCCTTTCAGGCAATGTGTTCCAGATCGTTACTCGCTGCTCCAAGTAATGTTACCTTACCTTGCTTTGGTTCTCTGTTACTCCGATCACTATACATCCCAACACAGGAACTGTGTTTCTCTGTCAAAACCCCTCACTGTTTTGAACACTTCAATTAATTTTTCCTGCATCTTTCCCTGCTGTAAGAGGAACAGGCTGTTCACATTTACTAAAACCCCTCACCTTGCTACTAATTTGCCACACTTCACTGCTCTAATGAACCTGTATGCCCTATTGCCTGCTTCAACATTCTTCCAGCTGGCGCTGAGCCATGAGTTTATCAAGGTTTAGCAAAATGTCCTTACCTTCATATTTTGTTCCTCTCTTTCAGATAGTGTGCTTTTTTAAAAAGATGTCTCAACCTGGCTTGCCAACTTTATTTACCCACGGGTCTCAGATTATCTCCTGATAATTGTTTATTGTACATGCTGGAAACCGCCAGTGAAGGTTGCTTTCCTGCCCAGAAACAGGTTAATGTACTCAAGTCCAGGTATTTCTTAGATTTTGTACTGACTGCAGCAAGGTATTAATCTCACCTGCCCAAAACCACCCCACCCCGGTTGAATAGTCAGCAGGTACTCACTATTCTGTCTGAACTGTGAGGAGAGCTACTTGGGTGAGGTGGTTAAGGATTGGTACCCTGCTGACTAATCTGAGGAGAGGATTGATCAAGCCCTGCAGCAATCACTGAACTGTGATATTAGTGAACAACCTCCGTATGTGTGATTCACAGATCGAGGCTGCTGTTTACTAACCGTTTATCTGATTGTTCCCAGACTGCAAGATTGACAGGAGTGAAAGAGCAGTACAGCGACAGTGACAGTGATGGAGCTGAGAAAATCACAGTGTCGTACAAATCCACCCGATCAGCGGTAAGCAGCAGGAACAAATCAGAAGCTTCCCCGATCGAGCCCATGAGGCCCATTCTGTCCCCATCTGCCAATTATACACTGGGTCCCCGCATTCTGTTCCCTGTGGGCAGGGGGCCTCCTCTCCCTCTTGGGAAAGAGTTGATGTATGTCCGCACATGGAATGAGACATCAGGAAATACAAGTGAAATTCACACCCATGTAAGACACTGTCTTTATGAACAGAACGATTTATGGATGTGTGTTAATGAGGGGGTCGTGTGGAGGAATGAGACTCCGAGAGACAGACACATGATGTAGCTGCTTGTTGTGAAAGTGCAGTGCTGTAAATGCCACGTGGAGTTAATGCCTATCTGTGCTTCACAGAAACCTGTCGGCCCGGAGGACATGGGAGCGACAGCTGTATATCAACTGGACACTGAGAAAGATAAAGACATGCAAGCCATCTTTGAACGAAGCCAGAAGATCCAAGAAGTGAGAAGGATTTGCTGCTCCTACATTGGGGTTATGTGGCTTGATGGTATTTGTAACCTGCCCTGTTTCACTATGTCAGCTCTGTTGCAGGAATAGCAACATGAGCTGTTTAGGTAAAGATAACCAGTTCTAGTGGTAGGTCACAGACCTGAAATGTTAACCTGCATCCAAAGAAGTTGCCTGAGCCACTGAGTATTTCCTGGCAGATATGCCAGTTTTTATACCTTATCTGCATTTGCTCATGAGATTACCTAGTAAGGATGGGAGTGGAGTGTGTAAGATGTATTTTTTAGATTACAGGCCATGTCACAACAGAGCCATTTTAGAAATATAGAAAGCTTATTGAGACATCCAAACCCCTGTCTTTCTTACAGATTAGCCCAGATTGACACCAACACCCCACCCAGCTGTCAGCCCCAACTACTTGCTTTCTCACTAATCCAACCTACATATTTCCACATCACCTCCAGGTACCCATATCACTTGACATTGTCATTTCAATCACCTTCCCAGCTAACTTATTCTGAAACTTGATTCTTCGTTGGGTGATTATGTTTAATTTGTGTCTCCTAGTTGACCCTTCATCACAATGAGCAATAGGCCTTGATTAATTTTGTCAGTAGTCTTGATAATCTTTAAAGTTCAGTTGGGTGGAAGTTTTGAGACTTGTGGTTATACTGTACGCTTACAGTTTGTTGAAAAATCCCTTCATCTTGGCAAAAGTAAGTGGATAAACTTCTCCCGCCCAAAATCAAAGCACCGTGGATTCTGGGCATCTGTAATCAAAACAGAAAGTGCCAGAGAAACTCAGCATGATCTGAAGAGATGCATTGGGCTAAAAACATTAAAACTCTGTTTCTCTCTCCACAAGTGCTATCAGACCTGCTGAGTTTCTCCAGCACTTACCGTTTGTATTTGAGTTCAGCTGGTGTTGCCATCAGAATTGGCGGGAGGGTGGAAGGTGGGTTGTGGTGAGGGAGCGGGAGAGAAAGAGACTGTGGGATGGTGGTGGTTGTTCGAAATAGTCAGTAACACTGGGACAAACTGGACAATTTGCACTGGGATTCAGAGGCAAAGGCAGTGGGAAGATAGAAAGCGAGCATAGGGATCAAAAGGAACATTGTTTCTGAAACAGAACAAACTTGCACACAAGGCTGCAATGGTTAAGAAATGAGGATACTGAGATGTAAAACTGTGCAGTTAGAGAAAAATGATAAATAATGTAAATAAATCCCAACCTTAAAGCTGTTTAACTACAATTAGTATGGGATTTTCAAAGCTTCACCACATCAACAGACAGTTCCTGCTGTCACTGTGGCTGACTCCTCAGTGTCCAAGGTGAGGACTACCATAATCTCTTAAATATCCACTTTATAACTGACAGGAACTGAAAGGGAAGGATGATGAGAAAATCTACCGAGGTATCAATAATTACATCAAGTACGTCACACCCAAGGACACATCCATGGCAAACGCAGCTTCGGGAATGGTGAGGTGAGTGAAATACTCAGCAACTCCTCTTGATCTCCTTCCTGGATCCTTCAGACTTGGAATCTGTACATCACCTGCTGTTAGCTAGTGGAGAACAGTTTGTAAGGAAGCATTACACTTTCATAGTGTCTTTCACAGCTTCAGAACATCCTAAAACACTTTGCAGTGAAGTTTAGTTACTATTTACACAGCAAGCTGCCACAAACAGCAATATGAATTGAATTGAATCAGTTATTGTCACACGTACTCAATGTAAAAGTACAGCCAGAAGTGTGTACCTTCACCATACGCACATGGCACCATTCACATTAACTTGGAATAAGATAAGAAAAAAAAAACCTTAAGAGAGTCCAACTTTCCTTGCCACTGCCTAAGTCCCGCCCCGGGATTTCCAGCCCTCGCCATGCTGCCACCAAAGTCCCACTCCTGGCTGCCTCACCGATATGTTAATAACCAGATGATCTGTGATGTTATTAAGGGATAAATGTTGGTGAAGACACAGGCGAAGCTCCTCTTCAAATCATGCCATAGGATCTTTATTGGATTTTACTGGACTCGGCAAGAGTTGGCTGCTCAAGTGGGATAATGGCTGAGATGGGTGAGGGTAATGGAAAATGATAGCTGAGCAGAGTGGGTAGAGGGGTTGAGAGATGGCTGATGGTAAGGTGCAACAGCCATTGGGTCAGGGAAACGGCAGCCAAGCGAGAGATTGGGACTCATTCTGCATTTGGGTATCGCCTCTGTATCTTCCATCTCACCAACACCTCTCCCCCAACACACCCCTCCCCAACCCCCCCACCCCCTTCCAATCCTTTCCAACTATACACTTGGGCCTTGGTCCCTCCCAGTGTCTCCTAGGTGTCTGAGTCTCACCCTCCATTGTTTTCATATACACTGTTTTACAGCAGCTGACCTTGGTTGGTGAGAGAAATTCCAACTGATAATGTCTATCTAGGATCCTGGGCTATGCACCTTGGATATTCCTTGAACGTTTTCACTCTGCTGAATTTCTACTGGATTTCTGAGTCAGTCATATATTTAGTGTAATGATTTGGTCCAGTGGACCAAAGATGTGTTGATTTTTACATTGAATGAGAGCTGTTATCATTGATCAGATGAGTGTCAGGGATCGCTTGTCAAGATCGTCATTTACTGGGATCAGTATCCAAAGATGGTCCACTGAAAGCTGCTCCCTTTGTAAATCCCAGATGTGCTTAGGCCATGTTCATCCTCTGGTGCAAGTTTCTGCTGTTAGCAGGAGATGCCTCAATGTCCTTTGACTGTGAAATTTGCTCGTTTGGCCTCTTGTCTCTGCATGAGTATGGCTTCTTCATCATTCCCTGCAAGATGCTTCGCAAAAGCTCTGCAAAATATTCACAAGGTAACGTTACTGCTCCCTGTACCTCAGCAGTGATATTTCATAGAATCCCTACAGTGTGGAAACAGGCCCTTCGGCCCAACAAGTCCACACCGACCCATTCCCCTATATTCCACCTAATCTACACATCCCTGCACACTACGGGGCATTTTAGCGTGGCCAATCCACCTAGCCTCCACATCTTTGGACTGTGGGAGGAAACCGGAGCACCCGGAGGAAATCCACGCAGACACGGGGAGAATATGCAAACTCCACACAGACAGTCGCCCGAGACTGGAATCGAACCCGGGTCCCTGGTGCTGTGAGGCAGCAATGCTAACCACTGAGCCACCATGCTGCCCTAACAGTAACTTTACTGCTCCCTGTCCCTCAGCAGTGAGTGACGTTACTGCTCCCTGTCCCTCAGCAGTGAGTGACGTTACTGCTCCCTGTCCCTCAGCAGTGAGTGACGTTACTGCTCCCTGTCCCTCAGCAGTGAGTGACGTTACTGCCCTCAGGCAGGGGTGAATGATTTTATAATGAGCTAAAAAAAGCGTAGTGGATAGTGGGAGCCTTGACCTTCATTTTCCCAACCCCTGCGCAGTTTCACTTTGACAACCCCTCTCCCATTGGCTGTCAATGTTTTGTGTAATTTTATGGCTGTCATTGGTAGTTTGAATGTTGTTTATTATGTGTCAGAAAAGGACCTATCCGAGCTCCTGAACATCTTCGAGCAACAGTGCGCTGGGACTATCAACCTGACATCTGTAAAGATTACAAAGAGACCGGCTTTTGTGGGTTTGGAGGCAAGTTCATCTTGTTATCTTCCAAGGGAAATTTTGTTGCCTTTTTCCTTCTAGGTGGTAGAGATTGGTGGTTTGGAAGATGTTCTGGACAAGTGCTTTGTCCTGGATAGTGTTGAGTCTTTTTGGAGCTACACTCATTCAGGCAAGTGGACAATGTTCCATCACACTCCTGACTTGTGCATTGTCGATGGCGGACAGGCTTTTGGGAGTCAGGAGGTGATTACTTGCCGTAGATCTAGCCTGTTCTTGTATTTACATGGCTTGTCCTGTACAGTTTCTTAAAGGCTGGACAAGAAATTTGAGAGCATGAGGCATCCCTGGCCTCCTTCCCCATTAAAAGAATGGCAGTGAGCTTTCACGACATGTGGTCTTCCTCTGGATTCTGCTGACCATGAGTTTTCTTCTCTCTCACTCTTTCCCTCATAGACAGCTGTAAGTTTCTACATGACCGATCAGACTACAAGCATGGCTGGCAGATAGAACGGGAGCTGGATGAAGGCCGATATGGTGTAAATGGTAAGTGTTGTAGTTACAAATGTAATGTTATCTTAATCTCCCTTGAAGTAATGGGCTTGTCACTGACAGCCACTTTAAGTAAGTATTGCGGCTAGTGCCAAGGCACTGGCATCATCCGACTGCATTAAAGTACAACGTGAAATGAGGTTTGCAGCATATTCCATCTCTTATTCTACAAGTTTGGGAATTAGTTTTTAGTTTTAAGTTCCTGTTTAGCCGAGTGAAACGATCTTAATGAGGACAGCAATTGTTTCAACTGTTCTCATTGCCTCTGTGTGAGAAGAGGAAAGAGGGATTGTGAGTTAAGAATCCCAGTCATCCTCGTAATGCATAAACAGGAATTGGCACATGAGAATGTCGAGTGAAGACAAAACACTCAGCTGTGATACTCCTTTTGGTTGAGTTGCCTAAGTCCAAATAATACCTTCTCGTGGAGCCGTTTCATAAGAAGAGGCAGTGTTTTTGAGAGGGTGGGAGAGAATGAGGGGAAGATGTTCTCTTGTATCAAGTGGCTTAATGACACATCTTACAAAAGCAAAGTTCACCAGTTTATCACCATCCAGATTTACGTGTGGTTGTTCTTTACACTAATCAGAACTGTGACACGTCACTGTCGAGGGTTCCTAATGTTCTACTGTGGCTTCGGCTGTCTCTCAATCTTTGTCACAAATGGAAGAAAAATCTCTTAATATTATTTTTGCTAAAACTCAGATCCAAAGATGTACCATATAGTGTGACCAGAACACAGTATGTCACATAGACTTCCCCGATAATATGCACAGGATTGACTGGACATGGTTTATGGAGAGAAAAGAAATGAAGATTGTGCCAGAGATGGTAGGAACTGCAGATGCTGGAGAATCTGAGACAACAAGGTGTAGAGCTGGATGAACACAGCAGGCCAAGCAGCATCATAGGAGCAGGAAGGCTGACGTTTCGGGCCTAGACCCTTCATCAGAAATGGGGGAAGGGAAGGGGTTTCTGAAATAAATAGGGAGAGAGGGGGAGGCGGATAGAAGATGGATAGAGGAGAAGATAGGTGGAGAGGAAACAGACAGGTCAAAGAGGCGGGGATGGAGCCAGTAAAGGTGAGTGTAGGTGGGGAGGTAGGGAGGAGATAGATCAGTCCAGGGAGGACAGGTAAAGGGGGCGGGATGAGGTTAGTAGGTAGGAGATGGGGGTGCGGCTTG